>NW_020949164.1:0-9920 GCF_900497805.2 Vombatus ursinus | reverse complement strand
AGTCAACAGTGTAGGTAACTGATGGCATGAGAATAGAAAAAAAAAAAACAAACCCCAACAACTTGAGGAAGAACTTTTATCTCATTAATTTGTAATTGGAAAATGTCAACACAGACATTCCAAATCTTAGTACCCTTTTACAGGCGTACCTCGGAGATATTGCAGGTTTGGATCCAGACCACCACAATAAAGTAACTATCACAATAAAACTAGTCACAAGATTTTTGTTTCTCAGTATATATAAAAGTTGTGCTTACACTATACTGTAGTCTATTAAGTGTGCAATAATATTATATCTGAAAAAGTAATGACCACACCTTAATTAAGAAATACTTCATTGCTAAAAATAAAATGCTAAGCATCATCTGAGCCTTTAGCAAGTTGTGATCTTTTTGTTAGTGGATGGTCTTGCCTCAATGTTGATGGCTGCTGACTGATCAGGGTGGTAGTTGCTGAAGGTTGGAATGGCTGTGGCAATTTCTTTTCTTTCTTTCTTGGTGAGGCAATTGGGGCTAAGTGACTTGCTCAGGGTCACACAGCTAGCTAGTAAGTGTCAGGTGTCTGAGACTGGATTTGAACTCAGGTCCTCCTGACTCCAAGGCCAGAGCTTTATCCACTGTGCCACTTAGCTGCCCCATTGTGGCAATTTCTTAAAATAAGACAGCAATGAAATTTGCCACATTGATTGACTCTTCCTTTTACAAAAGATTTCTTTGTAGCATTTGATGCTGTTTGATTACATTTTACCCACTGTAGAACTTTTTAAAAAATTGGAATCAATTCTCTCAAACTTTGCTGATACTTCATCAACCAAGTTTATGTAATATTTTTCAATATTGTTGTGTCAGGGAATAGGGAGACCTGAGGTAGGGGAGAGAGATGGGGAATGGCTGGTCAGTGGAGGAGTCAGAACATACACAACCTTTGTCTATTAAGTTTGCTGTCTTATATGGGCACTGTTCATGGCACCCTAAAACAATTACAATAGTAACATCAAAGATCACTGATCGAATATCGCCACTGACAGATACAATAATAATAATGAAAAGCTTGAAACATTGTAAGAATGACCAAAATATGACACAGAGACAAGATACAAGCACCTGCTGTTGGAAAAATGGCACCCACCAATAGACTTGCTCAATTGCCACAAACCTTCAATTTGTAAAGAAAAAAAAGCCATATCTGCAAAGCACAATGAAGTGAAGTGCAATAAAGTGAGGTATGCTTGTTGTTGCTGTTTGTCCTTCATTCTCTAAAAGGACCAATGACATGCAATTCAATGGACACTTATTAAGCATTTATAGAGTACAAAAAACTATATGTGGCATGGAGGATGTAATGGCAGAACAAAAACAGTCAGTTCCCTCGAGGAGCTCACATTCTACTGGAGAATACAACATGTAAACAAACAAATAAATACATGATAACTTGAGGATGGAGAGAGCATTCAGCAAGGGCATTGGTAAAGACTTCCTGTAGGCAATGGCCTCCAAGATGATCCTTGTGATAAACTAAGGATTCTGGGAGGCCAAGGTGAGAAGGAAGGTCCTGTACCCATAGCCTGTGCAAAGACAGAATGCTAATTCTGGGGAATGCCAAGTGGGGCTGTTTGCCTGGAATGTGCAGTGTGTGAAGAGGAGATAGGTAAAATAAGTCTAGATAGATAGCCTGAAGTTAGGTTGTGAAGGCACTTAAATGTCAGGCTGAGAAGTTTTCATTTTACTCTAGAGGCAAAAGGGGAGTCCCTGAAGATATTTGAGTAAGGAAGTGGTATGATTGTGTGCCGTAGGAAGGTTGTTTTGGCAGTTGCCTAGAGAATGGATTAGAGAAGCAGGAATACCAATTAAGAGACTATTGCAATAGCCCCAGGTGGGGAGAGACTCAAAAAGGGTAGTGGAGAATGGAGAGAAGGGACAGGTGCAAGAGATGTTGGAGGGATAGAATCCACTAGGCTTGACAACTGATTGGTTATGGGGGGTGGGGTGAGGGAGAAGGAAGAGTCAGGGGTAACTACAAGGTTATTGACCTGGGTGACTAAAGGACAATGGTGCCCTCAACAGACACTGGCAAGTTTGGGGACCAGGAGCATTTGGGGAGAACAGAATCATAGAGCTGCAAAGGATGGTAGAGGTCATCTTAGTCCAACCTCCTCATTTTACGAAAGAAGAAATGGATCCAGAGAGGTGAAGTACCTTGACCAAGGTCATACAAGGTAGTAAGCAGAGTTGTGATTTGGATCTAATTTGTCTGCTTCTCAATCCTGCCCACTGCAGGCTTCCTCACAAAATGTTAAGTTTGAGATGATAATGGGACACCCAGGTGGAAGATGTCCAGTAGGTAGCTGGTGATACAAAGTTCAGGAGAGATATTAGGGGTGGGACATAAAGATCTTGGAGTCCTATGCAGAGATGATAATTTAACCCATGGGAGTTGATGAGCTCACTAAGAGAGACGATGTAGAGGCATAAGAAAAGAAGGTTTAGATTGGAGCAAATGCTTAGGAAAGATTTATTAAATGTGTTATTCTGAGCCAAGGGATCATAGCTAAATAAATGGTCCTACTGTATGTGGCCAGAAAGAATGAGCTATAGAACTTTTCCCCGTAAATTCCAGGATGACTTAGGAGAATCTCAAACAATCGTTTTTATTGTCCTTATCCTACCAGCTGCTAGAAGAGAAGAAGATCCCCGGGAGATGTGGCCAAAGGATATAAACTATAGAGTTTCCAAAAGAAGAAATACAAACCATTACAACCATAGGAAAGATTACTCCAAATCACTCATAATAAAGAGACATGCAAATTAAACAAAAGACAAAAATAGTCAATGTTGGAGGAACTATGGGAAAACAGACACACTAGTACATTGTTGTTGGGCCAATTAGAAAACAATTCATAATTATATGGAAATATCACTAAACCATTCATACACTGTGACCCCACAAATCCCACTACTGGTCATAAGCCTCAAGGGGGCCAAAACAGAAGGAAGCCCCACATATGCCCAAATATGGAAGAAGCAGTGACCAGCGGCTGGGCTCTTCTCCTCTTCTTTCCTCCCCTTCCCCCACAACTCCGGGCTACCCAGAAACCAACCAGGCATCAGTCAAAATAAATACCAAGGAGCAGCTAGATGGCTCAGTAGATAAAGCTCTAGTCTTGGAGTCAGGGGGACCTGAGTTCAAATGTGGCCTCAGACACTTGACACTTACTAGCTGTGTGACCCTGGGCAAGTCACTTAACCCTGATTGCCTCACCAAAAAAATAAAAAGAAAACAAAATAAATACCAAGAGGTGTCTTTCTCTTTCAACCTTCCTCCAAGTGCCCTCTTTCCCTTTTCCTCTTCTAGTTAGACACTCTCAATCTCATTCCTTCTCTCCCCTTTGCAGAAAGAAATCTAGAATTCATGATCCTCAGAGATCCCCTCAAGTCTACTTGCCCTTCCTAAAGGTGGTGTGCTAGGTTTCTTCAGGTCCCTTACCATGTGGAATGGACATAGTTCACACTGCTTGCATAAGCAAGGAGCCACCAATTACAATCCTTCCTGTAAGATGGAGGATCGCTAGGCCTTACCATCTTCCCCACTTCTGAGACCTAAGGTCCTTTCAGCCTTACCATCAGGCACTCCTATCTGACCAGCCATGTGCTCTAATCCCTGGGTCTTGCCACCCACCCTGAGGCTGAACCCTTAGGAAGTGAATGCATTTCCATCTCTGCTGCAGCTGAATTCTCCTCAATGTGTCCTCTGTCCCCTTTAGAATGTGATCTTGAGAGCACAGACTATCTAATTTTTCTGTTCCCATCCCCAGCAGACCCTAAGTCCTTCACCCACAGTTAGTGCTTATTAAATGCTTTTTCATTTACTGATTGATTCATTCATTGAAAATATTCACTTTCCTGCAGTAGCAAAAAATCCAGCTAGAAGTAAAATGGGAATGACTGAACAAACTGTGGTATATGAATGTAATGGAATATTACTGCATTGTAAAAAAGGGACCAATATGAAGAACTCAAAGAAAAATAGGAAGACTTGTATGAATTGGTACAGAGTGAAATAAGCAGGGCCAAGAAAATGTGAAAACAACACTGAGTCGACTGAATTCTAACTAATTATGATGATCAATCTCAGCCCTGAAAAACTGATAATGAAACACACCTCTCTCTTCTTAATAGAGAGGGGAACTAGGGATGTGGAATGTAGTATACTCAGTCAGTTTTTACATAGCTGGTTTTGCCCAAATGTTTTCCATTGGTGGTTAGGGATAATGACTAAAGGTAAAGACGGGGCAATGGTAAAATGAGAGACAGAGAGACACACACAGAGACAGGGACAGAGAGAGATGAAGAAAGGGTTCTCTTTATGTGGTTTGTGGTATTCATGTAGCTACATAGCTGCTGGGTGGAATTCTGACCCCCTGGAATCATGTAGATTAGGCTTCACACTGCAAAGAGCCCTGGTGCCCATGGGCTAACTGCTCTTTGTCGGTCACTTTGGAGTTTGCCTGGTTTGGTTTAGGTACAGTCCCTATCTTATGCTCTACCAGGAAAGCTTCCAACCTTTGGACTTGCGCTTTTGAAACCATTACAAGAATTTTCATTTACAGTTCCTCCAACATACAGCCTCAGCAACTACTTGGGGTGAAATGCCCTGCAGCGCTCAATTGTCATCGATCAATGCTCCATTCAATCTGGCCCCTTCACCTGAAAAACTGTCTCACAGAGGGTATGTAATTTACTATAACAACACGCAAGTGTCCCAGTCACTGAAATAATTTTCCTTTTAAGATTGTTCCTTTGAAGTTGGTAACAGAAGGATATGCACACATATGTTCAATCGTTCCTATTACAAAGGGATTCCATTTCCCCAGGGCCCATGTTTGGGCAGCCAGCAACCTCAGTAGGTATGCCATTCCTCTTGTTCTAACCCTAAGAGGTGGTCTGTGCCAATTTTTTTTAATTGACATAGAACACAATTAAATGAAGTTAACCAACATCCACTCCCATCTCAAGACTGTACAACGAGCCAGGGCAGCAGACTGAACAAAGGAAAGTCAGACTTTAGAAGTGTGTTTACACGCACTTGACTCATTAGAGTTGTTTCCTTGGTTGGCAGGCAGGTTTTGAGTGCCATAATTCTGCCTGTAAGCAGCTTCCATTAAGACAGGCTGGATAAAATAATCTTCAATAAAAGGGATAGGATGTCAGAGCTAGGAGAGACCTGAGGGATTATTTAATGAGACCTTTCCTGAAAAAGATATCTTGCCATCTGCCCTGGTGAAGTCCCCCTCATTCTTATGGAGCCTCCAGAACTAGAGCTCCAGAGACCAAACCCTGCCCCACCCAAAGGAAGCAAATCCACTTGGCTTTGGCCCTCCAGCTTGGGGCTGAAGGAAAACGCACCCGGCCCTATTCAGTCCAGCTGCTCCGGACCATGCTTTACATCTCGGCCAGCTATTAACCAGGCAACCGGGACCTCCTCAGGAGGAGCATTTTGCTATCTGCATTCTCCCACAAATATCCCCCTTACTAGTCCCCTCTCCCCAATGCCCACTCTTCGCTCTGGGAATAGTAATCAAATCAATGCTACTATATGTTTGGTCTTTTTTGGTGAAACAATTGGGGTTAAGTGACTTGCCCAGAGTCACACAGCTAGTGAGTGTTATGTGTCTGAGGTCATATTTGAACTCAGGTCCTCCTGACTCCAGGGCTGGTGCTCTATCCACTGTGCCACCTAGCTGCCCCTTAATGCTACTGTAAAGGGTGTTACTCACCCTAAGTCTCCATAGTCCCTGTGACTCCCCAGACCAAAATTTCTTTTCCTGGGACCCCCACTCCCTTGTTATAGCCCCCTATTTAAGTATAAACTCCTTGAGACAAGGACTGCCTCACTTTGCATTTTTATATTACTGCACCCAGCACAGTGTCTGGCACATAGTAGGTGCTTAATAAAGGCTTGCTCATTCATTCATTCATTCATTCATTCACTGAAAGACTGGGACCCATATATCCTAGAATATAGAATTAGAAAGGACCTTAGTGATTTTCTAGCTCAGCCCCTTCATTTTATAGAGGAGGAAACTGGGATCTAGAGATATTAAGGGACCTGCCCAAGGTCTGTCACATGAGTAAGAAGTATCAGAGTTAGGATCTGAACCCCTGTTTTTTGATTGCAAATCCAGTTTGCTCTCTTTTCTACATGGTTGTCCCTTCGAGCAGCTAATTCCTGGACAAATTTTTATAGTGAAACTGATTTCTAGCTTGGGGATTTATTATGCTGTAAAAAAGATTTTCCCAGAGTTCACAAATTCATGTACCCAGGATCTGTTACCAAAGAAAAATTAAGAAGTTGGAGGGCATATTCTGAATATTCAGTTACTAAAGAAAGTGAAGCTGTACTGAGGGGGCATATCTTGAATATTTTGAGATTCACATCTGTGATGACAGCCTCTTTCCTTACAATCATATCTTTTGGCGCAGTGGCTAGAGCACCGGTCATGGAGTCAGGAGGACCTGAGTTCAAAGCTGACTTCAGACACCTACTAGCTGTGTGATACTGGGCAAGTCTCTTAACCTTGTTTGCCTCAGTTTCCTCATCTGTAAAATGAATTGGAGAAGGAAATGGCCACCCACTCCACTATCTTTGCCAAGAACATTCCCAAATGGGGTCACAAAGAGTCAGTCATGACTGAAACAACTGAACAACAAGAATGTTCTAGGTACTGTATTAATTGGGGATACAAAGAAAGGCAAAAGACAGTCTCTGCTTTCAAAGAGCCTAGAGATAGTATCCAAACAACTATATATAATAGATATATGCAGTATACATGGGAAATAATTGAGGGAAGACACTAGTATTAAGGGGGAATCAGGAAAAGAAGGTTTCTCAGAGAAGTGACAAGGTCACAAAGCTAGCTATTGGCAGAGTTAGAATTAAAACCCAGATCTCTTGACTCTTGGTCCAGAACTCTTCCACGAGACCAAACTCTCTCAGTAACTCATGTTTTTATAGTACTTTCAGATATATAAATCCCTTTCCTTGCACCAACTCTTCTAGGTAGATAAGCAGTACAAGTAGTATTTCATTTGAGGTTCATACCCATTAAACGATTTACCCACACTCATATTTGAAGGCACTCAAGTTGTAAGAGGGGGAAGCTATGCTCTGGGTAGCTCCATTGTATAATATTAGGACCAGAGCAGGGTTACGGAGAAACAGATTTGAATTCCATGTCAGAAAGAACCCTCTACTAATCAGAACTTATTCAACAGTGGTGCAGGCTGCCTCAGAAGACAGCGAGGACCCTATTACTGGGAGCATTTAAGCAGAGGCTGGTTCATCAGCTGTCAAGGATACTCTAGAGGGGATTTCTACACATGAAGAGAGGTTGGACAAGATGACCTCTGGGGCCCCTTCTAATTCCAAGGGCCTACAATTCTGTGGGTACAGCTGGACCAAATTTAAGGATGAGCCACCCAGAACAGATCTGGGACTTTGCAGCTAGTGTGTACTCCCTGGTCAAAATCTGGATGAGAGCTACAGGTCTAGGTGATTAGGGGTAAACAGTGAATGAAGCCACCCTATTCTTTGGGTTCTGCCTCTAAATTCTTTTTTCTTTATGTATTTTTTATAAGTCTTACTTTCCTCCATGAGTGAAGCCTTACAAGGAAGCCAGTATGAAAGAGAAGAAATGCCCCTTTAATCTCACATCCCCATCATCCACTGGGATTGAAAAGCAAGCCCTATAGATCGGCACTTTTACGAAATGCGCAGAAACTGACATTTTGCAAAGGTCCCTGAAGGTGTAAGAAACAAGAGCTAAGAGACATGGATGCCAAAAATGATTGGCATTAATCAATAGGGAACTATGTTTGTGCTGGACTATTGATATCTGATGTGTTCATTATAATTGGTTTTCCAACCAACTCTGCCTTCTTTTTTAATTGCACACAATCCACTTGATGAGTGACACAGCTGCAACAATGATAGGGTAAGAATTCAGGTGCTTTTCAAACTGATCATCAAACAATGTTCACAATCTGAATGCTTGCCCAGGCAGTAACAAACCGATTCTGCCTTCTCATCCAACCACATCTGCACCACTTCGGTAATTGTGGCTCCATTCATCTGGCTCCATAGTGAACATCTTCCTGAGTCTTGGTCACAGTGGTCTTTGGATTGTTCTATAAAGCCAGCTAGCTGACAGTCTGAGCGATGTTCCATAGGAAGGGAGCAGGAGCCGAGAGGGGATAGGCCATCAACTTTTGTAGCCTCCCTGTTCCAGATGAGCCATCTTGATGTTGGCAGATTATATCTGTAGGATGTTTCTGCTGTCACTGGCCCCACAGCATTTCATTCATATTACTGCGAAATCAATAGATACATCTTCATAGTGAATAATTGTGTCAGTGGTGTTTTAATGGGCTCCGGTATTCACGTTGTCAAGATAATTTTTGTCAGCAGAGCAAAACCATTGATTTTCTGCATCCCCCCCCCTCTCCTTTCTCATGCCCCCAGAACCACCTACAAATAAACAGAATGGCCAGTGAGGCCAGCCTTAGAGAGACACAGCTTTCAGTTTGGGACTGACACCTTACATACAACAGAGAAAATGACATTTTATCTCCACTGAGTCAAATCTTGTTGCCATGTAGCTTAGGAGGGTGGGGAAGAGAGATTGCTAACCTGAAATAGACTAGAAAGTGTCACTAAGGGGGAATGGGGTCAGAAGTCCTCTACTATTTATGCAGTGTGCATATCTGACCGTTTCAAACTCCTTATGGGTATCAAGTGTTTTTCTGGGGGGCAGGTGGGCATTATTGACCCATTTTGCAGATGAAGAAACAAAAGCATAGAGAGTGTACAAAATGACTCAGTAAGGCAGATTGGAAGGCAGCAAGAAATCCAAAATGTTCCTTCCCTCTCCTTTGTAAATGTTCTCCTGACATCTTGTCCTAGCATTTAACCACAGCAAGGGCTTAGCTGCGTGAATGTGAGGTATTTCTCAAAGCAGATTTTAGAATACCATACTAAAATCTCAAACACCTACCAAGGCTAGAACTTATCCAGCAATAGCTCTAATAGGGTATCCTCAGCCTCTGCTCAAATCTCTTCTTTGTTCAGAATCACGCTGGTAAAGGGGTTGGGGTAAAGAACACTGTGATTAAATGGTGAGCTTTTTCATAACTGTAATTCCCATCACATATCCTTTTATGCATAGAAAGTCCATGAATGTGCTGTGTCTATCGGCCTAAACTGTGCTTGTTCCCAAGGGAGGGGAGAAAAGGAAAGTCTGCCTGAGTGAAATCCATTGTGTCAGAGCCCACAGTCCTTCTGCCTAAGAAAATCCCAATCCCTCCCCCATCCCCACACTCCTAGCCCCCAGGCAACCCAAGACAGGACATTAAGGGATGGGAAGTTGGCTGGGCCAACCACAAATATTTGCACAGGTGAATATAATTTAGAAATGAAAGGTAATTTAGGCCTTCAAATGAAAGGATAGCAAATACACAGGTCTGATTGGGCGCCACACCCACTCTGCATAAAATGGTGCGTATTGTAAGCTGTTCCTCCTGCCAGCTAACGTTAGCTGACTTGCCTTTCCTCCCACCTTAGAGGGATGTTTCTGGGCTCCAGAGGGACGAAGAAAGTGCTTGGGCTTTATAAATGGAATTGTAGACATTTAAGGTCATCTTGTTATAACAACTGCAAGAATTGTAGTGGATAGAGCCCCGGGCCTGGAGTCAGGAAGACTCATCTCCCTGAGTTCAAATCTAGCTTCAGACTCTTACTAGCTGTGTGACCCTGGGCAAGTCATTTAACTCTGTTTGCCTCAGTTTCCTAATCTGTCAAATGAGCTGGGGATTTGAAGGCAGAGGGCTTGAGTTCAAATCCTGCCCCTGTCATTACCTGGGTGATTG
>NW_020949163.1:0-14160 GCF_900497805.2 Vombatus ursinus | reverse complement strand
GTAAAAGCAGCTGGTTATAAGTCCTGTTGTACACATGGGAAAAAAAAAGACTCAGGAGAAGATAATACACCAAGTTGCTCAGGTGAAGGGTGCCTCCTCTTTCCGGGGTCCATCTTTTCCTGCTTTCTTGCCTGAGTGATGGATGGGCTGAGGGAGGCAATGCTCAGATGAGAACATTTGCTACCCATTTCTCCACCATTCAGGATGAATGGGATGCCCTTTTGCAAATAGGATTTCTAGTTATAGCAGATTGCTAGATCTCTTTGTGAGATGTTCAAAGGAATCATATCATAATGGAGAGAATACTGGTGCTGGAGTCAGGAGCTCTGGGTTCGAACCCTAGCTCAGATACTTACCATCTGTATGATCCTGGGCCTCATCATTTCGTTCCTTTAAGCCTCAGTTTCCTTATCTGTAAAATAGGGATAATAATACTCACACTATCCACCTCACAGGGTTGTGGTGAAGTAAGTGCTTTGTACACCTTAAAATGCTATGAAAATGTGAACTATAATTATTTATCTATGGCCAGGAAAGGCATTTGCGACCACCCAGAAGCAGGATCTGTTTCAGAGCTATAGGAGAGGTCAATCTCTGAAACTATGACTGCATCTCAATGTTCAGCAGCCTTAACCCCAACCCAGGGGGGAAAAAAGGTCTTGATAGATGGAGGCCAGCCTCAGGAGTAAGGGCTCGATAAATGAAAGTCAACATTTATTTTATTGACTGTTTTTCCTTCCTCTTTTTCTAATTCCTCCTTTAATTGTGCTTAGAAAATTCAGAAGAAAATGGCTTCTAGACCAATCCTGTGTTTACATTTCTTTCATGTTAGGAAAAGAATGGCCACTTATAGTCACAGTATATGGCTCCCTGTGAGCCCATGGCCAGAGTGTGCAAATATGACCCTGTCCATGCCCTCTTCATGATGATAGTGGCCAGTAATAAGTAGAATTTCTTCAGCTACATAAAGCCAATCCTTTAGGCCAGTTCAGCTTCCAGAAATCACATTAGGAATCACATGGGTTGCTTTCTTTATTTCCTCTTTTCTCTTTTCATTCTTTTTTTTTTTTTTTTTCAGGAATAGCAAATGTAAATATGCTGATCTCTCTTCTCTGTAATTACATGAGGAGCTCAGTGAAGCTAAGGGAGGGAAGGTAGGTGATCAATGAGACCCTCTGGCTGCCCAGGAGGTTATGGACACAAGAGGCAATGGCTGAAATGTGACGAAATAACCAGGAAGTTTCCATTAGTATTATTGCTGTCTATTTCCCAATAGCTGGCCACCAGTACTGAGCAAAGCACAAGAGTGGGGGGTCTGATGCTAAGGGGAAAGAAGAGTTAGGACGGGTTTCACAGCTAAACAATAGGGCCTTATTATGCTGGAGAGCCCAGTGCAAGATCTTTTTTATGTGATTTGTGCACAGTTCAGGGGAAGAGGAACCCATTAACCATCTGCAGATAAATAAAACCATTCACAATTGGCATACTTAATATAGGTATAATTTATTCGGTTGGTGAATTCCAATTTTTTTTTTCTTCGTGAAAACTACAGAAACATCTGCAAAGGCAGAACCTTGTCTCTCAACTGTCCCAAATATTTCCTCCATCACTCTTCTCACCCCGCCATCAAGACTGAAGATTGGAGAAGCAGGCCTTTGCTTCAGACTTCACTGCTGACAGATTTGTATTCATTCATCTTTAGTCAACGTCACCTACAGACAGAGAATGCGAAAGGGAGAGGAGAGAGACAGAGAGAGATACTCAGACATTTTGTGAGCTAGGAGTCAGGTTGAGTTCAGAGGTGCTAAAGATCCTTTTTTTCCAGGTACTGTAACATATACACAATTATAGCTGCCCTTTTTATGGAAAGAGAAAAAAATTGGGAAGCAAAGTGGGAGCTTGGAAATCAGCTGGACAAACTATGGGATGTGAATGGAATGGAATATTATTATACCACTAAAAAACAAACCAACGACTTTGAATAGGAAGAATTCAGAGAAACTCAAAAGACTTGTATGAATAGGGACAGCATTAAGTTAAGTAGAATTAAAAAAAACAGTTTATGCATTTACTACAATAATGTGAAAGAAAAGACCATTAAAGGATGTCAGACCGGTGAGGCAGTGTAGTACAATGGAAAGAGTCAGAGGTCCTGGGTTCAAGTACTGTCTTTGTAACTACCTATGAGACCTATAGCGTGTTATTTAATCTTCCTGGCTTTCAGTTTGCTCATCTGTGTAATGGAAGCTTGAACCAGATGACCTCTAAGACTTAGTTCCTTTTCTAAATCTATGATCCTGTGATTCCATGTCTTTCAATCCAACCCTCCTTCCATTATACCATGACGCTGGGCGCCATGTGAATTTACATAGTTCATTCTCTAAAAGTGATTAAAACACTTTTCACGCATCTGTGAAATGAGATGACCTTTGGGACCCTTGCAGCTTCAAACTTATGATCTTATGATCAATGTATCTTGCCTCCTTCCTTTCAGAAAAGGGGTGATGGAATATAAGTGGGAACTGAGGCATAATGGGTTCAGGTATGGCTAATGTACTGATTTGTTTTATTTGAATTGGACTTATCTGTTACAAGGTGTGTGTGGATGGGGGAGGGGCTGTGGGGTCAAACTTCCATTGATAAGTGAGAGCAATAAACTATTTATAAATAAATAAACCTACCAAAACTAGATTCTCAAGGAAATGTGTCCTCCATCCTGTACAAAAGTGACATCACTAGCCCTCGGTCAGGGAGTAGGCACTTTGAATCCCCAGCGGTGGGGACATACTGCATGGAATCATCCAGACATTCAGTCCTGGCCCTCCTTGTGACTGAAGACAAAAGTTCCAGTGAGATAAAGCTATGGCTGAGGAAACAAAATAAATCTTACTGATACAGCATGGTCCTGGTTTCATGTGGATTTCCTTATCTGGGTGTATGCTGTATTTCCCAAGTAGAAAGCAAGCTCTTTGAGGGCAAGGACTTGGTGTCTTTGTCTCCCCTTCCCACCCACTCACCTCCCATGTTTAACATAGTGCTTGCACATGGTAATATACTTAATAAATATTTGTTGAATTAAATTGGATTCCAAATTAATAATGATAATAATAATAACCAGCATTTACACAGTGATTTATGGGTTGTGAAACATCTTTATATATGTTATTTCATTTGAACTAAATCTTGCTTAGAAAACTTGAGTTTGAATCTTACCTGGAACAATTACTAGCTGGAAAAGTCACAACCTCTCTTGCCTCAATTTCCTCCTCTGTAAAATGGGACAATAATGGCACCTGTCTTAGGTTGTTCTGAGGATCAAATGAGATAATACGTGCAAAGTACTGTACAAGTCTTAAAAGTGCAATGTAAATGTTACCTAGGACTAGTATTATTATTGCTGAAAAGTGGTTAATACATATTCTAAATCCCACTTCAATCCCTCGGGCTTATAATTCTATATCCCTACTATGAAGTCCATACATTACAGCTGGAGCTGAAAGTCCCTTAATAATCTTTTGAGGACCCCATGGAATACACACCCCCTGCCTGGAAAGCAGTTGGCCTGGGCATTGGTCAGGGTTTCACACTAGGTCTCCAGGTATGTAAAGAGAAACAACAAATCCTTGTAAGATAGACTAAATGCTTGGGCTAGAGGGTTGCCAGGTGGCAAGGGAAAGAGGGAAGCTTGGCAGAGGAGATATGGGGAAGAGAGTGGAGGAAGAGGCCATAGTGAGGGGAGAGGAGATACAATGAACCACGCGGGAGTAAAGGGAGAACCCTTGGGTTCTGGAGGCCCTGGGTCTCTTTAGACCTTTCTCTTTTCTAGTTTCTGGGGCCTCCCCCCTCTCCCACACCAGCTTTCCCTATAGTGACCCCCCCCAGCTTTGACAGAGGGTGACCCTGGAGGGCACAGTAAGGTGGCCCACGCCATAAAGCTGCACATCTGGATGGAAGCCTGAAAAACTCAGACAAACGTCATCCAAATGCTTGTCCTACAGGTCTCCCAATACTCAGCTGTTTAGAAGCAGCAAAATAATTAAGTGACTGAGCCCTCCAGTTTTGGTCTTTGACCCAGAGCCTGGTAGTAGGGTGCCCCCATATCTCTACGAATCAATCCTACCCTAGCCCCCAAAGCCCCAGAGCCCAGGTCTGCTCTGCGTCTGTTTCTTTAATAGACAAAAAACCATAGCTTCCTTATACACAAGCAATACCTCAGGAGTAAATTAAGCATCTTGGGAAGCTCCATGAATGCTTCCAGACCATGGAATCCATTTAGGCCAAGGAGACAGTGATTTATTGCTATTATTGCTCATCATCCCTTGCAGCTTTCAGGCAATTTTATCTTTAGGGTGATTTCCCATCAATTATCTTGGTGGGGGGGGGGGGGGGGGAGACAGGGCAGGGCTTAATTTCCTGTTTCATAGGTGAGAAAAGAATGGAAGTTGGCAGAAGGGCAGAAGTGACTTATCTAAGGTAATTCAAGAATGGAGAAAGGCAATCAATCCACCAAAAATTGTTTATTAAGTGTTTACAAAGTGCCAAGTCTGATGCCAAGTGCTGGGGATAGAAATCAAAAGCAAAAGCAATCCCTGTCGTCAAGAAGCTTACATTCTAATGGGGGAAGACTACAGCATGGCCATACAGAAGAAGCACTGGATTTGGAGGGAGAAACCCTGGGTTCGAATTTCTTCTCTGCTGTTTACTATTTGTGTGACTTTGGACAAGAAATTTTATCTGGTTTCTGTAAAATGACACTGTTGGATAAGAAGATTTCTTAAGCCCTCTTCTACAGAGCTTTAAAGCTAAAATGCTAGAAACCAATCAGTATTTGAATACCCATACCTATGCAGGATCTCTATTGGTTCTAGGTGGGGGTGAGGGTGTTGGGGGAGAGGACAGTACAGAGAATCATAGGAGAGAACCAGTACCCGTGGGCCCTCACCATCTTGTGCCTACTGGCAGATATGAAAGTAGGAGGAATAAGACAAGACAGCAGGAGATAAAAACCCTTTGGAGAAGTAGAGGTCAGTTAGTATAGACAGAGCCACTGGGTCGTAGATTGAGAGCTGAAAAGGGATGGCAAAGGCCATATGGTCCAACTCTCTCATTTTACAGGTGAGGTAACTGGGATGCAGTTTGGTAAAATGTCTCATGAGTAGTAACCATTACCCGTGCAACGCAGAAGGTTAGTGGTGAAGCTGACAATAGACAGCAGGTTTCCTAACTTCCAGCCTCTGTGTGTATTCCTGAGAGAACAGGCTGCCTTGAAGACCTAGGGGAAACTCCAGCTCAGCCCTGTTAGTTTTGACCTGTATTAAGAACTCTGGTGACCCAAAGAGGGAACAGGGTAGGTAGAAACCTGAAGGGCTTCCCAAGAAGTCAGGAAGGTCTGTTCAAATCTCTCTCGAAACTCTTAAGAACCTCAAATATCTGCACAGGAGACTAAGTCCTCAGCCTTTCCTTCTAACTCGACTTTATTGATTGCTGAGCCTAATTGAATATCTCAGAGAGCTGTGAGGTGGGTCCTCAGAGAGATGTTCATAATGTATCAAGCCAGTTTGATTAATGACTGGACCCTGAATTGCACTAAGCATGTCACAGGAATAGAAACTTTCCCCGAAAAGAGCTCCTGACATGCTCAGCATACACTTGGGCAACACCCTTGCCTCCCACTACCACCACCCAATTGCCATGTGGAAACAGAAACACCATCTCTATTGCCTGCCTGGTTCTACATTTGAATAATACCCAGCAGGAAAGAACCCAGGGATTTGGTTGAGCATGGATTGAGGGGATGTTGTGATAGTATTTCATTATCTTCCCTCTCTCCTCCTTCCAAATCAGGAGATCTCCAAGTGTGGTTTGGGAGATGTTGAGGAACTATGAGGATCCCCCCAGATGGCCCATAGACTGATGTCTTGCAGTATGAATGTTTATATTGTGACACTGTCTAAACTGTTCTTTCTGGTAAGAATTAATACTTTACTTATGATATTTAATAAAAACCAGACAGTACCTCACTGGCGTCTCATCCGGAGTGGCGCCTGCCTTTCCATTAATTCCAGTGAGGGTTTTTTGAGGTGGTAAGCAGGAATAGTGGGGTAGGTGGTCCCTGGGATTTGCCCACCCAAGTGGCCCATGATCTAGACCATGTCTTACCTAAGCTTTGCATTTTCATACACACAGTAGGGACTTTATAAATGTTTGTCAAATTAAAGTCTTCTCACTAAAGCATGGTCCTAAGCAAAAAAAGGTAGCAATAGTGTAGCAGATAGAGAACGGGCCTTGTAGCCAGGAAGACCTGGGTTCAAGTTTCTACCTCTAACACGGACTGGCTGGGTGACCTTGAGCAAGTTCCCACAGTCTCTATGAATATAAGTTGAAGCACAGTTGCTGATCCACATCAGTGAAGGGATTTCCTCCACAAGGAAGTTCCCTATATGAGTGGTCCTCTTCCATGTCTCATTCCTTAGGCATTTTAAATAAGCCTTGTCTCTGCTGTCACCATCTTATTCTCTGGCTTTGCTCTTGTCTAGGCAGCATGGCATAGTGGATGGAGTATTGGACCTGGAGTCAGGAAGACCTGGGATTAAATCTTGCCTCTGGTGCTTACTAATTTTGTGATTCTGGGGAAGACACTTTATTTTTCTAAGTCTATTTCTTCAGCTGTAAAAAGGGGATAATGATAGCACTTATCATACAAAGTTATTGTGAGGCTCAAATGTAAAGCACTTTGTAGACCTTAAAGGTCTATATGAAGGTGGGGTGCTATAATATAAAATAAAAAACATAACATAGTATAATATAATATAATATAAGTATATTATATTATGTTACAGTATAGTATAGTATAGTATAGGACAACTAGGAGGCACAGTGGATAGAGCACTGGGCCTGGAGTTAGGAAGACCTGAGTTCAAATCGAGCTTTAGACTCTTCCTAGCTGTGTGACCCTGGGCAAGTCCCTTAACCCTGTTTGCCTCAGTTTCCTCATCTGTAAAATGAGCTAGAGAAGGAAATGGCAAACCAGTATTCTGCCAAGAAAACCTCAAATGGCATCACAGAGTCAAACACAAGTGAACCATAATAATAATAATAACAATAAGATTTATTACTATTCTCATTGTTATTGACAATTATTACTATTATTAAATAGTGTTAATATTATTACTATTGTTATAAGTACTATTAATATTATATTATACACTATTATAGTTATTGTTATTACTATTGTTCTTATCCCCAACTGAGCCAGGTCTCAATAACCAGGGCTGAGCAGGTATCTCTCATTCTTTGCTCTGCCTCATTCTCCGTCCAGGGGGGGATTCTCTACCTCTGCCCTTTAATATCAAATTTGAGGTTCATGTTCCTATCCACACTTTTCAAAAATCCTCTGCAGAGGGGTTTACTGTCTACTTTAACGTCTTCCTGAAACTCTTTGTGGAATTTCTGTTTCTCTCTCTCTTTTTTTTCTCTCTCTCTCTCTTTCTCTCTCTCTCTCTTTCTCTTTCTCTCTCTCTCTCTTTCTCTCTGTCTCTCTCTCTCTCTCTTTCTCCCCCGTGCTGCCTATAGGTATTCGTGCTTCACCATCTCCTACAGCTTCCAAAAATCTACATGCCATGATCCCGGGGTTGGCCTTTTATCCTCTCTGGGATTCGGTTTTCTCATCTGTAAAATGAAGGAGTTAAACTCATTAAGAGAGGATTGGATAACCTCTAAGTTCCCCTCTACTTCTGCATTGATGACTATGATCTCTGGGTGCCTTACAATCACATAGTTAGACTGTAAGCCTCTTGGAGGGTAGACATCGTGCACCCTTAATTTTCAGAGTAACCACTCAACATACTTGTTGAATTGCCCTGAATCGTCACTCCCTCTCACCTCCACAAGAGCCCTAGAACAGAGCTTTCTACCCCCAGGATTGAGAGAGAGTTGCTCAGTCCATGGTGCTTGTTGGCTGATCCATGTTCATTCCCCAACCAAAGCACCAATGGGCTGAGAGACAGAACAAAGCCCCCTGGGCTTACCTGCCTTTTCAGTATGGTGTTAGCCAGTCTTTTCAAGGCAAAAAGCTCAGGCCAATGAGCAGGGAAGAACCGTATGATGGAGCCAGGCTGTCTCAGGAGGTTTCACTCAGAGAATGTACAATATTTGGAGGATGAATCCTCTCAGCCTGCTAATCATTCTTTCTGGTATGGTGGGGTATGTGTGACAGAAAGAGAGACAGAGACAAAATCAGAGACAGAGACAGCAATTCATTTTTTTTTAATGGGGTAACCAAAGCGTTTGTTTCTGGATTGGTTTTCGATCAGATAATAGCTCATAGCCAGTCTCCTTTCTGGAAGACGGAAGAGAAGATGATAAGATCTGACCTGCTGAAAGCTATCACGTCCAGCCAAATCTTCCCCAGGAGTTTTAGCAGAAGCCAGTCAGAGAAGGCCGGGAAGAGAAAGAACAAGGTCACTGATTGTTCTCTATTGCCCAATTTCATATCTATTTTTTCCCTTAATCAGAATACTTGCCTATGAAATTCTTCTGGCAACAGTTTTATATTAGCTGCTTTGGTTGACTGCCTTCTTTTATATGGTTGGACCAGCAAAGAGCACACAAAATGTGGCTTCTATTAAGCAGTATTAAAGGAATTCCTCTCCCCTCAAAGCCAGGAGCTTAAACTGAAGCAGGAGCAGGCGCTTTGGTTCCTTGTTTCATGTTTCTTGAACGCTTTGCCTTCCCTGTTGTTATTTATCTCATTAGAGGGGCCATCATTTCTCCAAAGCCACATGGGCTGCTGGGTCTGGGTGGGGCCACCTCCTGGAGAGGCTGAGCTCTACCCCTCTCTGCCCATTCCCCTTTCCAGCCTCTGTTCTCTTCAATAGAAGATGACAGGGCTGACAGCAGTGTTTCCTGTGCCAGACTGCCCATTTGGGGCTCCGAGCAGCACCTGGGTCTGAAATGATGAAAGTTAGGGAGTTGGGCCTCCCACCCACTGTCTCCCAGCCCTGAAGTATCTGGCCTCCTCCTCTCCTCCGCCCCACTGCAAGATGGCTGGAAGAGATTAGGGACATCTCTTCAGATGCTAAAGGAGAAAGACTGGGGGGGCAGCTTAGGGGAGTGGGGAGAATGGGAAAAGCATAGTCAAGAAAGGAAAGAGATGGACAGCTTTAAATTCTATCATACCTTTAGGTATTTGAAGAAATACCCATTCTAAGTGTTCTCTTCTCTGCGCTGAACATTCTCAATTCTTTTAACTGATCCTCATAAGCCATGGTTTTAAGTCCCCCTACCATCTTGGTTATGTTCCTCTGAACAGGCCTTATAATGTGGGGCCAAAAATGGAGTGCAATAGTCTAGACGTAGACTGGCCAGGGCAGACTGGTAATCACTGAGCCCAGTCAGTCAATAAACATTGATTAAGTACCTATTTTGTACCAGGTACTGTGTTGAAATTTGGGGATGCAAAGAACAGCAAAAGAAGGTCAGTCCCTCCTCTCAAGGAGTTCACAGTCTACTGGGATAGGCATTATGCAAACAAACTATAGATAGGATAAATAGAAAATAATCAACAGAGGGAAGATAATAGAATTAAGGAAGATCAAGAAAGACTTCCTGGAGAAGGTGGGATTTTAGCAAGGACTTGAAGGAAGCCAGGGAAGCCAGGAGGTAGAGGGAAAGAGGAAAAGCATTTCAGGCAAGAGGAAGAGCCAGTGAAAATGGCCAAAGGCAAGAGATGGAGTTTCTTGTGTGAGGAACAGCAAGGAGCCATTGAAGAGTATTTGGGGTGGGAGTCAGTATAAGGTTTAAGAAGACTAGAAAGGTATCAGGGTGGCCAGGTTATGAAGGGCTTTGAACACCAAAGGATTTTATATTTGATTCTGGAAGTGATTGGGAACCAATGAAGTTCATCAAATAGGGGAGTGACATGATCAGGAACCTGATTTTTAGAAAAAATCACTTGGTGGATGAGTGGAGGATGAACTGGAATGGGGAGAGACTTGTGGCAGGGAGACTAACCAACAGGCTATTGCAACAGTCAACATATGAAGGAATGAGGGTCTGTACCAAGATGGTGGCAGAGGAGAGAAGGGAACATATGGGAGATACATGATGAAAGTAAAATTGACAGATTTTGTTTGCAAGTTGGCTATGGTGGTAGGAGACTATGAGGAGTGAAAGATGATACCTAGGCTTCTAGTCTGGGGAACTGGGAGGGTGGTGGTGCCATCCACACTAATAGGGAAATTAGGAAGATGAGAAGTTTTTTGGGGGAAAGAGAGTGAGTTCAGTTTTGGACATGCTGAGTTGAAGATGTAGACTGTTACATATGTTCACTGCCTCTTACCCAACACTGTGTAAGATGGACTAAATCTCACCCTGGTCACCTTTCTATCATTGACCCAGATTATATATAGGGACAATACATCTATGACTAGAGCTTTAGATTTGAGGATCCTGATTTAAATTGTAGGGGTACTTTGGGAGAGTCGTTTAGAGAGCTATAGGTAACAAGAACAATGCTAATCAAGACTGGAAACCTTCTCCAGAGTCAGACCAGTCCATCACCAGGAAGATGATTTCATCCAGGGCCTAGATCAGAGCTGCTCCCTTCCACTCCAGAAAAGAACAAAGAGGACCCATTAGCCAATTTTCATCTACTCCATTTGTCCCCTAAGGAATTCCAGCTTATACCTCCTCTACTCACCAACCTGCCTCCTTAAAACCAAGCAATCAAATCTACTCTGTCCATGCAAGAATGTTCAGGAATTAAAGAGTTGATATCTAGGGTGTACTTGGAGAACCCTGGAGGCCAATGCCACATACTGTATTGGAAAGAATAAGAAATTCCCAGGGTGTGCAAACAAATTGAACTGTAAGTGAAATCCCTAATTATTTCTCTGGTTCAGAGTCGCAAATATTGGGTAAAGCATAGCAATCATGTTTATGTTAAAGAAATCACCAATTACTATTAGGTCTCATAATCATCTCAGCCCTGCCTGGTTCCTCCTTCTGAAGGGGCTCATTTGCTAGCTCCTCAAGGAAGGCTGTCAAGTGTGGAAATTCCTGGGAAGTCTCTCAAGGGTTGCAATTCTTCATTTAATTGTTTGACGCCCAAGGCTGACTGCATTCTTAGTTATAGGCTCTTACCTGGCCCATGAGGTAAGATCCCAGGTGGAAGTGTCAATACCAGGTCCCAAACCCA
This sequence comes from Vombatus ursinus, assembly GCF_900497805.2. Classification (NCBI taxonomy): domain Eukaryota; kingdom Metazoa; phylum Chordata; class Mammalia; order Diprotodontia; family Vombatidae; genus Vombatus; species Vombatus ursinus. The sequence goes on along the minus strand of NW_020949163.1, from coordinate 2,963 downwards.
ATGACTCTGGCCTACAGTCACTGACCTTAGAGGTGATGCCACAGGTAAGAAGAATCTCAAGATCTCAGAGTTGGAAGGTGCCTCCAAGGGCCTTGGCCCAAGCCACATGTGAACCAAAATCTCCTCTGCAACATTCAAACAACTGGCCATCCAGCTTCTTTCTGAACATCTCCAGTGATGTGGAGCCCACTACCTGTTGCCTGAGGAAGGCCATTCCACTTTCGGTTTTTTTTTTTAGGAAATTAGGAATTTTTACTTTACAGCCAGTCTAAACCTTCCTTCACTCTGCCCTCCCTTCCCCTACTCCCATCCCTTCCTCAGCTGCTCCTGCTTTGCCCAGTAGGGTCTGACAGAATGCACATGACAGCCCTCCAAATACTGGAACACAGCTAACATATCCTTCCTAAATCTTCTCTTCTCCCAGTTAAACATCTCAAGTTCCTGCAGCCAGACTTCCCAAGGTACGGTCCCACCTGACTCACTAGCCAGGTTCCTCTCTTCTAGACGCCTTCTAGCTTAAATGGTGACATCTAGAACAGACCTCACTGCTCCAGGGTGGTCTGGCCAGGGCAGAATAGAGCCATTCCATCTCCTTCATTCTGAGTTTATAGTGTTATAGATGGAAGGCTGGAAGAGAGACCTCAGAACATCTAGCCCAAATACCCTCATTTTATAAATGAGGAAATTGAGGCCCCTAGAGGTAAAGTGACTTGCCCAAGGTCATATAGATAGTAAGTGTCAGAGGTAGGATTTGAACCCAGGTCCTCTGACTCCAATACCAATGTTCTTTCTTCTTTACCCCACTGCCTTTTCCAATACAGCTTAATATAGTATTAGCTTTTTCGATGCCATGTCACACTGCCACGGTGTCCTGTAGAAGGAAGAAAGGAAGTAAGGAAAGAAATAATTATTAAGTACCTACTACGTGCCAGGCATTATGTTAAATGCTTTACATGTATTATTTCACTTAATCCTCACAAGCACCTTGGGATATAGGTGCTATTATGATATCTATTTTACAGTTGAGGAAACTGAGGCAGGCAAGGGTTAAATAGCTTGCCCAGGATTACGTGGCTAGGAAGTATCTGAGGCATATTTGAACTCAGGTCTTTCTGACCCTAGGCCCAGTGCTCTATCCTCTATGCCACCTGGCTGCCTCCTGTGGTATCTTTTGAGTCAGGACTGAGGGCCCTATTAAAGAAAATTGAATTTGGCTGGGGGAGGGTCCCCTTCTGTTTGGGTAGGGATGTATCTAGGCCATGGCCCCTGAGTCCCTCACTCCACGCACTTCCCCGAGGGTAGAGTTAGCAAGAATGATTCTCTGTCTTCCAACCCAGGCCCCTCACAGACATAATGACACCTTACAAGCTAGAACACATTTGAAAATGAAAGAAGGGCAGTGTGGACAGCAAGGAGTTAGGCCTGGTCCCTCCCCCTCTCCTATTCATAGTAATGGCAGTAGTAATAGTAGCAGTAACAGCAGAAGCACGTTTATATGGGCATAAAAGTTTGCAAAACACTTTCTATACTTTATTCATTTGATAGAACAGTGATAGGAAGACAGGGCTTCAGGTCTGGGTTTGGCACAGAGACTTTGGGCTCTTTCAAAAAGGGGCTGATCATTTTGTCCTGGAGACCCTGAGCTTCTTCCATCCATCTAAGTCCCAGTTCCTTTGACAGGGAGGGCCTCCTCTATGAGAAGTCTAGGGCAAAGTCCAATAGGAACATGTAGAATCAGTCAACTAGTAATTGATTAAACACCTATTGCATGAGAGGCCCTGGTCGAAGATTCCCTATCATCATGGTACTAGATAGAGTACAGGATTTTGAGACAGGGGACCACAGCTCCGGTCCTTGGCTTGGCCACTTCCTACTTTGAGCAAATTACTTAATGTCTCCGGGCCCCAGTTGCTGCCACTGTAAAATGAAAGGTTTGGACTAGACTTTTCAAGTCCCTTCCAGCTCTAATTCTGTGATCTTATGATCCTAAGTTTCTCTGAGATTGTTCTAAAGTCGGGGTCCTTAACTTCTTTTGTGCCTTGGACCCCTTTGGCAGTGAAGCCAAATGCTGAAGCCTAGGGACACCTTCTCAGAATAATAGGGTTTTTAAATTAATATTTGAAAGAACTGCTAAATTTCAGTTAGAGATTAGTGAAAATAAAGATACAACATTTTTTTCCCATTCAAGTTTACAGTCCCCCTGAAATCTGCTCACTCTCCTTGGATCCCAGGTTAAGAAGTCTTACTATAAAGTCTGTTATCTGACCACAGAATTGCTTACTAAATGGACTAATTGCCCAGGTGCCTGGCTGGGCTGCATTTCATATTGAGCCCATGGCCTCCCTCACAGAGCATTACATTGAATCGTGGGTGGCAGCCAGCCCAGGGGATCAGGCATGATCCAGAAAGCCTGCCACACACAAAAGGCAAGGGCCTGGGGAGTATGAGTCAGAGGCCAGGTAAGCCAGCAAAATCAAGAGGACAGAAATATCCTAGGGCAGAGCCAGATGGCACATCTACATCTGGGCAAACAGAAAATGAGCATGATATTCATGGGAGGCAGCTGGTCAGCAACCAAAATGTCCTAAGAAATGAGAGCCAGGGCTGGCAAAGAAACCCCATTTGCAAAAACAGGACCTTAACACTGAGGCAGCTTTCTGACTCATCCAGGGTTGTCTTTCTAACTCTCTGAGCTACTTAGAGTCAATGTAGAGAGAACTTGGCCTATAGCAAGGATTTATAACCAGGGTCTGTGAACTTAAAAAAATTTTTTTTTTGATAACTGTATTTCAATATAATTTCTTTCATTGGTAGTCCTGTGTATTTTAAAAAAATTATTCTTAGGAGGGGTCCATAGGTGCCTTAAGACTACCAAAGGGATGTAGAACACACGGACACGGACAGACAGACAAACAGACACACACACACACACACATACACACACACACACAGAGACCGCTAAG
>NW_020949162.1:0-9919 GCF_900497805.2 Vombatus ursinus | reverse complement strand
AGTCAACAGTGTAGGTAACTGATGGCATGAGAATAGAAAAAAAAAAACAAACCCCAACAACTTGAGGAAGAACTTTTATCTCATTAATTTGTAATTGGAAAATGTCAACACAGACATTCCAAATCTTAGTACCCTTTTACAGGCGTACCTCGGAGATATTGCAGGTTTGGATCCAGACCACCACAATAAAGTAACTATCACAATAAAACTAGTCACAAGATTTTTGTTTCTCAGTATATATAAAAGTTGTGCTTACACTATACTGTAGTCTATTAAGTGTGCAATAATATTATATCTGAAAAAGTAATGACCACACCTTAATTAAGAAATACTTCATTGCTAAAAATAAAATGCTAAGCATCATCTGAGCCTTTAGCAAGTTGTGATCTTTTTGTTAGTGGATGGTCTTGCCTCAATGTTGATGGCTGCTGACTGATCAGGGTGGTAGTTGCTGAAGGTTGGAATGGCTGTGGCAATTTCTTTTCTTTCTTTCTTGGTGAGGCAATTGGGGCTAAGTGACTTGCTCAGGGTCACACAGCTAGCTAGTAAGTGTCAGGTGTCTGAGACTGGATTTGAACTCAGGTCCTCCTGACTCCAAGGCCAGAGCTTTATCCACTGTGCCACTTAGCTGCCCCATTGTGGCAATTTCTTAAAATAAGACAGCAATGAAATTTGCCACATTGATTGACTCTTCCTTTTACAAAAGATTTCTTTGTAGCATTTGATGCTGTTTGATTACATTTTACCCACTGTAGAACTTTTTAAAAAATTGGAATCAATTCTCTCAAACTTTGCTGATACTTCATCAACCAAGTTTATGTAATATTTTTCAATATTGTTGTGTCAGGGAATAGGGAGACCTGAGGTAGGGGAGAGAGATGGGGAATGGCTGGTCAGTGGAGGAGTCAGAACATACACAACCTTTGTCTATTAAGTTTGCTGTCTTATATGGGCACTGTTCATGGCACCCTAAAACAATTACAATAGTAACATCAAAGATCACTGATCGAATATCGCCACTGACAGATACAATAATAATAATGAAAAGCTTGAAACATTGTAAGAATGACCAAAATATGACACAGAGACAAGATACAAGCACCTGCTGTTGGAAAAATGGCACCCACCAATAGACTTGCTCAATTGCCACAAACCTTCAATTTGTAAAGAAAAAAAAGCCATATCTGCAAAGCACAATGAAGTGAAGTGCAATAAAGTGAGGTATGCTTGTTGTTGCTGTTTGTCCTTCATTCTCTAAAAGGACCAATGACATGCAATTCAATGGACACTTATTAAGCATTTATAGAGTACAAAAAACTATATGTGGCATGGAGGATGTAATGGCAGAACAAAAACAGTCAGTTCCCTCGAGGAGCTCACATTCTACTGGAGAATACAACATGTAAACAAACAAATAAATACATGATAACTTGAGGATGGAGAGAGCATTCAGCAAGGGCATTGGTAAAGACTTCCTGTAGGCAATGGCCTCCAAGATGATCCTTGTGATAAACTAAGGATTCTGGGAGGCCAAGGTGAGAAGGAAGGTCCTGTACCCATAGCCTGTGCAAAGACAGAATGCTAATTCTGGGGAATGCCAAGTGGGGCTGTTTGCCTGGAATGTGCAGTGTGTGAAGAGGAGATAGGTAAAATAAGTCTAGATAGATAGCCTGAAGTTAGGTTGTGAAGGCACTTAAATGTCAGGCTGAGAAGTTTTCATTTTACTCTAGAGGCAAAAGGGGAGTCCCTGAAGATATTTGAGTAAGGAAGTGGTATGATTGTGTGCCGTAGGAAGGTTGTTTTGGCAGTTGCCTAGAGAATGGATTAGAGAAGCAGGAATACCAATTAAGAGACTATTGCAATAGCCCCAGGTGGGGAGAGACTCAAAAAGGGTAGTGGAGAATGGAGAGAAGGGACAGGTGCAAGAGATGTTGGAGGGATAGAATCCACTAGGCTTGACAACTGATTGGTTATGGGGGGTGGGGTGAGGGAGAAGGAAGAGTCAGGGGTAACTACAAGGTTATTGACCTGGGTGACTAAAGGACAATGGTGCCCTCAACAGACACTGGCAAGTTTGGGGACCAGGAGCATTTGGGGAGAACAGAATCATAGAGCTGCAAAGGATGGTAGAGGTCATCTTAGTCCAACCTCCTCATTTTACGAAAGAAGAAATGGATCCAGAGAGGTGAAGTACCTTGACCAAGGTCATACAAGGTAGTAAGCAGAGTTGTGATTTGGATCTAATTTGTCTGCTTCTCAATCCTGCCCACTGCAGGCTTCCTCACAAAATGTTAAGTTTGAGATGATAATGGGACACCCAGGTGGAAGATGTCCAGTAGGTAGCTGGTGATACAAAGTTCAGGAGAGATATTAGGGGTGGGACATAAAGATCTTGGAGTCCTATGCAGAGATGATAATTTAACCCATGGGAGTTGATGAGCTCACTAAGAGAGACGATGTAGAGGCATAAGAAAAGAAGGTTTAGATTGGAGCAAATGCTTAGGAAAGATTTATTAAATGTGTTATTCTGAGCCAAGGGATCATAGCTAAATAAATGGTCCTACTGTATGTGGCCAGAAAGAATGAGCTATAGAACTTTTCCCCGTAAATTCCAGGATGACTTAGGAGAATCTCAAACAATCGTTTTTATTGTCCTTATCCTACCAGCTGCTAGAAGAGAAGAAGATCCCCGGGAGATGTGGCCAAAGGATATAAACTATAGAGTTTCCAAAAGAAGAAATACAAACCATTACAACCATAGGAAAGATTACTCCAAATCACTCATAATAAAGAGACATGCAAATTAAACAAAAGACAAAAATAGTCAATGTTGGAGGAACTATGGGAAAACAGACACACTAGTACATTGTTGTTGGGCCAATTAGAAAACAATTCATAATTATATGGAAATATCACTAAACCATTCATACACTGTGACCCCACAAATCCCACTACTGGTCATAAGCCTCAAGGGGGCCAAAACAGAAGGAAGCCCCACATATGCCCAAATATGGAAGAAGCAGTGACCAGCGGCTGGGCTCTTCTCCTCTTCTTTCCTCCCCTTCCCCCACAACTCCGGGCTACCCAGAAACCAACCAGGCATCAGTCAAAATAAATACCAAGGAGCAGCTAGATGGCTCAGTAGATAAAGCTCTAGTCTTGGAGTCAGGGGGACCTGAGTTCAAATGTGGCCTCAGACACTTGACACTTACTAGCTGTGTGACCCTGGGCAAGTCACTTAACCCTGATTGCCTCACCAAAAAAATAAAAAGAAAACAAAATAAATACCAAGAGGTGTCTTTCTCTTTCAACCTTCCTCCAAGTGCCCTCTTTCCCTTTTCCTCTTCTAGTTAGACACTCTCAATCTCATTCCTTCTCTCCCCTTTGCAGAAAGAAATCTAGAATTCATGATCCTCAGAGATCCCCTCAAGTCTACTTGCCCTTCCTAAAGGTGGTGTGCTAGGTTTCTTCAGGTCCCTTACCATGTGGAATGGACATAGTTCACACTGCTTGCATAAGCAAGGAGCCACCAATTACAATCCTTCCTGTAAGATGGAGGATCGCTAGGCCTTACCATCTTCCCCACTTCTGAGACCTAAGGTCCTTTCAGCCTTACCATCAGGCACTCCTATCTGACCAGCCATGTGCTCTAATCCCTGGGTCTTGCCACCCACCCTGAGGCTGAACCCTTAGGAAGTGAATGCATTTCCATCTCTGCTGCAGCTGAATTCTCCTCAATGTGTCCTCTGTCCCCTTTAGAATGTGATCTTGAGAGCACAGACTATCTAATTTTTCTGTTCCCATCCCCAGCAGACCCTAAGTCCTTCACCCACAGTTAGTGCTTATTAAATGCTTTTTCATTTACTGATTGATTCATTCATTGAAAATATTCACTTTCCTGCAGTAGCAAAAAATCCAGCTAGAAGTAAAATGGGAATGACTGAACAAACTGTGGTATATGAATGTAATGGAATATTACTGCATTGTAAAAAAGGGACCAATATGAAGAACTCAAAGAAAAATAGGAAGACTTGTATGAATTGGTACAGAGTGAAATAAGCAGGGCCAAGAAAATGTGAAAACAACACTGAGTCGACTGAATTCTAACTAATTATGATGATCAATCTCAGCCCTGAAAAACTGATAATGAAACACACCTCTCTCTTCTTAATAGAGAGGGGAACTAGGGATGTGGAATGTAGTATACTCAGTCAGTTTTTACATAGCTGGTTTTGCCCAAATGTTTTCCATTGGTGGTTAGGGATAATGACTAAAGGTAAAGACGGGGCAATGGTAAAATGAGAGACAGAGAGACACACACAGAGACAGGGACAGAGAGAGATGAAGAAAGGGTTCTCTTTATGTGGTTTGTGGTATTCATGTAGCTACATAGCTGCTGGGTGGAATTCTGACCCCCTGGAATCATGTAGATTAGGCTTCACACTGCAAAGAGCCCTGGTGCCCATGGGCTAACTGCTCTTTGTCGGTCACTTTGGAGTTTGCCTGGTTTGGTTTAGGTACAGTCCCTATCTTATGCTCTACCAGGAAAGCTTCCAACCTTTGGACTTGCGCTTTTGAAACCATTACAAGAATTTTCATTTACAGTTCCTCCAACATACAGCCTCAGCAACTACTTGGGGTGAAATGCCCTGCAGCGCTCAATTGTCATCGATCAATGCTCCATTCAATCTGGCCCCTTCACCTGAAAAACTGTCTCACAGAGGGTATGTAATTTACTATAACAACACGCAAGTGTCCCAGTCACTGAAATAATTTTCCTTTTAAGATTGTTCCTTTGAAGTTGGTAACAGAAGGATATGCACACATATGTTCAATCGTTCCTATTACAAAGGGATTCCATTTCCCCAGGGCCCATGTTTGGGCAGCCAGCAACCTCAGTAGGTATGCCATTCCTCTTGTTCTAACCCTAAGAGGTGGTCTGTGCCAATTTTTTTTAATTGACATAGAACACAATTAAATGAAGTTAACCAACATCCACTCCCATCTCAAGACTGTACAACGAGCCAGGGCAGCAGACTGAACAAAGGAAAGTCAGACTTTAGAAGTGTGTTTACACGCACTTGACTCATTAGAGTTGTTTCCTTGGTTGGCAGGCAGGTTTTGAGTGCCATAATTCTGCCTGTAAGCAGCTTCCATTAAGACAGGCTGGATAAAATAATCTTCAATAAAAGGGATAGGATGTCAGAGCTAGGAGAGACCTGAGGGATTATTTAATGAGACCTTTCCTGAAAAAGATATCTTGCCATCTGCCCTGGTGAAGTCCCCCTCATTCTTATGGAGCCTCCAGAACTAGAGCTCCAGAGACCAAACCCTGCCCCACCCAAAGGAAGCAAATCCACTTGGCTTTGGCCCTCCAGCTTGGGGCTGAAGGAAAACGCACCCGGCCCTATTCAGTCCAGCTGCTCCGGACCATGCTTTACATCTCGGCCAGCTATTAACCAGGCAACCGGGACCTCCTCAGGAGGAGCATTTTGCTATCTGCATTCTCCCACAAATATCCCCCTTACTAGTCCCCTCTCCCCAATGCCCACTCTTCGCTCTGGGAATAGTAATCAAATCAATGCTACTATATGTTTGGTCTTTTTTGGTGAAACAATTGGGGTTAAGTGACTTGCCCAGAGTCACACAGCTAGTGAGTGTTATGTGTCTGAGGTCATATTTGAACTCAGGTCCTCCTGACTCCAGGGCTGGTGCTCTATCCACTGTGCCACCTAGCTGCCCCTTAATGCTACTGTAAAGGGTGTTACTCACCCTAAGTCTCCATAGTCCCTGTGACTCCCCAGACCAAAATTTCTTTTCCTGGGACCCCCACTCCCTTGTTATAGCCCCCTATTTAAGTATAAACTCCTTGAGACAAGGACTGCCTCACTTTGCATTTTTATATTACTGCACCCAGCACAGTGTCTGGCACATAGTAGGTGCTTAATAAAGGCTTGCTCATTCATTCATTCATTCATTCATTCACTGAAAGACTGGGACCCATATATCCTAGAATATAGAATTAGAAAGGACCTTAGTGATTTTCTAGCTCAGCCCCTTCATTTTATAGAGGAGGAAACTGGGATCTAGAGATATTAAGGGACCTGCCCAAGGTCTGTCACATGAGTAAGAAGTATCAGAGTTAGGATCTGAACCCCTGTTTTTTGATTGCAAATCCAGTTTGCTCTCTTTTCTACATGGTTGTCCCTTCGAGCAGCTAATTCCTGGACAAATTTTTATAGTGAAACTGATTTCTAGCTTGGGGATTTATTATGCTGTAAAAAAGATTTTCCCAGAGTTCACAAATTCATGTACCCAGGATCTGTTACCAAAGAAAAATTAAGAAGTTGGAGGGCATATTCTGAATATTCAGTTACTAAAGAAAGTGAAGCTGTACTGAGGGGGCATATCTTGAATATTTTGAGATTCACATCTGTGATGACAGCCTCTTTCCTTACAATCATATCTTTTGGCGCAGTGGCTAGAGCACCGGTCATGGAGTCAGGAGGACCTGAGTTCAAAGCTGACTTCAGACACCTACTAGCTGTGTGATACTGGGCAAGTCTCTTAACCTTGTTTGCCTCAGTTTCCTCATCTGTAAAATGAATTGGAGAAGGAAATGGCCACCCACTCCACTATCTTTGCCAAGAACATTCCCAAATGGGGTCACAAAGAGTCAGTCATGACTGAAACAACTGAACAACAAGAATGTTCTAGGTACTGTATTAATTGGGGATACAAAGAAAGGCAAAAGACAGTCTCTGCTTTCAAAGAGCCTAGAGATAGTATCCAAACAACTATATATAATAGATATATGCAGTATACATGGGAAATAATTGAGGGAAGACACTAGTATTAAGGGGGAATCAGGAAAAGAAGGTTTCTCAGAGAAGTGACAAGGTCACAAAGCTAGCTATTGGCAGAGTTAGAATTAAAACCCAGATCTCTTGACTCTTGGTCCAGAACTCTTCCACGAGACCAAACTCTCTCAGTAACTCATGTTTTTATAGTACTTTCAGATATATAAATCCCTTTCCTTGCACCAACTCTTCTAGGTAGATAAGCAGTACAAGTAGTATTTCATTTGAGGTTCATACCCATTAAACGATTTACCCACACTCATATTTGAAGGCACTCAAGTTGTAAGAGGGGGAAGCTATGCTCTGGGTAGCTCCATTGTATAATATTAGGACCAGAGCAGGGTTACGGAGAAACAGATTTGAATTCCATGTCAGAAAGAACCCTCTACTAATCAGAACTTATTCAACAGTGGTGCAGGCTGCCTCAGAAGACAGCGAGGACCCTATTACTGGGAGCATTTAAGCAGAGGCTGGTTCATCAGCTGTCAAGGATACTCTAGAGGGGATTTCTACACATGAAGAGAGGTTGGACAAGATGACCTCTGGGGCCCCTTCTAATTCCAAGGGCCTACAATTCTGTGGGTACAGCTGGACCAAATTTAAGGATGAGCCACCCAGAACAGATCTGGGACTTTGCAGCTAGTGTGTACTCCCTGGTCAAAATCTGGATGAGAGCTACAGGTCTAGGTGATTAGGGGTAAACAGTGAATGAAGCCACCCTATTCTTTGGGTTCTGCCTCTAAATTCTTTTTTCTTTATGTATTTTTTATAAGTCTTACTTTCCTCCATGAGTGAAGCCTTACAAGGAAGCCAGTATGAAAGAGAAGAAATGCCCCTTTAATCTCACATCCCCATCATCCACTGGGATTGAAAAGCAAGCCCTATAGATCGGCACTTTTACGAAATGCGCAGAAACTGACATTTTGCAAAGGTCCCTGAAGGTGTAAGAAACAAGAGCTAAGAGACATGGATGCCAAAAATGATTGGCATTAATCAATAGGGAACTATGTTTGTGCTGGACTATTGATATCTGATGTGTTCATTATAATTGGTTTTCCAACCAACTCTGCCTTCTTTTTTAATTGCACACAATCCACTTGATGAGTGACACAGCTGCAACAATGATAGGGTAAGAATTCAGGTGCTTTTCAAACTGATCATCAAACAATGTTCACAATCTGAATGCTTGCCCAGGCAGTAACAAACCGATTCTGCCTTCTCATCCAACCACATCTGCACCACTTCGGTAATTGTGGCTCCATTCATCTGGCTCCATAGTGAACATCTTCCTGAGTCTTGGTCACAGTGGTCTTTGGATTGTTCTATAAAGCCAGCTAGCTGACAGTCTGAGCGATGTTCCATAGGAAGGGAGCAGGAGCCGAGAGGGGATAGGCCATCAACTTTTGTAGCCTCCCTGTTCCAGATGAGCCATCTTGATGTTGGCAGATTATATCTGTAGGATGTTTCTGCTGTCACTGGCCCCACAGCATTTCATTCATATTACTGCGAAATCAATAGATACATCTTCATAGTGAATAATTGTGTCAGTGGTGTTTTAATGGGCTCCGGTATTCACGTTGTCAAGATAATTTTTGTCAGCAGAGCAAAACCATTGATTTTCTGCATCCCACCCCCTCTCCTTTCTCATGCCCCCAGAACCACCTACAAATAAACAGAATGGCCAGTGAGGCCAGCCTTAGAGAGACACAGCTTTCAGTTTGGGACTGACACCTTACATACAACAGAGAAAATGACATTTTATCTCCACTGAGTCAAATCTTGTTGCCATGTAGCTTAGGAGGGTGGGGAAGAGAGATTGCTAACCTGAAATAGACTAGAAAGTGTCACTAAGGGGGAATGGGGTCAGAAGTCCTCTACTATTTATGCAGTGTGCATATCTGACCGTTTCAAACTCCTTATGGGTATCAAGTGTTTTTCTGGGGGGCAGGTGGGCATTATTGACCCATTTTGCAGATGAAGAAACAAAAGCATAGAGAGTGTACAAAATGACTCAGTAAGGCAGATTGGAAGGCAGCAAGAAATCCAAAATGTTCCTTCCCTCTCCTTTGTAAATGTTCTCCTGACATCTTGTCCTAGCATTTAACCACAGCAAGGGCTTAGCTGCGTGAATGTGAGGTATTTCTCAAAGCAGATTTTAGAATACCATACTAAAATCTCAAACACCTACCAAGGCTAGAACTTATCCAGCAATAGCTCTAATAGGGTATCCTCAGCCTCTGCTCAAATCTCTTCTTTGTTCAGAATCACGCTGGTAAAGGGGTTGGGGTAAAGAACACTGTGATTAAATGGTGAGCTTTTTCATAACTGTAATTCCCATCACATATCCTTTTATGCATAGAAAGTCCATGAATGTGCTGTGTCTATCGGCCTAAACTGTGCTTGTTCCCAAGGGAGGGGAGAAAAGGAAAGTCTGCCTGAGTGAAATCCATTGTGTCAGAGCCCACAGTCCTTCTGCCTAAGAAAATCCCAATCCCTCCCCCATCCCCACACTCCTAGCCCCCAGGCAACCCAAGACAGGACATTAAGGGATGGGAAGTTGGCTGGGCCAACCACAAATATTTGCACAGGTGAATATAATTTAGAAATGAAAGGTAATTTAGGCCTTCAAATGAAAGGATAGCAAATACACAGGTCTGATTGGGCGCCACACCCACTCTGCATAAAATGGTGCGTATTGTAAGCTGTTCCTCCTGCCAGCTAACGTTAGCTGACTTGCCTTTCCTCCCACCTTAGAGGGATGTTTCTGGGCTCCAGAGGGACGAAGAAAGTGCTTGGGCTTTATAAATGGAATTGTAGACATTTAAGGTCATCTTGTTATAACAACTGCAAGAATTGTAGTGGATAGAGCCCCGGGCCTGGAGTCAGGAAGACTCATCTCCCTGAGTTCAAATCTAGCTTCAGACTCTTACTAGCTGTGTGACCCTGGGCAAGTCATTTAACTCTGTTTGCCTCAGTTTCCTAATCTGTCAAATGAGCTGGGGATTTGAAGGCAGAGGGCTTGAGTTCAAATCCTGCCCCTGTCATTACCTGGGTGATTG
>NW_020949161.1:0-5997 GCF_900497805.2 Vombatus ursinus | reverse complement strand
GGATTGTGGCAACATGGGGCGGGAACTGGGTATTAGGAAGTAACTGGAGCTCATGCTCCCGAGACAGGGGCTGTGCTAGGCAGAGTTGTGGTGAACTGGGATGGGAACTGGATTTGGAGAGGTAACCGGAGCTCACGCTCCCGAGGCAGGGGCAGTGCTATGTGGAGCTGTGACAAGCTGGAGAAGAAACAAGGTACAAGGAAGTAGCCGGAGTACGTACTCCTGAGGCAGGGGCTGTGCCACTTGGGAGTGGGACGGCAGAGAACAAGCTCTCTCTGTCTAGCCCCCTTCCTTAGGTACCACGCTAACCCCAGACGCCTCCTTTCTGTGACCAAACCTGACTTCCTGAGTCACGTATGCTCCCTAGGTGTAGCACTGACCCCAGACGCCTCCCCCCGGTATCTGGGCCTGACTTCCTGCGTCACGTACATTCTCCTTTGTCTATACACTGATCCCTCATGCCTCCTTCCAAATATCTAGGCCCCACTTCCTGTGCCACGTATGCTTCCTTTGTCTGGGCACTATGCTAGACATCCTCTTCCGATATTTGATCCTCGACGAGTCACTATGGGCGGGCTGAGGAGGAGGGACGTGGAAGACTTAAAAGTACTGTAGGGATGGGGGCGGAGTCGGCTTTTGCTCCTGCTCGTGCGCGTGTACTTTCCTGCCTGGCCTTGCTGTGATGGTTATTGAATAAAGTTCAGGTTTTTGCACCTCCTGATCAGCCCGTCTCTGGTAAATCCGGGTGACCCCGAAGACCGGTGAGTATGACCCTGGTTGCCTGATCTGGCTGTAAGAGAGTGTGCGGTTTGGACCGGCCAAGTGGTGCCCAAAGTGGGGCAGAGGAAATAGACCAGGGCCCTGCTGATCAGCTGGTCTGATCATGGGAAGAGAGACAAGACCCCATAGCCTACAGGGTGAGGGAAGGAAGATGGGACAGATATTTGTTAAGGTCCCGGATCGGGAGGTGCTAGGGAAAGAAGTATATAAAAGAGTGAAAGAAGCGGAAATCAGTAGTGAGGAAGAATCAGGGAGTAAGGCAGAGGACACTGGAAACAGGGAATGGGAGAATAAGCAAAGAAAAGAAAGCAAGGCCAGGCAGGAAAGCAAGAGCAGGAGGGAGCAAGCAAGAGAGCAGGAAGCTGTAGCAAGGAAAGCTACGCGGAGGGGCAGCCCCCTCCCCCACACTTATCCGATGGAGGGAAGACCTGGGCCCATTTAGAATGGAAGAAATTTAAGGAGTTAAAAGAGGCACTAAGGACAGTGTATGCAGCTGTCTCCCAATGTGCCCTGTGGGCTTTTAGTAGGATTTAGGCTTTGGGGAAACAAAGGCCCTCCATGACCAAGATTAAAAAAGGTCCTGATAAACCCTTCCTGGATTTCGTGGCCCGCCTACAGGCGGCCGTTTGGAAAGGGCTATCAGAAGTGCTGAAAACAAAAGAGACTAAATTGTGCTATCTATGTGGCAAAGCCAGTCACTTCAAGGCGCAATGCCGCCAGAAGCCCGGTAGAGCCCGTCCCAAAGTAATTTGTCACAATTGTAATAAATCCAGCCATTATGCTAAGGAATGTCGCAAGAAAGTCAGAAATGGGGCAAGGGGCCCCTCGAGGGCCCCTCAACAAGCTTACCAGATGGAAGCTCCACCCCCTCAGAATGCGCCTTCGGGGCTGCATCAGGAATATCTCCGACTTCTACCCAGTGGTTCGGACTTCCCCTTTACAGCAAAGGAAATTTCCAAATCGACCACGGTGGTTGCTGGTTTGAGATACAATTTATGGGGAAGGGATATTTTGAAGGCTTGTGGGGCATTTGTTTACATACCACCCCCTCAGGATTTTTAATTGGGGCCGTTGGGCAATGAGAAAAATTTTCTTGTATCAGACCCACTCCTCTAACATGGAGATCTAATAACCCTGTCTGGGTACCCCAATGGCCCCTCCCTGCAGAGAAAGCCCAGGCTTTACATGATATAGTGCAGCACCAGTTACAGGTGGGGCACACTGAGCCCACGTCCAGCCCCTGGAACAGCCCAGTGTTTGTAATAAAAAAGAAATCAGGGAAATTTTGAATGTTAATAGACCTCAGGGCTGTTAACGCCACCCTAGAGCCCATGGGAATCCTACAGCCTGGCCTCCCCTCCCCTAATTTAGTGCCTTCTGGATGGCCTGTGACAGTCATAGACATCCAAGATTGTTTTTTCTTTATCCCATTATCCCCAGAAGATAGAAAGAGATTTGCCTTTACCATACCCACTACCAATAATGCAGGGCCAGATTTAAGATATCAGTGGAAAGTCCTGCCCCAAAGAATGTGCTGCAGTCCCACCTTATGCCAGGCTTATGTGGGGAGAGTGCTGGACCCTATCAGGGACAAATGGCCTAAAGCCATAATACTTCATTATATGGATGATATTTTATTGACCACTAGCAGTGATGAGACACTAGCAAGATTGGTAAAAGAAACCGTCTCTGCTCTTACTCATTATGGTCTGGTGGTGGCCCCTGATAAGGTCCAACAAAACTACCCACTCACATACCTGGGCCTTCGTATGGAGGCTGTTTCTATTAGCAACCAAATTCCTGAACTAGGGCTTGATAAGATAACCACCTTGAATCACTTCCAAAAGTTAGTGGGACAGATCCAATGGCTCCGGCCCACACGCCCATTCCTCCTGCTGTGATGCAGCCATTGTATGATATCTTAAAAGGAAATTTAGATTTGAACTCCCCTCAGGCATGGACTCCTGCTGCTAAGGCAGCAGTGTCCCAAATACTTTCACTTGCTGCCCAGGCCCAGACCGCCAGATGGGACCCCAAAAGTACAATAGAGGTTGGCTTGGTCAATCAACAGAGCCCTTTTTGTGTTATACACCAAGGTCCCAAATTATTAGAATTTGTATATGCAAAGAAGGCTCACAAGGTGCTGCCAAATTATTATGAGATGTTAGGGGAACTAGCCTTAGCTGCCGTACAAAGGGCTGTCCACTTGTCTGGGCAGCGACCTTTACTTTACTCACTTTTGAACCTGGACAGCGAGAAGCCATTACGCAAACCTATTGGTCTTGGGCACATTGTTCCCAATGGGCCGAGGTGAGTCCCCATTCCTCCTGCCTGATCCTCCCTATGCTAGAGCAAATAACCTTAGTACCCCCCCCCAATGAAAGGTTATGGGAGAACCTGTTCAAGGCTCAAATGTTTTCACTGATGCTACAAAAAACCGAAAGGCCTCTATTTATCATGAGGCCTCCAAGGAAATAACAGTATTAGAAACCCCCTATGACTCTACCCAGAAAAATGAGCTCTTTGCCACCCTCCATGCTTGCCGTAAATATCCTGAGCCTATAAACATAATCTCTGATAGTTCATATGCAGTAAAGGTTCTTAGATGCATAGAGGACGCTGTCCTCCAACCTCATAATTCCACCATATCCTTTCTCCTGAGTGAGCTACAGCAAATTTTGTTGCAGCAAAACAAACCCCTCTATGTTCTCCATGTTTATTCTCATCAGTCCACCTCAGGAGGCATTTTTGAGGGCAATGATGTAGTGGATTGTGCTTTACAGTGCTCCCTATTGCCAGTCCTCACCCCTCCTGAACAAGCCCATGATTTTTTACACCTACCAGCCAGCTCCCTGAGACGCCTATATGGTTTAACTCGTGAACAGGCTCGACAAATTGTGAGGCGATGTGTGCGCTGTGTTCCTTTTCTCCCCCCTCCGCCCAGAAAGGGGATTAACCCACGAGGTCTTTTTCCCAATGACTTGTGGCAAATGGATGTCACTCACCTTGGCCGTGTTGCTATCCATGTCTGCATTGACACTTTTTCCAAATTTATAATGGCCACTGTATCCAGTAAGGAGAACACCCCATCAGTTATTAAGCACCTGTATCATTGCTTTGCCTCTGTGGGGATTCCTCATGTCATTAAAACTGACAATGGGCCTGCCTATTTATCTAAACAGATGACTGCTTTCTTTACATCCTTTGGCATTAAGCATGTTACAGGGATCCCCTATAACCCCACAGGTCAGGCTATGGTAGAGCGAGCCCATCGCACCTTGAAAGCCACCCTCATTAAACAAAAAGGGGGAGTAGGAGGTTGGGGCTCCAGCCGGTGGCCTACCCAAGCAGACATGGATAAAGCTTTATATACATACAATTTTCTCTGTCTAGATAAAGACACGGGCCTATCCCCTAGCATGCTACAGCTGATAACATCGCCCACTTGCAATTCAATTGGCTCCTTAAAAACAGCACTACATGCACCATCCCTTAACCAGAAAGTCCTCTGGAAGGATGATGAGGGAAACTGGCAAGGCCCATCTGTAGTTTGTGGAGAGGGCCGGAGTATTTATGTCTTACAGATCCTGATGGCCGGAGCCGCTGGGTACCAGAAAGAAGAACAAAACGAGTTGAAGAAGCCCCGGGAGAGACAACAAGGACGGGAGAAGAAACACAGTCAACAGAAAATTCAGAGAGAGCAGAAGGGAAAGACAGTCAGGATGACTAAACTGAGTAAACTGTTTTCACTTTTTTGCGCGATCGGAACTTTGCCACAGGTTGCGTCAGCTCCAGTGCCCTGGGCATCCCTGTCCAGGGCCACACTGCAGCAACAGGAGGAGGCGGGAGTGGAGAGATGGATCCTGGTAGAAGGTGCTCAGAGACAAATTCTGACGTGGGAAGAGGCTACCCCTGAGATCATCTTACAGGGTAATGCCACCCTCCTCTTCGGAGGCAGGGAATTACCACAAACACCCACAACAAAGACTTTACCCACAGCTGCTTTCACCGTCAGGGGGATTCCAGTCTGCATAACGGATGTGGAATATCTAGGCGGTCTTGATAGTAACAGTCTGACCGGTCACAAGCGCCTTTGCGCTTGGACTGGAGGAAACCCCAGGGTGTGCAACCTCCAGAACTCTAATACTAATGATGATACTTTAGGACATCCCTTATACACAAGTCTTACCTTTGGTGGCATAATTTGCGAGACTGGGTACAATTATACAAGGCCCCCATTTCGCCCATGCATTACTAGCAAAGCCACCCCCTTATGGCCAAAATTCACTCGGTGTCATGCTCCCATCCCTTGTAACAACTGGGTTGCTGAAGGATACCTGAGTGACACCCTATTAAAAGACAATTGGGGGATAGTGCTCCATTCCTGGGTTGTTGAACAGACAGGTCAGCAACTGGCCGAAATGCCAGTACCGGTATTAGTGTTCCGGGACATTATCCACCCAGGTATATGGAAAATAGCCCTCGCTATATCCCAAAATATGACCATGAATACCACCCTGTGCAAGTGCCCAAATCCTTAATCCCCGTGCCACTACCCCACTTATCGAGCCTTTTGCTCATGGTTTGGGCATGGGGGGGCCAATTTCTCTACTGTGCATCGGACGAGGGAAGGGTGTGACACCATGGGATACCGTTTCCAAGCCTCAGCCATCGCCCCTCGAGGTTTTGGATTTTTAATCTGCCCCAACTCCCAACATACCCTAACTCAAGACTCTGATGAACTGGGGGGTCCCAAGTTTCACATATCTACCTGGAACTGCACATTGACTGATGTGATTAACCCAGGCAGCTGGACCCTGAACTCCACATTGTACCTCCTCGGTATTCGACACCTCACACTGACAAAAGCTAAGACCCCTGCCAATTGGTTCCCCACTGCTGAAGATGCCAGGTGGGAGGAGATAGAAAAGCAATTAATTATCATCGACGCAAGAGAGAATGGCTGGGGGCACTTGCATTGGCAGCATCCATCTTCGAGGAGTTCCAGATACAGGACTTATATAGTGGCCAGCAATTGCTTGCCTCACAAATAGAGGAGCTGGCCAATAAATTTGTCCACGCCCTCCAAGTGCAGGCTGATATTGATCAGCGGCTGGAGGAGCAGATTCATAAAATAGCATTGGCTACTCAGGACATTGGGAATGAACTTATGTGGCTGGAATTGAAACAGCAGTTGCCATGTGATGGCAGATATCG
>NW_020949160.1:0-15254 GCF_900497805.2 Vombatus ursinus | reverse complement strand
CACACACACACACACACACACACACACACACACACACACACACACACATTACTTGTATGTATTTTGTCTCTACTTACCAGTATACAAGTTTAGATGCCTCCTCTCAAACCCTTCCCCACTTGCAAGCTTCTTGAGGACAGGAAATGATTTTCTCGAGCATCCCCACTTAATAAATGCTTGTTGAACGAATGAATGAAAATCAATGTCCAAATTATCATCTTAAGTATACCCTCACATTTAGGAGAATTATTGGATTCAGAATGAAAAGTAACCTTAGAGATTATCTAGTTCAGTACATATATTTTTTAAGATGAAGTCATTAAAAGCCAAGAGGTTAATGTGACACGATAGCTGAATTGCCTAACTGGGATATGACCTCAAGTCTTCTGACTCCAAAGCCCCTATTTTTTCCAGTATACTTCATTGCCAAAAATGAATGAAGAGCTAACTTTTTAATGAAAATTTTAGTTTGGTAAATTCTTAATGCTTACTTTTATTTTTTTGTTTTGTTTTGTTTATGGGTTTTTTTTTTAGACAATTGGGGTTAAGTGACTTGCCCAGGGTCACGCAGCTAGTAAGCATCAAGTGTTTAGGCTGAGGCCAGATCTGAACTGAGGTCCTCCTAACTTCAGAGATGGTGCTCTATCTACTGTGCCACCTACCTGCCCCTTAATGCTTACTTTTAACAAGCTGTAAACTTTCAGTGAACTTAATGTTATTTTTTTGGATATCAATTCAAGTGAAATGGGTGACTCTTCTAGTTTTTTTTCTTTTTTGCCGATTTAAATTTTCTATACTCCTTTCTTTTTGCTCCCATTTTCTTCCTTTTTTTTCTTTTTTTCCCTTCTCTATTTCATCCCAATGATGCTTCCTTTCTCCTGTTTTTCTCTTTTCAATGATTTTTCTTTCTTTCTCCTTTCTTTACTCTTTCTTATCTCTTTACTTCTCCTAACTTTCTACAGCTCTTCTTTTCCTGTTTTGTTCTTTCCCTTTACTGCCTTTTTCATTTTGTCCTTTCCTTTCTCCAGTTCTCTGGTTTCCTACTCCTTTCCATTTTTTTCCCGTACCTCTCAGTCTCTGCCTCCCAACAACCATTTGGGATTTTCTTGTCAGAGATACTGGAATGGTTTACCATTTCCTTCTGTAGCTCATTTTATAGACAAGTAACTGAGATTATTCTTGCCTAGGGTCACACAGCTAGTAAGTGTCTAAGGCCAGATAAGAACTCGGGAACTCCTAAATACAGACTGAGCACTCTATCCACTGCTCCACCTAGCTGCTCAATGACCACAAAATTTATTAAATTAATTTTATTTATTCTTTAGTTTTGTATTGTTTTATTGAAATTCATTGTTTTTCTCCTTTGGCTATTTAATGTTGATTTCAGATTTTCACTTTAATTGATGTAAAATGTAACCGAATAGGTAAGGATTGTATCATTAATAAATCACATTTTTTAAATAGTGTAATGTGGATGATAAGAAATTGTTTAACTACATAAACATTTATTAAATATCTATGACATTCAAGGTACAGTGATAGGAAGTAGGAATACAAAGTCCAAAAAGTATGATAGTAGTCCAGCTGACTGAAGCATCCAAGGCATGCTGAACAAGAAAAAGGAGGAAGCATCTGCTGGTCATGTCAAACCATTTCCCCTCATACCCTAATGGAGATAGCACAGGTTCCTGAACCTAAGAACTTTGGAAATACCAATGTCCCCTATTATACCAGGCCTGCTTCTAGCCCAGCCTCAAAAGCCGTCATTGAGATTGGAAATCAGTGATGGAAAGGATCCCACCTTCCTCATCTTGACCAGAAATGGCTGCTGGCCAACTGCCACAAACAATAAGGTAATGGCAGGAGCCCTGGGGTCAGTAACACCAAATTTCTGGCCCTGATTCTGCCCAGCCATCACAGTCATTGTTCAGAGAATCAACTCTTTGTGTCATGGGCCAGCCAACCTCACCAGCTGCCAACCAGCTGCCACTCATAGGGAAAATTAGCTGAAATAGTATGGCATCTTGAGGGAGAGACAGGAGGCTATGTGTACCAAGTAGGTCAAAACACAACCCCTTAACCACAGGCTTCATACTGATGAAACTTCATACCGATGAAAACAGCCCAGGACCCTGAACCCAAGAATCTTCAGAATAACATTCAACCTGGTGTCAAATGATTCAACATCAGAAAGTGATCTGATTTTATCTGTGAAAAGGACAATTAAAAAGAAGCATTTCCATTTATGCTTTCTCTCTACACCATAAGGACCTTAGGATCTTTTCATCTGACTTGCATCTGAAACCTCATATGTTGTCTTCCAGATTACAATGTGAGTTCCTTGAGAGCAAGTATTGTCTTATTTTTTCTGTTTATATCCTCAATGCTTAACACAGTTCTCTGCACATAGTAAGCGCTAAAAATGGCATAGCCCCTGCCTTGAAGGATTTGACATTCTACTTGAAAGAAATATGAACACAAGTAAAATAAATACACAATACATACAAAATCATTTCAAGATAGAGTGCTAATCATAGGACAGGGGAGTCAAGAAAGGCCTGCTATAGAAGGTATCACTTGACCTGTGATTTGCTCTACAGGATGGTTCAGACATGGGTGTTTGGAGAAGAGAGGGAGGTAAGGAATCAATCAAAGGAAACTTCTCTAACCAGAGAAAAAGATAAAATTTAGTAGAACAATTTTCCTAGTCTTCATTTTATATCCAGAATTCAGTTGAACATCTTGGGATATGAACTTGAAAAATCCTTTTCTGACTTTCCTTTTCTCTGCTTCACGAACCATGTAATGGCAAAATGAAAGACTCAGAAGTGTTCCTAACATTTCAAGCACCAGGTTTCCTCCCAAATAGTGAAACTAGATTCATTTAGAATGACAAATCAGTGCCTTTGAGGGAGTTGAGAGTTCAATCTGTTAAATACCAAAATTTTAAATTCTAACTTTATTTTTTTTTTTGGTTTTTTGTTTGTTTGGTTTTTTTTTTTAGGCAATTGAGGTTAAGTGACTTGCCCAGGGTCACACAGCTAGTAAGTGTCAAGCATTTGGTCTGAGGCCAGATTTGAACTCAGGTCCTCCTGACTTCAGGGCCAGTGCTCTATCCACTGTGCTACCTAGCTGCCCCTAATTTCTAACTTTAAAGAATTAAAGATATTCCTTATTAGGAGGAATTATACTTGATAGCTTTGCTGAGATATTAAATAGCTACTCTCTGATGAGTTGAGAGGGAAGGGAACAAGCTTGTATTAAGCACCTTCTATGTGCCAGCTACTGTATTATATGTTTTACAGATGTTATATAGGATCCTGAGGGATCATATTCTAAGGTAGAAAGACTAAAATCTGCTAAAACTAATTTCCCCCATATATGCTTCCCCTTACACATCCTCCTCATCCTGAATTGATTGTTGTTTTTGCCATTGGAACCACAATTTACCCAGTTCCCCATGTTCAAAGATTTTGGGTTATTTCTCATGCCTTCTTTTTTCTGATTTCATATCCAATCAGTTTACAAGTTCTGTTGATTCCACCTCTACCCATTTCTCTTCCCATTTCCATCAATATACCCAGTCTTAATTTCTGCCCACATCAGTTTTCTATTCAAAAATCTTAACTGTTTCTCTAACATTCAAAGCCCTCTGCACTGTTTAAACTTCCTTAGAAAAGATAATAGTCTCTGTTTTTAGCCATTAAAAATTTGTAAATTCCAATGCTAATTTCAATAGGTCAAGAAGTTGCCTTAATTATATGCCATATCTCCTCATTTCCATTCTTCCAAAGTGTTATTTATTTTTCTATTTGAATACATCAACAGGTTTACTTGAAATTGGACCTAGAAGCTTTGGAGAAATTTATTCTGTACTGACATGTTGAAGGTCAGGAGTAGTGGTTAACACTGGCATCTACTTCCTGGATATTTTCATGATGTTTGTACTCTGTTCCTTTATCCCCACCACCTTTCCTCTGGAACTTGGACTATGTCTGGGACCTTGGCCTCTGATAGAAGAGATTTCACCGTACCTTACTCAGAAACAGACCCTCATACCACTTACTAACTACTTCCAAACTACGCCACTAAATGTATACTCCCTCTCTACTCCCTCTTCCACTAGCTCTACTCTGTGTTCTCCTTTAGGATGTTAACCTTTTCAGGGCAAGAACTATCATTTTTTGCTTGTTTTTGTAACTCCCAGCACTTAGCATAATATATGGCACATAGTAAATGCCAACTAATTACCTTTTCATTTATCATTCATCATTAAATCATTCATGTTTGCTCTAATAAAGTGGTCTGACTATGTTTAAGTAACTTTTCAAAATTACAATGATATGAACATTCATTTCTTCTCTATTAAAATATAATCAATTCTGAGTTATTTTGTCTTCCAGGGAGTGAGGATAAGATTATGTGAAGGCTTCCTTATCAAAGCCCAGGGTCCTAGGGATAGTTCAAGTACCAATGGAAATGTAATAGAGATGAAGGATGAATTGGAGCAAAACTCAGAGGAAAGGCACTAGAATTAGGGTGCATCAGGATAGTGTTTCTTGCAGATTGTAGGATGTTAACTGAGACTTGAAGAAATCCAGGGGAGCAAGGAGACAGATGAGGTGGGAGACCATTTCAGCTATAGTGAATACCTAGTAAAAATCCTGACTTTCAGGAAATGAAGTATCACAGAATATGTATAGGGAAGTAAAGAAAAAGATGGAAAGATCAGAAAGGCACAGAATTTTATATAGAATCTTGGAGGTAATAGGGAGCCACAGAAGTTTGTTAAATTGGAGGGTTATATAATAAGGTCTGTGCTTTAGGAAGATCACTTTGATGACTAATTAGAGAATAGATTGTAGTGGGCAGACTTGAGACTAGGAGATCAACCATCAGGGCATTGCAATAATCCAAGCGTGAATTGATAAGGGCTTCCACCAGAGTGCTATCTGTCTGAAAGGAGAGAAGGGGAGATATGGAAAAGATGTTGGTAGAGAGTTTCTTCATCTTCAAGGTTCCTATATGAGTGAAGTCATATGCCTATTCACCATCCTTGTCCATATTTGGACATGAATATGGGTTTCCATCTTCACAGAATTCATCACTAAGTGGCTAGCCTACTAGTGTTTGGTGTCCCCAAGCCAATTTTTGGGGAAAAATATCTTTTGTTATCCTTGAAGCTTTTCCAACAAAATAGGACCTGACAGAGCTGATATTTCACTTGTACAGCCTTCTGTATTCCTTGATTATCTCTATACCATGGCAAGGTATGAGGAAAGCAGTCTTATTCTTAACCCTACTGTATATATACAATGAAGGACGAGTTTACTTATGAGTATAGTGAGAATCATTCAATCTTCTAATTTCTGTACAAGAAATGTAATGCTTCAGAAAAACAGAATCTATCTCAATGTAACTAAATTATTTAATAACTGAGAACAAATGTAGCAATACACAAACCATTATCCAAAGTTGATCAACAACAAAAAAATAGTATTAATGTTCACCTCACAAAACAAATTGATATTATTTTAATGTAAGAAAACTTAATTTATGGTAAAATTGAGGAAAAATAAGAACTTGAATTTAGGGTAAGATCTATTGTCTAGTCCAAACTGTCACATAATTTAGGGGGTGGCATAGAGATTTTTATACAAAGTAAATTTATTTTCCTCACTTTATCTAATTCTACAAAAATGAAGAGGTGGAAATGTAAGCACCCTAATAGAGCTCTAAGGAAAAAGGAACTTCCTCTACCCAATCCTGAATCAACTCTAAATCAATTAAGTTTCTTTTCCCCTAAAAACAGACTCCTTTCCTTTTTGAAGTTATCATCTAAAATTTTATGAATGCTTTATATGATGGTAATGTCTGAGTTTTCCCTTTTTCCTGACCCAGAGACCTTCCAATGTTACAAAGAAAAACAATTAAGTAAAATTGATCAACATTGTAATAACTTTCAACAGTCTGTGAGAATTTCTTCATTCATGGTCCCCTGCTTTTATAGAGAAAGGAGGGAAGTGCTTTTTCTTTTTTCTTTTCCAGGCCTAGTGTTAGGTATTACAATTTCAGAGTATCAATTTCTGTACAACTCTAGTGGAATATTTTTCTTTTATAAAAAGTCCAAGTATTTTCATTGATCATTAGATTTATCTTTTTAGGATATTAATTTTTGATATATCTCAATCTCTTTTGCTTTTGAGAATATCATATTACAATCTGTTCTTTGAATTTTCATAGTTGAAGAGCAATACTGGGATATATAAATTGATTCTGCTTCTCAGCTGAAGATCTTTCTTCAGACTATTTGAAAAAAATATTGGTAAGGTGCTGAAATTCTGAAGTTTGATATTATAAACCTTGGAGTTTCAAGCTTGATATTTTTCTCTATTTGTAATTTACTGATTCTACTAGTTAATATTGAGTTAGATCTTTTCAAAACATTTTACAATCAGGGTAAGTTGCTTTGACTTTTATAGCATTTATATACTCTTTTAAATATATATTATATACACATATATGTTATAGGTGCACATATATACGTATAACATATATACAGCTATGTTATAGATGTATATACATGTATGTATAACATATATACATATGTGTTAATATATGTATACATACATGTATATTTGAAAGAACATATAAATGCTATAAAAATAAATGTGTGTGTGTGTGTGTGTGTGTGTGTGTGTGTGTATGCTTCTCCTCTGAAAGATTTCATTTGGCTTTAGAATTTTTCAGTTTCAAATATTTGATTCTCCTTTTTATAACTTCTACTACTTTTGAGAGAGTCATCATCTCATCATAAAATTGTGTACTTTATTATTTGTCTTACTTACTTTTAGTTTGTAAGCTCTGATTTCTGACCTCATTTTGATACCAATATTTTCTTATAAAAGGTTTGTTTCTTCTTTAAACAATTGTAAAACTTCTTGTTATACCATGATCTAGTACCATGGGCAGAGCGCTGACTCTGGATTCAGAGGGCCTATATTCCAGCGCTATCTCTGATGCTAACTGCATCATCTTGGGCAAGTCATTTCACCTTCAAACCTGAAATTCTTCCAAACTGTAAATCTACGTTCCCATGTTCTCTGTAGAATCTGCAAAATTGGTTGTCTTGCTTGCTTTTTTATGGTTTGTAAGAGGACCTAGGGAAGAAAGAGAAGTCGTTTGGTTCAATTTCTTTTAAACTATTTCACATTGTATTTTATTTACTTATTGTTCTGTGGTCCTTTTGGGAATTCTTATTCATTTTTCCTTATGTCTTTGTCCATCTCACTGTCAGGTTAATTACTTGGGATTCAGGCTTATGCTCTAGTCTTTCTGTCTTGTCCTTCTTATCTTTCTGCTTTTTTCTCCAGTTTCCAGTAGTTTCTCTTGAGAGTTCTTCCTCACTACTTAACCCACTATTCATTGTTCTTCTTGGCATATTTTTTCCTGCATAGATTTTACCCATGCACACAGCCATACACACATCCAAAGACTGGATAGCCTAAGTTCCTTCAAGTTTGGGGATATGAGGGCCTGGCAAGGCTTCAATTCTGTGCAGTTTCACAAGAAGAGAGTTAGCTAGGTTTTGGGGATCCTTTCTCTTGGTCACAGAATCCCTTTCCCCTCTACTGAGGTTATTTATACTGAAAACTGCTCTGCTATCTTGTTGATCATACATATACCCCTTTAAAAAGGCTATATTCTGCTTTAAAAGTCTCAAGTATGTGTACTTTTGGAAAGATTTTAACTAAATGTAAATGGTCTTATTTTTACTCCATATCTGCCAAATTTGATACAGATTATGCAGATATCATTAACTAATGAATGACCCATTTGACAAAAATGGATACTATATTATATCCTGGTGAGGTTTGTTAATTTATACTCATAAAGGAGAGGGTTGGCGGTCACTTCAGAAAGAAATTAAAACCAAAGATTATTTTGTTGTCCATAAAGATGATCATTGTCTGATTTTTTCCCATTTTACCAATTATTCAACAGTTACACTGTTACACACTTACACAGTTACAATCTTAGTCCTTATTTTTAAAAGATGGTTCACATGGATCGCTTCTTTTCAAAAGTCAGTATTAGAGAATTAGAGAAAGTAGTGCTAATGAAGTTGCCTGATATGGTTTGGACTGTTAATTAAAAGGCAAAGATACCAGTAAAACCACAATGCTGATCTTCTTTTAGTGTACCAGAATACTATGTCTAAAAATCCTTGTGTCAACAAAGATATAAAATCAAGTTGGAATGATAAATGGGATTTCATTAAAAATTATAGATACAGAGAAGTTGACCAGGCATGCGATGTGAGAGGGAAGAGTTATTGACTGTGAAATGCAGATCACAGAAGGAGACAGATTAAAAGAAAATTAAATGGAAGGCATTGCTGATAAATACTGTGGCTGTCTGCATTTTATGTATTTACAAATAAATACTAACGAGGAAATGAAATCACTACCTAAACGGAATTGTACCATTAAAATAAATAGCAATTCAAAATGTTACTTAGCTTTTGGATGTCTTTCAGAGAGCAATTCAATCAAATTGGAAAAAATACATAACAATTAGAAAACACTATGTATACATTTTTGAATATATGATGAATCTATGATTTTATCAGCATGTGGCATGAACTCTCATTGTGAGAATTCTCTCCACCAATGAGTATCACATCCTATCTAATAGTTAAAGTATAATTAGGTCATTGGGGCACAGACCTAAACTGTGGTAGGTGTCAGAGGTGTAATTTAAAACTTGGTCTTCCTAAATACAAGCCCATTCATTTTCCTACATACATCGAAAGGAAGTCCAGTATCCCTTTGACTCTCTCTACCTCTCTCTCTCTCCCCTCCCCCATATGTATAGTATATAGTGAATGTATATGCAAACATATGTATGATAAGCATATGACCTTTTAATCCTAAAGTTTTAAGCAATTTGTCTTCCATCCTACCCTCAGTACTAGAAGGAGTCACAATGAATTCCACACCAAAACGTTCCTCAGTGATTAGCAAGGATGTTTAAGACTTAAATAAGAAGACATTGTCAATATTAGAAGAGAGAGTCCTCAAAAGTGGAGTTAATGTGGTTCTAGAACAACTAACCAGTCAAATCAATCATTGCCTGTGACTCTAGCTATAGATGTATTTTAATACACATAATACACACATATACTCTCTCTCCTTCCCTTCCCCATCCCTTATCTGTCTCCCTTTTCTTCCTCCATAGTCTCTTCCTCTTCCTCTCTCTCTTCCTTCCCCCTCCCAGGCAAATATGAGAGACATCAGAAAGTTTTCTCTACTGTGGTACAAAATTACTCTCAGAGTCCCATAGACTTCAGGGATACTTCAGCTTTACTGCTTATTTGTTGATCCTCATGATGCCTGTTGGAACTTCTAGATGTGATATGATTTATCTCTAATGTTGGCTCCCTTACACTTAGAACAAAAAGCCTAGTTCTCTTAGAGGCTGTAAACCACATGTGCTTCACATTTTTACTCATAGAAGGTCTCCAATTTAAAGGTCACTTGAGACTGTGAAGCATACCAGAATATTCTCTCTTCTCAATCTTTACAGTCACTTCATTTCATAGTCCTATGAATTGGGAGGAATCATCCCAAGGAGAGTCATTGGTTGAGCTGGCTCCTGAATCAACCTCTCACCCTTCACTGATTCCTGATACCTGTCTACTCCACTCTAGTATCTCGCATAGCAAAAATTGATTTTCTTCTTGGATACCCTCAGTATTCAAGCGTCTATCCTGCTCACAATGGTAATAAAAGATAAGGCTGACCCTTCTGGTGTACTTCTTTGTTACTGTTTTAATAGTTGATCTTCTGGGGCACAAAGTTTGATATTGCCAATTTTAGCCAAAGTGAGAAAATGAACAGAATCCTGGAATGTGACCTTACAGGTTTAAACTTGGTTAGACCCTTGCTCACATAGGTCCTTGATACCTGTGCTAATAACACAAGGACCTAGTTAACTGTCATTTTTTACATCAGCTCATTTCATTGATCTGTCTCACTTCTTGATAAAATTTGTCAGCTGGGACACTGGACTTGGTTTTTTGCAAAGCTATAGCTTTGTAAATAATAGTGTATCCTCTAAGATCCCCATGAGCATCCAAATGAATTTGACATGATTCATGTGCCGAGATCACTACACCTTTACTTCACTTTCTGCATTGCCTTTTTATGATGTCCATACATTGCTGGACATGTTTTTACCCTTCTCTTGGGTTGTAGTTAGGAAGTGGACTTAGAAGATCCGAAACACTCTCAATACCCCCAAAATGATTATCCTGTGATCTCAGGCATTTGTGCATTATAACAGATTTGTTTTCCATTTTTAATGTACACAATGCATCAAATGCCAGACTTCTGAGGCTCTCTTATAGGCATCATTACTCTCTGTGTCTGGCACCTGCCACTCAGTATCATGTGCCAGTCAAGATTCAAATTTCTCTTTTTCTTGAGTAACAGCAAATCCTAAGAATAACGGCAACTCCCAATAGGGAATTCAAGTAGGGAACAATTGTAATAACTGTCTAAAGCTGGTGTCATAACCATATTTGAAACTGCAGGGAGAGTCTCCCACTCTCAGCATTCTGTTTTCTCTCACATTAGCATTACTCTATCTTCCTTTGTTGAATAGAATTAAATTCCTTTCACATTAAGATCCATTTTTTTCTTTTAAAAATTAAATTCTAATTTTTTCCATTAACAAGCATTTCTTTTGTTAACATTCCATACCCCTCCCAGAGAAAAAAAAAGAAAACAAAAAACAGTAACACACATATGTGGTCAAGAAAAACAAATTTCAAGATAGGCCATGTCCAAAAAAAATTATCTTTGAGAGAAGGGCTTTTGTCGTCATTTTTGTGAAAATCTGATTTCAAGGAATTTCTCTGAGAAATTTGAGCTGCTCTACTTCCTTAGAAAATTTGCAAATGACAAAATTTGCATCATTCTTCCTAGCAGGCATTTTATCTAATAAGTCTATACCAACCCCAAGACACCAAAGTAGTTTTTAGCTTTTGCTATGTTGCTGTCATCACAATTTAGTTGTATTTCCACAGCCAATAGTAATATTTTTTGGTTTTACTTTCTCTAATATGTACCAGCACTTTAAAAAATAAAAAGCCTTTCTTTGGTTTGTTTTATACCCTCACCTCGGCTGTGACTAGAAGTGTGTGACTGGGGCTTTGCCTCAATCTGCCAATATACCCAAGCATACTTCTTTCTTTTGGTAGTGCTCTAGTCCAATGTCCCCACATGATAGCACCACTCTAATGTTCTTGATCCACTCTGAGCCTCCATCTTGTTCCCTCCTTGCTGCCTCCTCCTACCATCTCCCTCATGTTAAGGGTGTTAAGATCCTAGCCTGAATGGTGCATCCTGCCCTAGACTCACTCAACTGAATTTGCCCTTGGTGCCAGTAGAGTTTTGTGTCATGTCAAAATATGACATAAACCAATTCTTGCCAGGTCTATGTTCTACCCTACTGCTTTCTGCTTTTTTCTGTAAAAGATATAGATAGATAGATAGATAGATAGATAGATAGATAGATAGATAGATAGATAGATAGATAGATAGATACAGATATAGATATAGATATAGATAGATAGATAGATTATATATATATATATATATATATAACTATGATCTAACATTCTGTGTTGTTCATCCAACTGGACAATAGGGATTCTTTATCTGTTTTGGTTTTCTTATGTTGATAGTTGGGCCAATGTCTTTTGAATCATTATAGTTCTCTTTTAGGAGGCTCTTTAATATTTTGGGACTGGATATAATTAGCACTCCAATAACATGAGGGAATAGGATTGGATGGTCTGTTTCCAGACCTAAATCAATGACCTTGTCCTCCTCTAATGCACACACACAACTACCTTTGAAAGATCTCAAAATACATATAGAATCTCTCTTTTGTTTGGATGTTATCCTGGGTATCCTGAATGAATGGAAAACACTTTTTGGTAAGTTGTTGTCTTTTTATGTCTCACTTGCTAATGCCTAATCATAGAGTTGCTGAGCCAAGTGATATCTTTCAAGAAAATTTGTACAGTTTGTGCATGTGCATGTAGACATGCACTCCTGGTTGGAGTAGAACTTTCAAGAAAACATTTTTTGCTATGAGATTAATTTTAATAGTCAACAAATGGTAAGTTCAATTGTATTGTCTTCACCTTTCAGTATTTTTGTGACTTCAAAGATTTATGCTACTGTAGAAAAAATAATTTGCAAAAATCTACCTATTTTCATCTTATAATCATATCATTAGGGTAGTACTTTTGAAGAATACGCAGATGTGTAAATTTTGTATCATAGTTTCATGGTAAAAAGAGGCCCTAATGCACTTTGGAATCTTTTCTTTTTTTGGTTTGTGGCTCCTATTCAACATTTTAGGGAAATGTATACTTTGTAACACCATTGTACTGAGACCAGCACCCCAATTTTAAGTATAGAATAGAGGAAAGTCTTATTAAAAGGAGTTAAACAGAATATTAACCCTTAAATAAGCAACTATTTATCCTGGAGATGTAGGTAAATTCTTTATGATAGATTGAGAGAGAGAGAGAGAGAGAGAGAGAGAGAGAGAGAGAGAGAGAGAGATAGCTGGTTGTTTGGATGGGTAGATAAATAGATGATAGATAGATGAATAGATGGAACATGTATTAAAAGTTTACTATGTGTCAGGCACCAAGTTACTCTAATGGAATACCATAGAGGAAGGAAGAGATATTCCAGCACTTGAAATATGATAAAACTTTCAGACCAGCGACTGTTAGGGACCAATATGTGTCCTCTATGTTACAAGCAGAAAAAATACACAAACACACATAAGATAAACAATATATGAATACAATACCTGAGACTAACATTTTGACATTTATATTTCTATGGGGTGCAAATGAGAAGTTAGAGGAAATTTTGCATACAACTGAGTAGAATAGGACAGGTGGACTTACATTATGAATGACAATTTTAAAAATGCCCTCCTGGACACTATGACGGGAAATTTCTGATAATGGACTCATTAAGGCTGATGTTGATAATATTCCATAAATAAAGGGAAAAGGTACACATTTCTTCAATAGAGTTGTATATGATTTCATTTGTTAAAGATATCAGTGGAAAGGGAACAAAGCTGACAAAAGAACCTCACAGCAAAACTCAGCAGGCTTAATAATGCCTTCCATAAATCTACTTGGAAATAAAATGAGAACAATGTATGACATTATTATAAACTATCTTGAGGTGATAGGTCAGCTGAAGAAGGTATTAAATCTAGCCTGGGTGGGCTAGAAGAGGATAGGAGAGAGATGAAGCAATGACAAATGATAGTGGATTAGCTCCATAACAGGGATTGTCTACTGAGGAGGGAAGGCAGCTAAAGAATTAAGCTTTGGTAACTGTGTGAAAACAGAGATTTTAAACTGTTATTATGCAATGAATGGAATTGTAATGACCACAGAAGGCTCCTAGCAATACTGAGCATAAACAACAGGCATTCTTGAGACTCCCAACTTCTGACTCCCCTTTTTTAGTTTTGCTCCTTCATGTCCTTTCACTTCTCCCCGCTATGCCAGTGTTCTGATCATATGAACTCCCCTGTGAGGAAAAAAAAAATCTGACCCACATGTAAGTTTCTAAAACTTTAGTATAAACTATTTTAATATATGATTTTCACTAAGATTATTTCATTTCAAAAGAAGGAATTCAGTCCAGTGGTTGTTATGAACATGTGAGAATCCTCTATGTCATAACCATAAATTAACATATACCAAGAGGTAAGCAAAATACCCAAGGCCAACATCTGGAAATGTATTTTTCTAAAGGGTGCAAATAAGAAGATAGCAAGGAATATTACATATATTCTAAGTAGAGTCATGAGTGACAATTTAAAAAAAAATGCTTTCCTAGACACTATGATGGAGAATTATTGATAATGGATGAATGTCTCAGAAGAATGAATCTTTCTTACATAAAATTTGAATCTGACTTCATAATTGGAGAGTTCTCAGGTAAGAAAATCCCCTCTATAAATGCAAGTCAGTATCCTCTCTGAAACTTAAATTCTTGGGCCTAGATCACCAAGAAATTATGGTCACACAGCTAGCAATTGTCAGAGATCTGACTCCAACCTAGATCTTCCTGACTGAGTCCAGATCTCTAAACATTATACTGCATAATCTTCTCTTTATATACTATGCACAATTTAGGTCCAGAGAATCGATGATGAAAAACTCTTCTTTCAGGAGAAAAGTGATGGACAATGGGTATGGATTATAGCATATGCCATCAGTCATACTGAGAGTTATAGTCATTGTGTTGGTCTGTTTTGCTTCATAAGTTTTTAGTTAAAAGAGAGGGTTCTCATGGGTGTATATGTGTGTGTGTGTCAATATTGGAAAATGATAGCATAAACATGAAACAAAAATGAATCTCTCTAGTGGTGCAATATCAAACATAATTGTTTCAATTCTATGGATGAAATATTTTTTGTATTGTAGGGCTTTCCCTACTGCCTCCCATAGACAACTGCCTATTCGACCTAAACTTTGGGTTACCTTTGGGCTATAATAGACAGAGATTATCTGATACTTTGGGTGAAAGGGGGAGAGTCTCAATGGTAATTATCCTAACAAACTTATAGTAAACTATCAACTTCTAAATTTGTAGAAGGTTTCTAAAGAAAACTTCTTCTCATACTGTCCAGGGAGGCAATCAATCAGTCAGTCAACAAGCATCTATTAATTATTTGCCAGGCGCTGTGCTAAGTGCTGAAAATACAAGACAAAAAAAAAGCCTTTGGTCTCAAAGATGTTATACTCTAATGGAGGAGGTAAGATGTAAACAAGTACATTGAAACAAGGTAGAATATAAATTGGAGATGATCAATAGAGAAAAGGCACTAGAAATAAAAGAGATTGGGAAAGGTTTCCTGTAAAAGGTGTGATTTTATCTAGTGCCTGAAGGAAGTCAGAGAAGGCAGGAGCTGGAGAGAATTCCAGGCTTTGGGGACTCAACTATACCTCCCATGCTTTCTAAAACAGACAGTTCCTTTCAAGAACACTGATAACCTGTAATGACCCTGAAGCAAAATAGTCATCAAAGAAAGATAACTGGATACTGTTAAGACAGGAAAACAGGCTATTGCACTCTAGCAAGAGCCTTAATAATGATTAAGACCAAAATTACATTTTTTGATTAACCATATTT
>NW_020949159.1:0-15253 GCF_900497805.2 Vombatus ursinus | reverse complement strand
CACACACACACACACACACACACACACACACACACACACACACACACATTACTTGTATGTATTTTGTCTCTACTTACCAGTATACAAGTTTAGATGCCTCCTCTCAAACCCTTCCCCACTTGCAAGCTTCTTGAGGACAGGAAATGATTTTCTCGAGCATCCCCACTTAATAAATGCTTGTTGAACGAATGAATGAAAATCAATGTCCAAATTATCATCTTAAGTATACCCTCACATTTAGGAGAATTATTGGATTCAGAATGAAAAGTAACCTTAGAGATTATCTAGTTCAGTACATATATTTTTTAAGATGAAGTCATTAAAAGCCAAGAGGTTAATGTGACACGATAGCTGAATTGCCTAACTGGGATATGACCTCAAGTCTTCTGACTCCAAAGCCCCTATTTTTTCCAGTATACTTCATTGCCAAAAATGAATGAAGAGCTAACTTTTTAATGAAAATTTTAGTTTGGTAAATTCTTAATGCTTACTTTTATTTTTTTGTTTTGTTTTGTTTATGGGTTTTTTTTCTAGACAATTGGGGTTAAGTGACTTGCCCAGGGTCACGCAGCTAGTAAGCATCAAGTGTTTAGGCTGAGGCCAGATCTGAACTGAGGTCCTCCTAACTTCAGAGATGGTGCTCTATCTACTGTGCCACCTACCTGCCCCTTAATGCTTACTTTTAACAAGCTGTAAACTTTCAGTGAACTTAATGTTATTTTTTTGGATATCAATTCAAGTGAAATGGGTGACTCTTCTAGTTTTTTTTCTTTTTTGCCGATTTAAATTTTCTATACTCCTTTCTTTTTGCTCCCATTTTCTTCCTTTTTTTTCTTTTTTTCCCTTCTCTATTTCATCCCAATGATGCTTCCTTTCTCCTGTTTTTCTCTTTTCAATGATTTTTCTTTCTTTCTCCTTTCTTTACTCTTTCTTATCTCTTTACTTCTCCTAACTTTCTACAGCTCTTCTTTTCCTGTTTTGTTCTTTCCCTTTACTGCCTTTTTCATTTTGTCCTTTCCTTTCTCCAGTTCTCTGGTTTCCTACTCCTTTCCATTTTTTTCCCGTACCTCTCAGTCTCTGCCTCCCAACAACCATTTGGGATTTTCTTGTCAGAGATACTGGAATGGTTTACCATTTCCTTCTGTAGCTCATTTTATAGACAAGTAACTGAGATTATTCTTGCCTAGGGTCACACAGCTAGTAAGTGTCTAAGGCCAGATAAGAACTCGGGAACTCCTAAATACAGACTGAGCACTCTATCCACTGCTCCACCTAGCTGCTCAATGACCACAAAATTTATTAAATTAATTTTATTTATTCTTTAGTTTTGTATTGTTTTATTGAAATTCATTGTTTTTCTCCTTTGGCTATTTAATGTTGATTTCAGATTTTCACTTTAATTGATGTAAAATGTAACCGAATAGGTAAGGATTGTATCATTAATAAATCACATTTTTTAAATAGTGTAATGTGGATGATAAGAAATTGTTTAACTACATAAACATTTATTAAATATCTATGACATTCAAGGTACAGTGATAGGAAGTAGGAATACAAAGTCCAAAAAGTATGATAGTAGTCCAGCTGACTGAAGCATCCAAGGCATGCTGAACAAGAAAAAGGAGGAAGCATCTGCTGGTCATGTCAAACCATTTCCCCTCATACCCTAATGGAGATAGCACAGGTTCCTGAACCTAAGAACTTTGGAAATACCAATGTCCCCTATTATACCAGGCCTGCTTCTAGCCCAGCCTCAAAAGCCGTCATTGAGATTGGAAATCAGTGATGGAAAGGATCCCACCTTCCTCATCTTGACCAGAAATGGCTGCTGGCCAACTGCCACAAACAATAAGGTAATGGCAGGAGCCCTGGGGTCAGTAACACCAAATTTCTGGCCCTGATTCTGCCCAGCCATCACAGTCATTGTTCAGAGAATCAACTCTTTGTGTCATGGGCCAGCCAACCTCACCAGCTGCCAACCAGCTGCCACTCATAGGGAAAATTAGCTGAAATAGTATGGCATCTTGAGGGAGAGACAGGAGGCTATGTGTACCAAGTAGGTCAAAACACAACCCCTTAACCACAGGCTTCATACTGATGAAACTTCATACCGATGAAAACAGCCCAGGACCCTGAACCCAAGAATCTTCAGAATAACATTCAACCTGGTGTCAAATGATTCAACATCAGAAAGTGATCTGATTTTATCTGTGAAAAGGACAATTAAAAAGAAGCATTTCCAT
Source organism: Vombatus ursinus (assembly GCF_900497805.2). Classification (NCBI taxonomy): domain Eukaryota; kingdom Metazoa; phylum Chordata; class Mammalia; order Diprotodontia; family Vombatidae; genus Vombatus; species Vombatus ursinus. The sequence goes on along the minus strand of NW_020949159.1, from coordinate 13,010 downwards.
TTATGCTTTCTCTCTACACCATAAGGACCTTAGGATCTTTTCATCTGACTTGCATCTGAAACCTCATATGTTGTCTTCCAGATTACAATGTGAGTTCCTTGAGAGCAAGTATTGTCTTATTTTTTCTGTTTATATCCTCAATGCTTAACACAGTTCTCTGCACATAGTAAGCGCTAAAAATGGCATAGCCCCTGCCTTGAAGGATTTGACATTCTACTTGAAAGAAATATGAACACAAGTAAAATAAATACACAATACATACAAAATCATTTCAAGATAGAGTGCTAATCATAGGACAGGGGAGTCAAGAAAGGCCTGCTATAGAAGGTATCACTTGACCTGTGATTTGCTCTACAGGATGGTTCAGACATGGGTGTTTGGAGAAGAGAGGGAGGTAAGGAATCAATCAAAGGAAACTTCTCTAACCAGAGAAAAAGATAAAATTTAGTAGAACAATTTTCCTAGTCTTCATTTTATATCCAGAATTCAGTTGAACATCTTGGGATATGAACTTGAAAAATCCTTTTCTGACTTTCCTTTTCTCTGCTTCACGAACCATGTAATGGCAAAATGAAAGACTCAGAAGTGTTCCTAACATTTCAAGCACCAGGTTTCCTCCCAAATAGTGAAACTAGATTCATTTAGAATGACAAATCAGTGCCTTTGAGGGAGTTGAGAGTTCAATCTGTTAAATACCAAAATTTTAAATTCTAACTTTATTTTTTTTTTTTGGTTTTTTGTTTGTTTGGTTTTTTTTTTTAGGCAATTGAGGTTAAGTGACTTGCCCAGGGTCACACAGCTAGTAAGTGTCAAGCATTTGGTCTGAGGCCAGATTTGAACTCAGGTCCTCCTGACTTCAGGGCCAGTGCTCTATCCACTGTGCTACCTAGCTGCCCCTAATTTCTAACTTTAAAGAATTAAAGATATTCCTTATTAGGAGGAATTATACTTGATAGCTTTGCTGAGATATTAAATAGCTACTCTCTGATGAGTTGAGAGGGAAGGGAACAAGCTTGTATTAAGCACCTTCTATGTGCCAGCTACTGTATTATATGTTTTACAGATGTTATATAGGATCCTGAGGGATCATATTCTAAGGTAGAAAGACTAAAATCTGCTAAAACTAATTTCCCCCATATATGCTTCCCCTTACACATCCTCCTCATCCTGAATTGATTGTTGTTTTTGCCATTGGAACCACAATTTACCCAGTTCCCCATGTTCAAAGATTTTGGGTTATTTCTCATGCCTTCTTTTTTCTGATTTCATATCCAATCAGTTTACAAGTTCTGTTGATTCCACCTCTACCCATTTCTCTTCCCATTTCCATCAATATACCCAGTCTTAATTTCTGCCCACATCAGTTTTCTATTCAAAAATCTTAACTGTTTCTCTAACATTCAAAGCCCTCTGCACTGTTTAAACTTCCTTAGAAAAGATAATAGTCTCTGTTTTTAGCCATTAAAAATTTGTAAATTCCAATGCTAATTTCAATAGGTCAAGAAGTTGCCTTAATTATATGCCATATCTCCTCATTTCCATTCTTCCAAAGTGTTATTTATTTTTCTATTTGAATACATCAACAGGTTTACTTGAAATTGGACCTAGAAGCTTTGGAGAAATTTATTCTGTACTGACATGTTGAAGGTCAGGAGTAGTGGTTAACACTGGCATCTACTTCCTGGATATTTTCATGATGTTTGTACTCTGTTCCTTTATCCCCACCACCTTTCCTCTGGAACTTGGACTATGTCTGGGACCTTGGCCTCTGATAGAAGAGATTTCACCGTACCTTACTCAGAAACAGACCCTCATACCACTTACTAACTACTTCCAAACTACGCCACTAAATGTATACTCCCTCTCTACTCCCTCTTCCACTAGCTCTACTCTGTGTTCTCCTTTAGGATGTTAACCTTTTCAGGGCAAGAACTATCATTTTTTGCTTGTTTTTGTAACTCCCAGCACTTAGCATAATATATGGCACATAGTAAATGCCAACTAATTACCTTTTCATTTATCATTCATCATTAAATCATTCATGTTTGCTCTAATAAAGTGGTCTGACTATGTTTAAGTAACTTTTCAAAATTACAATGATATGAACATTCATTTCTTCTCTATTAAAATATAATCAATTCTGAGTTATTTTGTCTTCCAGGGAGTGAGGATAAGATTATGTGAAGGCTTCCTTATCAAAGCCCAGGGTCCTAGGGATAGTTCAAGTACCAATGGAAATGTAATAGAGATGAAGGATGAATTGGAGCAAAACTCAGAGGAAAGGCACTAGAATTAGGGTGCATCAGGATAGTGTTTCTTGCAGATTGTAGGATGTTAACTGAGACTTGAAGAAATCCAGGGGAGCAAGGAGACAGATGAGGTGGGAGACCATTTCAGCTATAGTGAATACCTAGTAAAAATCCTGACTTTCAGGAAATGAAGTATCACAGAATATGTATAGGGAAGTAAAGAAAAAGATGGAAAGATCAGAAAGGCACAGAATTTTATATAGAATCTTGGAGGTAATAGGGAGCCACAGAAGTTTGTTAAATTGGAGGGTTATATAATAAGGTCTGTGCTTTAGGAAGATCACTTTGATGACTAATTAGAGAATAGATTGTAGTGGGCAGACTTGAGACTAGGAGATCAACCATCAGGGCATTGCAATAATCCAAGCGTGAATTGATAAGGGCTTCCACCAGAGTGCTATCTGTCTGAAAGGAGAGAAGGGGAGATATGGAAAAGATGTTGGTAGAGAGTTTCTTCATCTTCAAGGTTCCTATATGAGTGAAGTCATATGCCTATTCACCATCCTTGTCCATATTTGGACATGAATATGGGTTTCCATCTTCACAGAATTCATCACTAAGTGGCTAGCCTACTAGTGTTTGGTGTCCCCAAGCCAATTTTTGGGGAAAAATATCTTTTGTTATCCTTGAAGCTTTTCCAACAAAATAGGACCTGACAGAGCTGATATTTCACTTGTACAGCCTTCTGTATTCCTTGATTATCTCTATACCATGGCAAGGTATGAGGAAAGCAGTCTTATTCTTAACCCTACTGTATATATACAATGAAGGACGAGTTTACTTATGAGTATAGTGAGAATCATTCAATCTTCTAATTTCTGTACAAGAAATGTAATGCTTCAGAAAAACAGAATCTATCTCAATGTAACTAAATTATTTAATAACTGAGAACAAATGTAGCAATACACAAACCATTATCCAAAGTTGATCAACAACAAAAAAATAGTATTAATGTTCACCTCACAAAACAAATTGATATTATTTTAATGTAAGAAAACTTAATTTATGGTAAAATTGAGGAAAAATAAGAACTTGAATTTAGGGTAAGATCTATTGTCTAGTCCAAACTGTCACATAATTTAGGGGGTGGCATAGAGATTTTTATACAAAGTAAATTTATTTTCCTCACTTTATCTAATTCTACAAAAATGAAGAGGTGGAAATGTAAGCACCCTAATAGAGCTCTAAGGAAAAAGGAACTTCCTCTACCCAATCCTGAATCAACTCTAAATCAATTAAGTTTCTTTTCCCCTAAAAACAGACTCCTTTCCTTTTTGAAGTTATCATCTAAAATTTTATGAATGCTTTATATGATGGTAATGTCTGAGTTTTCCCTTTTTCCTGACCCAGAGACCTTCCAATGTTACAAAGAAAAACAATTAAGTAAAATTGATCAACATTGTAATAACTTTCAACAGTCTGTGAGAATTTCTTCATTCATGGTCCCCTGCTTTTATAGAGAAAGGAGGGAAGTGCTTTTTCTTTTTTCTTTTCCAGGCCTAGTGTTAGGTATTACAATTTCAGAGTATCAATTTCTGTACAACTCTAGTGGAATATTTTTCTTTTATAAAAAGTCCAAGTATTTTCATTGATCATTAGATTTATCTTTTTAGGATATTAATTTTTGATATATCTCAATCTCTTTTGCTTTTGAGAATATCATATTACAATCTGTTCTTTGAATTTTCATAGTTGAAGAGCAATACTGGGATATATAAATTGATTCTGCTTCTCAGCTGAAGATCTTTCTTCAGACTATTTGAAAAAAATATTGGTAAGGTGCTGAAATTCTGAAGTTTGATATTATAAACCTTGGAGTTTCAAGCTTGATATTTTTCTCTATTTGTAATTTACTGATTCTACTAGTTAATATTGAGTTAGATCTTTTCAAAACATTTTACAATCAGGGTAAGTTGCTTTGACTTTTATAGCATTTATATACTCTTTTAAATATATATTATATACACATATATGTTATAGGTGCACATATATACGTATAACATATATACAGCTATGTTATAGATGTATATACATGTATGTATAACATATATACATATGTGTTAATATATGTATACATACATGTATATTTGAAAGAACATATAAATGCTATAAAAATAAATGTGTGTGTGTGTGTGTGTGTGTGTGTGTGTGTATGCTTCTCCTCTGAAAGATTTCATTTGGCTTTAGAATTTTTCAGTTTCAAATATTTGATTCTCCTTTTTATAACTTCTACTACTTTTGAGAGAGTCATCATCTCATCATAAAATTGTGTACTTTATTATTTGTCTTACTTACTTTTAGTTTGTAAGCTCTGATTTCTGACCTCATTTTGATACCAATATTTTCTTATAAAAGGTTTGTTTCTTCTTTAAACAATTGTAAAACTTCTTGTTATACCATGATCTAGTACCATGGGCAGAGCGCTGACTCTGGATTCAGAGGGCCTATATTCCAGCGCTATCTCTGATGCTAACTGCATCATCTTGGGCAAGTCATTTCACCTTCAAACCTGAAATTCTTCCAAACTGTAAATCTACGTTCCCATGTTCTCTGTAGAATCTGCAAAATTGGTTGTCTTGCTTGCTTTTTTATGGTTTGTAAGAGGACCTAGGGAAGAAAGAGAAGTCGTTTGGTTCAATTTCTTTTAAACTATTTCACATTGTATTTTATTTACTTATTGTTCTGTGGTCCTTTTGGGAATTCTTATTCATTTTTCCTTATGTCTTTGTCCATCTCACTGTCAGGTTAATTACTTGGGATTCAGGCTTATGCTCTAGTCTTTCTGTCTTGTCCTTCTTATCTTTCTGCTTTTTTCTCCAGTTTCCAGTAGTTTCTCTTGAGAGTTCTTCCTCACTACTTAACCCACTATTCATTGTTCTTCTTGGCATATTTTTTCCTGCATAGATTTTACCCATGCACACAGCCATACACACATCCAAAGACTGGATAGCCTAAGTTCCTTCAAGTTTGGGGATATGAGGGCCTGGCAAGGCTTCAATTCTGTGCAGTTTCACAAGAAGAGAGTTAGCTAGGTTTTGGGGATCCTTTCTCTTGGTCACAGAATCCCTTTCCCCTCTACTGAGGTTATTTATACTGAAAACTGCTCTGCTATCTTGTTGATCATACATATACCCCTTTAAAAAGGCTATATTCTGCTTTAAAAGTCTCAAGTATGTGTACTTTTGGAAAGATTTTAACTAAATGTAAATGGTCTTATTTTTACTCCATATCTGCCAAATTTGATACAGATTATGCAGATATCATTAACTAATGAATGACCCATTTGACAAAAATGGATACTATATTATATCCTGGTGAGGTTTGTTAATTTATACTCATAAAGGAGAGGGTTGGCGGTCACTTCAGAAAGAAATTAAAACCAAAGATTATTTTGTTGTCCATAAAGATGATCATTGTCTGATTTTTTCCCATTTTACCAATTATTCAACAGTTACACTGTTACACACTTACACAGTTACAATCTTAGTCCTTATTTTTAAAAGATGGTTCACATGGATCGCTTCTTTTCAAAAGTCAGTATTAGAGAATTAGAGAAAGTAGTGCTAATGAAGTTGCCTGATATGGTTTGGACTGTTAATTAAAAGGCAAAGATACCAGTAAAACCACAATGCTGATCTTCTTTTAGTGTACCAGAATACTATGTCTAAAAATCCTTGTGTCAACAAAGATATAAAATCAAGTTGGAATGATAAATGGGATTTCATTAAAAATTATAGATACAGAGAAGTTGACCAGGCATGCGATGTGAGAGGGAAGAGTTATTGACTGTGAAATGCAGATCACAGAAGGAGACAGATTAAAAGAAAATTAAATGGAAGGCATTGCTGATAAATACTGTGGCTGTCTGCATTTTATGTATTTACAAATAAATACTAACGAGGAAATGAAATCACTACCTAAACGGAATTGTACCATTAAAATAAATAGCAATTCAAAATGTTACTTAGCTTTTGGATGTCTTTCAGAGAGCAATTCAATCAAATTGGAAAAAATACATAACAATTAGAAAACACTATGTATACATTTTTGAATATATGATGAATCTATGATTTTATCAGCATGTGGCATGAACTCTCATTGTGAGAATTCTCTCCACCAATGAGTATCACATCCTATCTAATAGTTAAAGTATAATTAGGTCATTGGGGCACAGACCTAAACTGTGGTAGGTGTCAGAGGTGTAATTTAAAACTTGGTCTTCCTAAATACAAGCCCATTCATTTTCCTACATACATCGAAAGGAAGTCCAGTATCCCTTTGACTCTCTCTACCTCTCTCTCTCTCCCCTCCCCCATATGTATAGTATATAGTGAATGTATATGCAAACATATGTATGATAAGCATATGACCTTTTAATCCTAAAGTTTTAAGCAATTTGTCTTCCATCCTACCCTCAGTACTAGAAGGAGTCACAATGAATTCCACACCAAAACGTTCCTCAGTGATTAGCAAGGATGTTTAAGACTTAAATAAGAAGACATTGTCAATATTAGAAGAGAGAGTCCTCAAAAGTGGAGTTAATGTGGTTCTAGAACAACTAACCAGTCAAATCAATCATTGCCTGTGACTCTAGCTATAGATGTATTTTAATACACATAATACACACATATACTCTCTCTCCTTCCCTTCCCCATCCCTTATCTGTCTCCCTTTTCTTCCTCCATAGTCTCTTCCTCTTCCTCTCTCTCTTCCTTCCCCCTCCCAGGCAAATATGAGAGACATCAGAAAGTTTTCTCTACTGTGGTACAAAATTACTCTCAGAGTCCCATAGACTTCAGGGATACTTCAGCTTTACTGCTTATTTGTTGATCCTCATGATGCCTGTTGGAACTTCTAGATGTGATATGATTTATCTCTAATGTTGGCTCCCTTACACTTAGAACAAAAAGCCTAGTTCTCTTAGAGGCTGTAAACCACATGTGCTTCACATTTTTACTCATAGAAGGTCTCCAATTTAAAGGTCACTTGAGACTGTGAAGCATACCAGAATATTCTCTCTTCTCAATCTTTACAGTCACTTCATTTCATAGTCCTATGAATTGGGAGGAATCATCCCAAGGAGAGTCATTGGTTGAGCTGGCTCCTGAATCAACCTCTCACCCTTCACTGATTCCTGATACCTGTCTACTCCACTCTAGTATCTCGCATAGCAAAAATTGATTTTCTTCTTGGATACCCTCAGTATTCAAGCGTCTATCCTGCTCACAATGGTAATAAAAGATAAGGCTGACCCTTCTGGTGTACTTCTTTGTTACTGTTTTAATAGTTGATCTTCTGGGGCACAAAGTTTGATATTGCCAATTTTAGCCAAAGTGAGAAAATGAACAGAATCCTGGAATGTGACCTTACAGGTTTAAACTTGGTTAGACCCTTGCTCACATAGGTCCTTGATACCTGTGCTAATAACACAAGGACCTAGTTAACTGTCATTTTTTACATCAGCTCATTTCATTGATCTGTCTCACTTCTTGATAAAATTTGTCAGCTGGGACACTGGACTTGGTTTTTTGCAAAGCTATAGCTTTGTAAATAATAGTGTATCCTCTAAGATCCCCATGAGCATCCAAATGAATTTGACATGATTCATGTGCCGAGATCACTACACCTTTACTTCACTTTCTGCATTGCCTTTTTATGATGTCCATACATTGCTGGACATGTTTTTACCCTTCTCTTGGGTTGTAGTTAGGAAGTGGACTTAGAAGATCCGAAACACTCTCAATACCCCCAAAATGATTATCCTGTGATCTCAGGCATTTGTGCATTATAACAGATTTGTTTTCCATTTTTAATGTACACAATGCATCAAATGCCAGACTTCTGAGGCTCTCTTATAGGCATCATTACTCTCTGTGTCTGGCACCTGCCACTCAGTATCATGTGCCAGTCAAGATTCAAATTTCTCTTTTTCTTGAGTAACAGCAAATCCTAAGAATAACGGCAACTCCCAATAGGGAATTCAAGTAGGGAACAATTGTAATAACTGTCTAAAGCTGGTGTCATAACCATATTTGAAACTGCAGGGAGAGTCTCCCACTCTCAGCATTCTGTTTTCTCTCACATTAGCATTACTCTATCTTCCTTTGTTGAATAGAATTAAATTCCTTTCACATTAAGATCCATTTTTTTCTTTTAAAAATTAAATTCTAATTTTTTCCATTAACAAGCATTTCTTTTGTTAACATTCCATACCCCTCCCAGAGAAAAAAAAAGAAAACAAAAAACAGTAACACACATATGTGGTCAAGAAAAACAAATTTCAAGATAGGCCATGTCCAAAAAAAATTATCTTTGAGAGAAGGGCTTTTGTCGTCATTTTTGTGAAAATCTGATTTCAAGGAATTTCTCTGAGAAATTTGAGCTGCTCTACTTCCTTAGAAAATTTGCAAATGACAAAATTTGCATCATTCTTCCTAGCAGGCATTTTATCTAATAAGTCTATACCAACCCCAAGACACCAAAGTAGTTTTTAGCTTTTGCTATGTTGCTGTCATCACAATTTAGTTGTATTTCCACAGCCAATAGTAATATTTTTTGGTTTTACTTTCTCTAATATGTACCAGCACTTTAAAAAATAAAAAGCCTTTCTTTGGTTTGTTTTATACCCTCACCTCGGCTGTGACTAGAAGTGTGTGACTGGGGCTTTGCCTCAATCTGCCAATATACCCAAGCATACTTCTTTCTTTTGGTAGTGCTCTAGTCCAATGTCCCCACATGATAGCACCACTCTAATGTTCTTGATCCACTCTGAGCCTCCATCTTGTTCCCTCCTTGCTGCCTCCTCCTACCATCTCCCTCATGTTAAGGGTGTTAAGATCCTAGCCTGAATGGTGCATCCTGCCCTAGACTCACTCAACTGAATTTGCCCTTGGTGCCAGTAGAGTTTTGTGTCATGTCAAAATATGACATAAACCAATTCTTGCCAGGTCTATGTTCTACCCTACTGCTTTCTGCTTTTTTCTGTAAAAGATATAGATAGATAGATAGATAGATAGATAGATAGATAGATAGATAGATAGATAGATAGATAGATAGATACAGATATAGATATAGATATAGATAGATAGATAGATTATATATATATATATATATATATAACTATGATCTAACATTCTGTGTTGTTCATCCAACTGGACAATAGGGATTCTTTATCTGTTTTGGTTTTCTTATGTTGATAGTTGGGCCAATGTCTTTTGAATCATTATAGTTCTCTTTTAGGAGGCTCTTTAATATTTTGGGACTGGATATAATTAGCACTCCAATAACATGAGGGAATAGGATTGGATGGTCTGTTTCCAGACCTAAATCAATGACCTTGTCCTCCTCTAATGCACACACACAACTACCTTTGAAAGATCTCAAAATACATATAGAATCTCTCTTTTGTTTGGATGTTATCCTGGGTATCCTGAATGAATGGAAAACACTTTTTGGTAAGTTGTTGTCTTTTTATGTCTCACTTGCTAATGCCTAATCATAGAGTTGCTGAGCCAAGTGATATCTTTCAAGAAAATTTGTACAGTTTGTGCATGTGCATGTAGACATGCACTCCTGGTTGGAGTAGAACTTTCAAGAAAACATTTTTTGCTATGAGATTAATTTTAATAGTCAACAAATGGTAAGTTCAATTGTATTGTCTTCACCTTTCAGTATTTTTGTGACTTCAAAGATTTATGCTACTGTAGAAAAAATAATTTGCAAAAATCTACCTATTTTCATCTTATAATCATATCATTAGGGTAGTACTTTTGAAGAATACGCAGATGTGTAAATTTTGTATCATAGTTTCATGGTAAAAAGAGGCCCTAATGCACTTTGGAATCTTTTCTTTTTTTGGTTTGTGGCTCCTATTCAACATTTTAGGGAAATGTATACTTTGTAACACCATTGTACTGAGACCAGCACCCCAATTTTAAGTATAGAATAGAGGAAAGTCTTATTAAAAGGAGTTAAACAGAATATTAACCCTTAAATAAGCAACTATTTATCCTGGAGATGTAGGTAAATTCTTTATGATAGATTGAGAGAGAGAGAGAGAGAGAGAGAGAGAGAGAGAGAGAGAGAGAGAGATAGCTGGTTGTTTGGATGGGTAGATAAATAGATGATAGATAGATGAATAGATGGAACATGTATTAAAAGTTTACTATGTGTCAGGCACCAAGTTACTCTAATGGAATACCATAGAGGAAGGAAGAGATATTCCAGCACTTGAAATATGATAAAACTTTCAGACCAGCGACTGTTAGGGACCAATATGTGTCCTCTATGTTACAAGCAGAAAAAATACACAAACACACATAAGATAAACAATATATGAATACAATACCTGAGACTAACATTTTGACATTTATATTTCTATGGGGTGCAAATGAGAAGTTAGAGGAAATTTTGCATACAACTGAGTAGAATAGGACAGGTGGACTTACATTATGAATGACAATTTTAAAAATGCCCTCCTGGACACTATGACGGGAAATTTCTGATAATGGACTCATTAAGGCTGATGTTGATAATATTCCATAAATAAAGGGAAAAGGTACACATTTCTTCAATAGAGTTGTATATGATTTCATTTGTTAAAGATATCAGTGGAAAGGGAACAAAGCTGACAAAAGAACCTCACAGCAAAACTCAGCAGGCTTAATAATGCCTTCCATAAATCTACTTGGAAATAAAATGAGAACAATGTATGACATTATTATAAACTATCTTGAGGTGATAGGTCAGCTGAAGAAGGTATTAAATCTAGCCTGGGTGGGCTAGAAGAGGATAGGAGAGAGATGAAGCAATGACAAATGATAGTGGATTAGCTCCATAACAGGGATTGTCTACTGAGGAGGGAAGGCAGCTAAAGAATTAAGCTTTGGTAACTGTGTGAAAACAGAGATTTTAAACTGTTATTATGCAATGAATGGAATTGTAATGACCACAGAAGGCTCCTAGCAATACTGAGCATAAACAACAGGCATTCTTGAGACTCCCAACTTCTGACTCCCCTTTTTTAGTTTTGCTCCTTCATGTCCTTTCACTTCTCCCCGCTATGCCAGTGTTCTGATCATATGAACTCCCCTGTGAGGAAAAAAAAAATCTGACCCACATGTAAGTTTCTAAAACTTTAGTATAAACTATTTTAATATATGATTTTCACTAAGATTATTTCATTTCAAAAGAAGGAATTCAGTCCAGTGGTTGTTATGAACATGTGAGAATCCTCTATGTCATAACCATAAATTAACATATACCAAGAGGTAAGCAAAATACCCAAGGCCAACATCTGGAAATGTATTTTTCTAAAGGGTGCAAATAAGAAGATAGCAAGGAATATTACATATATTCTAAGTAGAGTCATGAGTGACAATTTAAAAAAAAATGCTTTCCTAGACACTATGATGGAGAATTATTGATAATGGATGAATGTCTCAGAAGAATGAATCTTTCTTACATAAAATTTGAATCTGACTTCATAATTGGAGAGTTCTCAGGTAAGAAAATCCCCTCTATAAATGCAAGTCAGTATCCTCTCTGAAACTTAAATTCTTGGGCCTAGATCACCAAGAAATTATGGTCACACAGCTAGCAATTGTCAGAGATCTGACTCCAACCTAGATCTTCCTGACTGAGTCCAGATCTCTAAACATTATACTGCATAATCTTCTCTTTATATACTATGCACAATTTAGGTCCAGAGAATCGATGATGAAAAACTCTTCTTTCAGGAGAAAAGTGATGGACAATGGGTATGGATTATAGCATATGCCATCAGTCATACTGAGAGTTATAGTCATTGTGTTGGTCTGTTTTGCTTCATAAGTTTTTAGTTAAAAGAGAGGGTTCTCATGGGTGTATATGTGTGTGTGTGTCAATATTGGAAAATGATAGCATAAACATGAAACAAAAATGAATCTCTCTAGTGGTGCAATATCAAACATAATTGTTTCAATTCTATGGATGAAATATTTTTTGTATTGTAGGGCTTTCCCTACTGCCTCCCATAGACAACTGCCTATTCGACCTAAACTTTGGGTTACCTTTGGGCTATAATAGACAGAGATTATCTGATACTTTGGGTGAAAGGGGGAGAGTCTCAATGGTAATTATCCTAACAAACTTATAGTAAACTATCAACTTCTAAATTTGTAGAAGGTTTCTAAAGAAAACTTCTTCTCATACTGTCCAGGGAGGCAATCAATCAGTCAGTCAACAAGCATCTATTAATTATTTGCCAGGCGCTGTGCTAAGTGCTGAAAATACAAGACAAAAAAAAAGCCTTTGGTCTCAAAGATGTTATACTCTAATGGAGGAGATAAGATGTAAACAAGTACATTGAAACAAGGTAGAATATAAATTGGAGATGATCAATAGAGAAAAGGCACTAGAAATAAAAGAGATTGGGAAAGGTTTCCTGTAAAAGGTGTGATTTTATCTAGTGCCTGAAGGAAGTCAGAGAAGGCAGGAGCTGGAGAGAATTCCAGGCTTTGGGGACTCAACTATACCTCCCATGCTTTCTAAAACAGACAGTTCCTTTCAAGAACACTGATAACCTGTAATGACCCTGAAGCAAAATAGTCATCAAAGAAAGATAACTGGATACTGTTAAGACAGGAAAACAGGCTATTGCACTCTAGCAAGAGCTTTAATAATGATTAAGACCAAAATTACATTTTTTGATTAACCATATTT
>NW_020949158.1:0-5649 GCF_900497805.2 Vombatus ursinus | reverse complement strand
AACAACAAAATAGATAAATCTTTGGTTAATTTGATTAAAAAAAAAAAAGAAGAAAACCACATTACCAGTATCAAAAATGAAAAGGATGAAATCACCACCAATGAAGAGGAAATTAAAACAATAATTAGGAGCTATTTTGCCCAACTGTATGCCAATAAATCTGACAATCTAAGTGAAATGGATGAATATTTACAAAACATAAATTGCCCAAATTAACAGAAGAAGAAATAAAATACTTAAATAACTCAATTTCAGAAAAAGAAATTGAACAAGCCATAATGAACTTCCTAAGAAAAAATCTCCAGGGCCAGATGGATTTACAAGTGAATTCTACAAACATTTAATGAACAATTAATTTCAATACTATATAAACTATGTGGAAAAACAGGTGAAGAAGTAGCCCTACCAAATTTTTTTTATGATACAAATATGGTGCTGATACCTAAACCAGGAAGAGTCAAAACACTGAAAGAAAATTAATAGATCAATTTCCCTAATGAATACAGATGCAAAAATTTTAAATAAAATATTAGCAAATTAGATTACAACAACTTATCTTGAGGATAATACACTATGACCAGGTAAGATTTATACCAGGAATGAAGGGCTGGTTCAATATTAGGAAAACTATCAGCATAATTGACTATATCAATAACAAAAGTAAAAGAAATGATATGATTATTTCAATAGATGCGGAAAAAGCTTTTGACAAAATACAGCAACCATTTCTATTAAAAACACTGGAGATCATAGGAAAAATGGAGTTTTCCTTAAAAGGATAAGTAACATCTATCTTAAACCATCAGCAAGCATTATATGTAATGAGGGTAAGCTAGAAGCTTTCCCAGTAAGATCAGAGGTGAAACAAGGATGTCCATTATCACCACTGTTATTTAATATTGTACTAGAAATTTTAGCTTTAGCAATAAGAGAAGAAAAGGAAATTGAAAGAATTAGAATAGGCATGAGGAAACAAAACGATTACCCTCTGCAAATGATATGATGGTATACTTAGAGAATCCTAGAGAATCAACTAAGGAACTACTTGGAATAATGGACAACTTTAGCAAAGTTGCAGGAATTAAGATAAACCCACATAAATAATTGGCATTTCTACATATTATTAACAAAGCCCAGCAGCAAGAGATAGAGAGATTCCATTTAAAATAACTGCAGACAATATAAAATATTTGGGAGTCTACCTGCTAAGACAAACTCAGCAACCATATGAACACAATTACAAAACACTTTTCATACAAATAAAGTCAAATCTAAAATAACTGGAAAAATATCAGTTGCTTATGGGAAAGGTCAAGTGGAAGCTAATGACTCCATGAGCTATCAAGAAACAATAAAACAAAATCAAAAGACTGAAAAATAGAAGAGAATATGAAATATCTTGTTGGAAAAATAAATGACGTGGAAAGTAGATTGAGGAGAGATGATTCAAGAATTATTGGACTAGCTGAAAGCCATGATCCAAAAAAAGAGCCTAGACACCATATTTCAAGAAAATATGAAGGAAAAATATGCAGATATCATAGAACCAGGGGGCAAAGTAGAAATTGAAAGAATCCACCAATCACCTCCTGAAAGAGATCCCCCAAATGGTGCTATTTTGTCCAATAAAACTGACAACCTAAATGAAATAGAAGAATGTTTACAAAAGTATAAATTGCCCAGATTCATAGAAGAGGAAATAGAATACTTAAATTACCCTATCTTAGAAAAAAGAAATTGAACAAGCCATAAATTAGCTCCCTGAGGAAAAAACCCTAGGACCAGATGGATTTACAAGCAAACACTACTAAACATTTAAAGAACAATTAATCCCAATGCTATATAAACTATTTGAAAAAAAAAAGTTAAAGATGGAATCCTACTAAATTCCTTTTATGATACAAATAAGATTTTAATACCTAAACCAGGGAGAGAAAAAAAGAAAAAGAAAAGTATAAACCAACTTTTCTAATGCAAAAATTTTAAATAAAACACTAGCAAGGAGATTACAACAATATATCACAAAGATCATATACTATGCTCAGATGGAATTTATGCCAGGAATGTAGGGTTGGTTCAACATTAGGAAAACTATCAGCATAAATGACCATATTAATAACAAAAACAAAAAAAAAACCATGATATCAGCAGATGCAGAAAACACTTTTAACAAAATATAACACTTATTCCTATTAAGAACACTAGAAAGCATAGGAATAAATGGAACTTTTTTGGAAATGTTAAGTAGTATCTATCTAAAACCAAGAGCAAATGTTATCTGAAATGGGGATAAACCAGAAGCCTTTCCAATAAGATGATCAAAGGTGCAGTAAAGATGCCCAAGGTCACCATTATTATTCAATAGTGTAGGAGAAAAGCTGGCTATAGAAATAAGACAAGAAAAAGAAATGGAAGGAAGAAGAACAGCAATGAGGAAACAAAACCATCACTTTTTGCAGATGATATGATGGTATTAGCTGTGCTTCTTAAACTGTGGGACCCACATTTTAAGAAGTGCTGAAGGGTTTACAAGTGGAAAAAGTTTAATAAGTCCTGGTATATGCTATCCATATCCAAAGAAAAAACTATGGAATCTGAATGCAGATTGAAGCATACTATTTTCTCTCTCTCTTTTTTCTTTCTTATGGTTTTTCCCTTTTGTTCTGATTCTTCTTTCACAACATGACTAATGTGCAGCTATGTTTAATATGATTGGACACGTATGGCCTATATCAGATTGCATGTCATCTTGGGGAGGGGAGGAAGGGAGGGAGGGAGAAAAAAATTTGGAACTCAAAATCTCATAAAAGCAAATGCTGAAAACAATAAATAGATAAAAACAAAAAAGAAGCCCTGGTATAGAGAACCCTGGAGAATCAACTAAAAGGGTATAAACATGTAGCAACTTTAGCAAAGGTGCAGAATATAAAATAAACCCATACAAATCACCAGCATTTTTAGATACTACCATAAAATTCATCAGGAAGAAACGGAAAGAGAAATTCCATTTAAAATAATTGCAGACAGTATAAAATATATGGGAGTCAACCTGCCAAGACACACAGAGAA
This sequence comes from Vombatus ursinus, assembly GCF_900497805.2. Lineage (NCBI taxonomy): Eukaryota > Metazoa > Chordata > Mammalia > Diprotodontia > Vombatidae > Vombatus > Vombatus ursinus. The sequence goes on along the minus strand of NW_020949158.1, from coordinate 2,580 downwards.
TTATATGAACACAATTACAAAACACTTCACATAAAGACATCTAAACAAATGAAGAAATAGTAATCCCTCATTCTGAGCCAATGTAATACAAATGATAATACTACCTAAATTAATTTACTTATTCAGTGCCATACCAATCAAACAATCCAAAAGTTATTTTAAAGAGCTAGATAAAATAATAACAAAATTCATCTGGAGGGATTAAAGGTTAAGAATGTCAAGAGAATCAATGAAAAAAGAAGTGAAGCAATGCAGCCTAGCAGTACCAGATCTCAAGCTATATTACAAAGCAGTAAGCATCAAAACAATCTGGTATTGGCTAAGGAATACAATGGCTGATCTATGAAATAGATCAGGCATGTAATACGCAGAAGTTAAGGACCATAGGAATCTAGTGTTTGAAAAACCCAAAGAGCTAGGCTATTGGGGCAAGAACTCACGATTTGACAAAAATTGCTGGGAAAACTGGAAAGCAGGCTGGCAAAAACTAGGCACAGACCAATATCTGACACCATACACACCAAGATAAGCCCAAAATGAGTACATAAGTGAGACATAAAGGGTGATATCATACGCAAATCAGGGAAGCATGGAGAATTTTACCTGTCAGATCGATGGATATGGGAAGAATTCATGATCAAACAAGAGAGTGAGAGGATCATGGCAGGTAAAATGGCTGATTTTGATTACACTAAATTAAAAAGGTTTTGCACAAACAAAACCAATGCAGCCAAAATTAGAAGAAAAGCAGGAAACTGGGAAACAATATTATAGCAAGTTTCTCTGATCACACTTCCATTTCTCAAATATATAGGGAATGGACCCAAATTTATAAAATAAGAGTCACTCCCCAATTGAATGAAACACTGAGCAGTTCCCTGGGAATGAAACTCCAGAAGAGAGCCATGAGTACCTCCACGGCCTCCAGCATCTAGACACAACATGAAAAGTCTAGGTAGTGAGTAAGACGTGCCAGACATCATCTCCCGAGGCACGTTCACAAGCCACACAAACCTGATTTGGGACCAGTCTCTGGCCATCCTACTCCAGTGACATGCCAGCAGAGGCCAGAGCATGGAGGACTTTGAATGCCAGGCTAAGGAGTTCCTACTGCACCCCGCCATCTTGGAAGTCACCCCTGCCTCTTTGCTCTTCCTCATCACCCCTCTCCCATCAGTTGACCAGTGCTAATTCCACCTCCGTACTCTGTTAGTGTTACCCCTTCCCCAGCTCTCTGCATTTTACATAGGAAGGAGCTCCTGAGTAGTGCAGCCAGCCCACCCCTCCAGGCAGGAGCCTGGGCTTTCTCCCCCCTCCACAGGCCAGACTCCTGCCTGATACCTCCTAGCACTGCCTTTGAGGCTTAATGCCAGGGTGGTCTCCTGGAGGTCTCCTCCCCGCTCTGACCATTTTACTGGCCTTTTACTCGCTTCTCCTCTGGTCACGTAGCCTCATTATCTGTAGCTTCTTGAGAGCAGGATCTATGCCCTATCTAGCCTTTGTGCCTTATGCATAAGGGGACTCACGAATGTTTGCTGCATGGACTGTGGACCATAGGCAACTGCTAAAGGCTCCTGAGCAGAAAAAGGGTCCGGCCAGATCTGTGCCCTTGGACAAGTGAAGGGTGGATGGAGAGGGGAGAACCCGGAGGCAGGTGGGGCTCTGACCAGGATGGGGCACTTCCCTTGGCCGGTGTCAGGGATGCTCAGCCACTGGCAGCTATCCCTAGTGTCTGTGCTTCTCACCCTGGGTGGATGGTCCTGGGGGCAGATCCCTCTGTAGGCGCATCAGCATGCCACGCCTGTGACTCAGCTGGTCCTGGAGAAACAGCCAATCCTGGCGCAGGGAGACTGCCTGGTACAAGAGGAATTCTGGGGCCTGGGGAGGAGAGGCTCAGTGAGGCTGGGAGGACGCCAGGGCGAATGTGGGCAGTGGGGATGGGGGCAAGGCTGGACTCACCTTGCCTGCAGGCAGCCCCAGGTCCTGGCTCAGGTGGACGAGGTTCTGGGATCCAGGACACGCCGGATGCAGAGAGTAGACAGAAGGGAGGACGGCTGGAAGGGGCTGTGGCCTGGAGAGGGGAGGTGTCGAGATGGGTATAGAAGTCAGGGCCACAGGAGTTGGGAGACAGGGGAGACCTGTGAGCCCAGGGATCAGCAATTGGGAGGAAGGAAGGAGAGGAGGAAATCTTCAGAGATGCGGTCTCACCCCCCTGGATGGCGGCGCAGCAGCGGGTTGAGCTCCAGGCCCAGTAGCCACTGGGCTTCCTCCTCCAGTTTGCCCAGTAGATTCTGGGCCTGCAGCCCCACAGCTCCCGCAGCTGGAACCACTTTCCTTTGGGCCAAAGCCTGCACCTAGAGAGGCAGAAAATGAAGCTTCAGAAAGGCAGATTCCCAGCTCCAGCCACCCTGGCCTGTTCAGGCCCAAGGACTGTGGGCCAAGTCCCTCATCCCCTGCCTCCTCAGCATGCCCTAGCCAGACCTTCCCCTCATCCCTGGGACCTCAGGATCCCTCTGCCCTAGGCCTGACCCGTAAGGCCCTAGCCAGACCTTCCCCTCGTCCCTGGGACCTCAGGATCCC
>NW_020949157.1:0-5648 GCF_900497805.2 Vombatus ursinus | reverse complement strand
AACAACAAAATAGATAAATCTTTGGTTAATTTGATTAAAAAAAAAAAGAAGAAAACCACATTACCAGTATCAAAAATGAAAAGGATGAAATCACCACCAATGAAGAGGAAATTAAAACAATAATTAGGAGCTATTTTGCCCAACTGTATGCCAATAAATCTGACAATCTAAGTGAAATGGATGAATATTTACAAAACATAAATTGCCCAAATTAACAGAAGAAGAAATAAAATACTTAAATAACTCAATTTCAGAAAAAGAAATTGAACAAGCCATAATGAACTTCCTAAGAAAAAATCTCCAGGGCCAGATGGATTTACAAGTGAATTCTACAAACATTTAATGAACAATTAATTTCAATACTATATAAACTATGTGGAAAAACAGGTGAAGAAGTAGCCCTACCAAATTTTTTTTATGATACAAATATGGTGCTGATACCTAAACCAGGAAGAGTCAAAACACTGAAAGAAAATTAATAGATCAATTTCCCTAATGAATACAGATGCAAAAATTTTAAATAAAATATTAGCAAATTAGATTACAACAACTTATCTTGAGGATAATACACTATGACCAGGTAAGATTTATACCAGGAATGAAGGGCTGGTTCAATATTAGGAAAACTATCAGCATAATTGACTATATCAATAACAAAAGTAAAAGAAATGATATGATTATTTCAATAGATGCGGAAAAAGCTTTTGACAAAATACAGCAACCATTTCTATTAAAAACACTGGAGATCATAGGAAAAATGGAGTTTTCCTTAAAAGGATAAGTAACATCTATCTTAAACCATCAGCAAGCATTATATGTAATGAGGGTAAGCTAGAAGCTTTCCCAGTAAGATCAGAGGTGAAACAAGGATGTCCATTATCACCACTGTTATTTAATATTGTACTAGAAATTTTAGCTTTAGCAATAAGAGAAGAAAAGGAAATTGAAAGAATTAGAATAGGCATGAGGAAACAAAACGATTACCCTCTGCAAATGATATGATGGTATACTTAGAGAATCCTAGAGAATCAACTAAGGAACTACTTGGAATAATGGACAACTTTAGCAAAGTTGCAGGAATTAAGATAAACCCACATAAATAATTGGCATTTCTACATATTATTAACAAAGCCCAGCAGCAAGAGATAGAGAGATTCCATTTAAAATAACTGCAGACAATATAAAATATTTGGGAGTCTACCTGCTAAGACAAACTCAGCAACCATATGAACACAATTACAAAACACTTTTCATACAAATAAAGTCAAATCTAAAATAACTGGAAAAATATCAGTTGCTTATGGGAAAGGTCAAGTGGAAGCTAATGACTCCATGAGCTATCAAGAAACAATAAAACAAAATCAAAAGACTGAAAAATAGAAGAGAATATGAAATATCTTGTTGGAAAAATAAATGACGTGGAAAGTAGATTGAGGAGAGATGATTCAAGAATTATTGGACTAGCTGAAAGCCATGATCCAAAAAAAGAGCCTAGACACCATATTTCAAGAAAATATGAAGGAAAAATATGCAGATATCATAGAACCAGGGGGCAAAGTAGAAATTGAAAGAATCCACCAATCACCTCCTGAAAGAGATCCCCCAAATGGTGCTATTTTGTCCAATAAAACTGACAACCTAAATGAAATAGAAGAATGTTTACAAAAGTATAAATTGCCCAGATTCATAGAAGAGGAAATAGAATACTTAAATTACCCTATCTTAGAAAAAAGAAATTGAACAAGCCATAAATTAGCTCCCTGAGGAAAAAACCCTAGGACCAGATGGATTTACAAGCAAACACTACTAAACATTTAAAGAACAATTAATCCCAATGCTATATAAACTATTTGAAAAAAAAAAGTTAAAGATGGAATCCTACTAAATTCCTTTTATGATACAAATAAGATTTTAATACCTAAACCAGGGAGAGAAAAAAAGAAAAAGAAAAGTATAAACCAACTTTTCTAATGCAAAAATTTTAAATAAAACACTAGCAAGGAGATTACAACAATATATCACAAAGATCATATACTATGCTCAGATGGAATTTATGCCAGGAATGTAGGGTTGGTTCAACATTAGGAAAACTATCAGCATAAATGACCATATTAATAACAAAAACAAAAAAAAAACCATGATATCAGCAGATGCAGAAAACACTTTTAACAAAATATAACACTTATTCCTATTAAGAACACTAGAAAGCATAGGAATAAATGGAACTTTTTTGGAAATGTTAAGTAGTATCTATCTAAAACCAAGAGCAAATGTTATCTGAAATGGGGATAAACCAGAAGCCTTTCCAATAAGATGATCAAAGGTGCAGTAAAGATGCCCAAGGTCACCATTATTATTCAATAGTGTAGGAGAAAAGCTGGCTATAGAAATAAGACAAGAAAAAGAAATGGAAGGAAGAAGAACAGCAATGAGGAAACAAAACCATCACTTTTTGCAGATGATATGATGGTATTAGCTGTGCTTCTTAAACTGTGGGACCCACATTTTAAGAAGTGCTGAAGGGTTTACAAGTGGAAAAAGTTTAATAAGTCCTGGTATATGCTATCCATATCCAAAGAAAAAACTATGGAATCTGAATGCAGATTGAAGCATACTATTTTCTCTCTCTCTTTTTTCTTTCTTATGGTTTTTCCCTTTTGTTCTGATTCTTCTTTCACAACATGACTAATGTGCAGCTATGTTTAATATGATTGGACACGTATGGCCTATATCAGATTGCATGTCATCTTGGGGAGGGGAGGAAGGGAGGGAGGGAGAAAAAAATTTGGAACTCAAAATCTCATAAAAGCAAATGCTGAAAACAATAAATAGATAAAAACAAAAAAGAAGCCCTGGTATAGAGAACCCTGGAGAATCAACTAAAAGGGTATAAACATGTAGCAACTTTAGCAAAGGTGCAGAATATAAAATAAACCCATACAAATCACCAGCATTTTTAGATACTACCATAAAATTCATCAGGAAGAAACGGAAAGAGAAATTCCATTTAAAATAATTGCAGACAGTATAAAATATATGGGAGTCAACCTGCCAAGACACACAGAGAATTATATGAACACAATTACAAAACACTTCACATAAAGACATCTAAACAAATGAAGAAATAGTAATCCCTCATTCTGAGCCAATGTAATACAAATGATAATACTACCTAAATTAATTTACTTATTCAGTGCCATACCAATCAAACAATCCAAAAGTTATTTTAAAGAGCTAGATAAAATAATAACAAAATTCATCTGGAGGGATTAAAGGTTAAGAATGTCAAGAGAATCAATGAAAAAAGAAGTGAAGCAATGCAGCCTAGCAGTACCAGATCTCAAGCTATATTACAAAGCAGTAAGCATCAAAACAATCTGGTATTGGCTAAGGAATACAATGGCTGATCTATGAAATAGATCAGGCATGTAATACGCAGAAGTTAAGGACCATAGGAATCTAGTGTTTGAAAAACCCAAAGAGCTAGGCTATTGGGGCAAGAACTCACGATTTGACAAAAATTGCTGGGAAAACTGGAAAGCAGGCTGGCAAAAACTAGGCACAGACCAATATCTGACACCATACACACCAAGATAAGCCCAAAATGAGTACATAAGTGAGACATAAAGGGTGATATCATACGCAAATCAGGGAAGCATGGAGAATTTTACCTGTCAGATCGATGGATATGGGAAGAATTCATGATCAAACAAGAGAGTGAGAGGATCATGGCAGGTAAAATGGCTGATTTTGATTACACTAAATTAAAAAGGTTTTGCACAAACAAAACCAATGCAGCCAAAATTAGAAGAAAAGCAGGAAACTGGGAAACAATATTATAGCAAGTTTCTCTGATCACACTTCCATTTCTCAAATATATAGGGAATGGACCCAAATTTATAAAATAAGAGTCACTCCCCAATTGAATGAAACACTGAGCAGTTCCCTGGGAATGAAACTCCAGAAGAGAGCCATGAGTACCTCCACGGCCTCCAGCATCTAGACACAACATGAAAAGTCTAGGTAGTGAGTAAGACGTGCCAGACATCATCTCCCGAGGCACGTTCACAAGCCACACAAACCTGATTTGGGACCAGTCTCTGGCCATCCTACTCCAGTGACATGCCAGCAGAGGCCAGAGCATGGAGGACTTTGAATGCCAGGCTAAGGAGTTCCTACTGCACCCCGCCATCTTGGAAGTCACCCCTGCCTCTTTGCTCTTCCTCATCACCCCTCTCCCATCAGTTGACCAGTGCTAATTCCACCTCCGTACTCTGTTAGTGTTACCCCTTCCCCAGCTCTCTGCATTTTACATAGGAAGGAGCTCCTGAGTAGTGCAGCCAGCCCACCCCTCCAGGCAGGAGCCTGGGCTTTCTCCCCCCTCCACAGGCCAGACTCCTGCCTGATACCTCCTAGCACTGCCTTTGAGGCTTAATGCCAGGGTGGTCTCCTGGAGGTCTCCTCCCCGCTCTGACCATTTTACTGGCCTTTTACTCGCTTCTCCTCTGGTCACGTAGCCTCATTATCTGTAGCTTCTTGAGAGCAGGATCTATGCCCTATCTAGCCTTTGTGCCTTATGCATAAGGGGACTCACGAATGTTTGCTGCATGGACTGTGGACCATAGGCAACTGCTAAAGGCTCCTGAGCAGAAAAAGGGTCCGGCCAGATCTGTGCCCTTGGACAAGTGAAGGGTGGATGGAGAGGGGAGAACCCGGAGGCAGGTGGGGCTCTGACCAGGATGGGGCACTTCCCTTGGCCGGTGTCAGGGATGCTCAGCCACTGGCAGCTATCCCTAGTGTCTGTGCTTCTCACCCTGGGTGGATGGTCCTGGGGGCAGATCCCTCTGTAGGCGCATCAGCATGCCACGCCTGTGACTCAGCTGGTCCTGGAGAAACAGCCAATCCTGGCGCAGGGAGACTGCCTGGTACAAGAGGAATTCTGGGGCCTGGGGAGGAGAGGCTCAGTGAGGCTGGGAGGACGCCAGGGCGAATGTGGGCAGTGGGGATGGGGGCAAGGCTGGACTCACCTTGCCTGCAGGCAGCCCCAGGTCCTGGCTCAGGTGGACGAGGTTCTGGGATCCAGGACACGCCGGATGCAGAGAGTAGACAGAAGGGAGGACGGCTGGAAGGGGCTGTGGCCTGGAGAGGGGAGGTGTCGAGATGGGTATAGAAGTCAGGGCCACAGGAGTTGGGAGACAGGGGAGACCTGTGAGCCCAGGGATCAGCAATTGGGAGGAAGGAAGGAGAGGAGGAAATCTTCAGAGATGCGGTCTCACCCCCCTGGATGGCGGCGCAGCAGCGGGTTGAGCTCCAGGCCCAGTAGCCACTGGGCTTCCTCCTCCAGTTTGCCCAGTAGATTCTGGGCCTGCAGCCCCACAGCTCCCGCAGCTGGAACCACTTTCCTTTGGGCCAAAGCCTGCACCTAGAGAGGCAGAAAATGAAGCTTCAGAAAGGCAGATTCCCAGCTCCAGCCACCCTGGCCTGTTCAGGCCCAAGGACTGTGGGCCAAGTCCCTCATCCCCTGCCTCCTCAGCATGCCCTAGCCAGACCTTCCCCTCATCCCTGGGACCTCAGGATCCCTCTGCCCTAGGCCTGACCCGTAAGGCCCTAGCCAGACCTTCCCCTCGTCCCTGGGACCTCAGGATCCC
>NW_020949156.1:0-17080 GCF_900497805.2 Vombatus ursinus | reverse complement strand
TCCCTCTGCCCTGGGCCCGACCCCCAAGGCCCTAGCCAGACCTTCCCTCTCCCCGGGACCTCAGGATCCCTCTGCTCTGGGACTGCAGCCTCTCACCTCTCCTGGGCTCTTCTGAAGGTGACTCTTGCTGACAGAATTCCCCTTGATCAGCACCCGGATCCGTTCCTGGGTCTCCTCCTGGGGATACACCCAGGCTTAAGACAGAGCGGGGGTGGGGTGGGGTGGGGGGGGGTCACCTCCCGGCCAAGCGACGTCTGCTCACCACTCGCTGCCGCCAGCTCACGATGCGCTGCCGTTTGGCCTGGAGCTCCCAAAGCTCCTGCTGCCTCCGCTCGGCCTCCTCCTTCAGGCTCCGGCACTGAGCTCGCAGAGAGCTACGGGTGGCCTGGAGCGCAACCACCTGCAGCCCCAGGGATAAGGCTTGGCTGAAGGAGGGAGGGAGGGAAGGAGGGAGGAAGCACATGAGGTTAGGGACACAGAGACCTGGGGATGAGAACCAGAGACACAGACACACAGACAGACACACAGACAGACACACAAATACAGACACAGACACACACAGACACAAAGACACAGACACAAAGATACAGACAGAGACACACACAGACAGACACAGATAGACAGAGACACACACAGACACAAAGATACAGACACAGACAGACACAGACACACAGACACAGATAGACAGAGACACACAGACACAAAGACACAGACACAAAGATACAGACACACACATACAGACACAGATAGACAGAGACATACACACACAGAGACACAGACCCAGATAGACAGAGACACACACACAGAGAGACACAGACACACACACAGACAGAAACAAAGATACAGACACAGACACACACAGACACAAAGACACAGACACAGATAGACAAGAGACACACACACAGACACACACACGCACAGCGCTCATCTCACCGAGCCTCCTGGGGCCCTGTCACTCTCTGTGCCACTTCCTTCATTAGGCCCTGGAGTCTCTCAGCCAGTGCTTGACCTTGCTGCAGGAGAGGGCCTCTCTTCGAGGTCAGCACCCCTATTGCCCGCCAACCCTCCTGGGGTGGGGAAGAGGGAAGAAAATCCCACAGTTAGGGAAGTCCCAAGGAGTCCCAGGGCCCAATAGTCCAGGAGCCCTCCTTGCAGGGAGGGGAGACAAAGCTGCCACTCGGCCTAACCTCCCACCTTGCTGGTGAGCTGTTACCTGGATAAGGGAGACCAGGGAAGGCAGGACTGGGGGCTCAGATGCATCTTCCTGTTGTAGCCTATTCAAGGACAAGGAGAATCAGGTGCCCGGAGGGAGACCTCGCTCCTCGCCCTCTCCCTCCATGGGGGCTCCTACCTCTGTGTCTCGCCGTCCCACCGAGCAGTCAGCATCTGCAGCTCGGCCGTCTGCCTCGCAGCCAGGTGCTCCAGTGCCCCCAGGATGTGCGCGGGGGGGTGGGAAGCCATCAGGACCTGGCGGGGGGAGGGAGTGATCATGGGGCCCGGACCCTCCCCGGGTCAGGAATGTCCTCCAGTCCTGGCTCCCCAGGCCCCCGAGTGTCCTGCTCACCTCCATTTCACTGAACCACTGCCTGTGGGTGGTGGCAAACAGGTCGTCCTGGGTGGTCCTGAGGGGAGATGGTGTTTAGAGGAAGGGAGACGAGGCCACACACAGGCCACCTCCTTGGGAAGGGGGAGGGCAGGAGGTAACTCACAAAGTCCTCGGATCGGAATGAGGGGTCAGCAAAGCCTGGAGGAACTGGGTGCGCTGGCTGCAGACCCGCATGACCTCTTGCTGGAAAGAGAGCGAGTGAGAGTGAGGGAAGCTGCTGCCTGGGAGCACTGGGGGGTGCCCCCACCCCGATTCTGGGGACACTCACCAGGACATCTGGCTCCAGGCCCAAGAGCACGGGTGCTGGAGGCCCAAAGGCCACGCTTGCTTTTGCTTTCCTGGGGGAGAGAGGAGGTTTCTGTCACTTTGTGTTTTCTAGGAGTAGGGAAGACTTGGGGCTTCAGATCCCTGGGGTTGGGGCTGAGGGGACAGGGCCCACCTTTCCATGTCCTGCAGGTGGCTGAGCTGGCCTTGGAGCCGCTGGGTGCGGTCTCTGAGGCCTCGGTGCTGCCGTCGGGCAGCTGCTGCTCGCGCCTGGAGGAGCAAAGCCTTGCCCTGGGCATCCCGGATCTGCTTCAGGGTGAGCTCCTGGGCCATGTCTGTAGGAGGAGCAGGGCCACCAGGCAGCTAACGAATCCTAAGGATCCTCTCCCCTTCCCAGACCTTCCCGAGTCCCCATCCGGTCACTTACCCTGGGCTACGGCCTCTCGCTCAGCCAGCTCCAGGCTCAGGTCCATTTCTCCAATCTCTGCCTGTACCCTGGTCAGTGCTGCCTCCAGCTCCCGCCTCCGGCCAGCCTACTGAGCAAGGGTGATTGGGGCTGCCCCTCCCCCTCCCCTCCCCTGTCGAGCCGAGCCGAGCCTCCCCCTCTGGTCCTAGGTGTTCTCCAGGGTTTGTATAGCTCTGCACATGCTGTCTTTATTCACCTGCGCCCACTTTGTAAGCAGGGATTATTTTGTTGGCTGGTCACTCTAGTGCCTGGCACATGGTAAGTACTTAATCAATGCTTGCTGGATTGAATTGGTCCCTGTAGAAGAGGGAGAGGGCAGTGGACGTGTCCCCTTCCCCGCTCCCCCCAAGGTGGCACCCAGCCCAGGCCTAGGCACCCTGTCCTCTCACCTCTGGGCTTTCCTGGTGGCTGTACCTACAAGGAATTAGGGGGTTAAGGAATCGAACAGGGATGTGTTGGGGGAGGGACAGGGGACACAGGACAAGGGCAGAGACAAAGTAGGGTCATATAAAGGGGGAATGGGCAACGGTTGACCGCAGGAGGGCAAACAGAGACACAACCTCTGGCCAGGGGAAAGACCAATCTGGAGTGGGGCAGGACCTTAACTGGCAAACCCCAAGAAATGAGGGGGGGCACCCTGCTAAGCAGGAGTTCATCTGGAGGACCATCTGAGGCCCACCAGCCTCCCTGACTCCACTGCAGAGGCTCCCTCCCCCTCCCCTCTCCAGGGGCCGCCAGCACAGGGGCTCAGGGAATCCAGGGCCAGGAGGAAGGCCAGGTGGGAAGCTGGGGCTGGAAGATACCACAAAAGGTTCCCACGAATCTTCTTTACCGTCCTGGAGAGGAGCACAGAATATAAAGGGCAAGACTGAATGAGACTTTCCTCTCCTGGAGAGGGAGCCCTCCCTAACCCACCCCTTTCCCCACTGTGTCTCACCTCTGGTTATGGATCTTCTTCGTCAGAAAGGTCCAGACATCAGCCATGGGGCCCATACACATTCTGAGGAAGTGGGGTGGAAAGAGAAGTCTGAGACTGAGGGTCTCATGGCAAGAGACTAAGGTGCTAAAAAGGTATGAGTGACAAGCAAGGTCGAGTAGAGATCCCAAGTTGAAGAGACGGCTGATTTTATTTTATTTTTTGAGGCAATCAGGGTTAAGTGACTTGCCCAGGGTCACACAGCTAGTGTCTGAGGCTGGATTTGAACTCAGGTCCTCCTGACTCCAGGACTGGTAATTTATCCACTGCAGCACCACCTAGCTGCCCCCAAAGCTGAGATGAGATGGGGCGAATGATTAGCATATGGCTTATTCAAAAGGTACGGATGAGAAAAAGCACTCGGGCTGGGCTGGAAATAGCATTGTATAATGCAGTCTATTTATAGGAGGAAACCAGAGATCCTGAGGGGATGGTGGACAGCATCTGGGGTGTAGACTGCCAGAGAAACAAAGTCTCCTACAGGCAGGGTATCTAGCACTTAGCAGTGCCTGGCACACAGTAGATGCTTAATACTGACTGACCTAGACAGGAAACAGCTAATGAATCCAGCACAGAGCCCTGACATAGTTACCAGGGAGAGGTTTGCCTTAATGAGAAATTTGTCCTTCAAAACAATCGAGGAAGCTACAAGGGGAACTGCTAATTCTGGATCTAATTATCCTTATCAAGGAGGAAGTTATGGAAAGCTTGGGGGATAAATGACTACTCTGTCTTAGACTGTGCCCAACCTTCCTCTCCTCAATCACAAAATCTAACAGGCGCTCCGTTTGGGGAGAACAGATTTCAGAGTTATGCAGGCTATGAGGTTTTGTAGCCTGAAATTCTATTGGGGGAAGTACACCTGGTGAAGAACACTAAGGACAACATTTGGTTTTCTTTTTTTAACACTGTTTTGGAGATAGGAGGCTCAAAGAGAGAATAGGGCCCATTGCTTGGAGGGATGGGATAATAAATATAGGCAATGGAGAGGAGGTAGAATTACTTAACTCTTACTTTGCTGCCTTTTTTTTTTTGGCCAAAGAAAAGGGCAGAACAAAAAAGATTAATAAAGAACCGATTCCTGAAACAAGGAAGAAGCCGGTGAGAAAGCCTGGATAGCATCTGGATTACTTCTCAGTGTGGTTACAGAACTGGCGAATGGGACAGTTGAGCTGGTATCACTGATCTGGGAAAGACTGTGGAGGACAGGAAAGGACTGTGGGCTGGAAAAGGGAAAACACCTCTATTTTCATAAAAGGGACAAGAATGGAGTCTAAAAATTTCAGAATGTATGGTTAAAGGCAAGGCTTGTTAACACTGAGAATGGGAAGGAAGCAGGCTGTATTGAAAGCCAACAGGGCTCCATCCAGAACAGATCCGGGGACTGTTTACTTTTCTGACAAGGTTGCCAGATTGTAAGATCAGGAGACTGTGGTAGATATATTTTACCTAGATTTCAGTAAAGCATTGAACAAAACCTGTCATGCTGTTCTTGTAATCAAGGCTGGGGCTGGCCAACGCCACATTTTGGTGGATTTCAAAATGCCTGCATGACTAGACCTAAAGAACAATTGTTAATAGTTCAATATCACTCATTCTTCGTCTGTAAGATGAAGAGGTTGGCTAGATGACTTTTAAGTTCCATTCCAATGAACTTGGAAGGAGATCCTTGGGTGGTGTTTCAGGGATCCCTCCTTGAGCTTAGATAAATAAACGGACCCTTATCCAGTCTGCAGATGACACAAAGTTAGCAGGAATGACCAACGTGATAGATGACAAAGTCAGGATCCAAACATCCTGCCCAGTACAAAGAGGCTGGCAAAATAAGGGGGTTAGATGAGATAGCCTCTAAGGTCTCTTACAGCTCTATTCCTCAGTGATTACACAGCTAGTAAAAGTCAGAAGGCAAACCTGAACCATAGTCTCTTGGGTCCAAAAACTTAACCTCATGGTTAACAAGATGAGATGAGTTGGCAAGAAAGCTGTTTGTCTGAAAAAGGGCTGGAAGGTTTTATTGGGCTGAAAGGGCAAGAAACAATAACAGCAGAAAAAAAAAAAAGGCTAATTCAACCTTAGGCTGTATCAAGAAAGAGAAATAATGTCTTTAACAAGGGAAGTGATGGGTCCTGCTCTGCTCTGGCCTGCTCAGACCACAAATGGAACATTATTAAACCTCATTTTAAGGAGGCCGAGAAGCTGGAGTACTTCCAGAATGGCAAAGGGCTATTTATTTGTTGCAATTTTCCAGAATTCAATTCACCAACATTTATTGAAGGCCAGGATTATTTTCCTTCCTGTGGCCCAGCACAATGATGAATATACAAGATGCTTCATGTTTACTGAATTTACACAGCCCTCTAAGGGTGGCCAAGCAGTTTAAATACAGTTTCATTTCAAACGATCGACAAGCCATTTATTAAGAGGCTGCTGCTCCGTGACAGCCACTGTAATGGGCTTGAGAGGACAGATACAAAGGAAACCGCCCCCGACCAGGAAAAGCTTAGGTTCTGCCAGGGAGACACAGCATGCGTATATTAGCTCGTAAAAAATCTACCGGGAGGGAGGGCAGAGGCAGTGGGAGGGGGATTCTTTGAATTGAAGGAAGTGGGAATGTTTAGCCTGGAGAAGGGGAGGATCAGAGGGGAGCAAGGCAGCTGTCCCCCAGTATGGGAAGAGGTGCCAGGCGGATGACGGATCAGAGTCGCTCTGGCAGGCAGAACCAGGAGCGAGGGGTGGAGGCTGCAGAGACGCAGATTCGGGCTTGAGTCCAAAAGCTCCCTGACCACCAGAGCCAGGTCAAAGAGGGGTGGGCGGCCTCGGGAGGTAGTGAGCTCATCAAATTAAGGCTGGGACAGGTGTGAAGTAGAGGGGGGATTCCTGCTCAGGTGGGGGTTGGACCCCACTGAGGTCAGAGATTCTTCGAGGGGTAATGCTGATGGAAGGGGGGTGGGGTCCGGGATGCTGAGGGTGGGGCGGTGCTGCAGGAGCCAGTCCAGACTGCTGGGGGTGGGGATGCTTGGGGGGAGTCCATACGAGGATGGGGTGGGGGGGTGCTGCAGGGGAGGGTCCAGACTGCGGGGGGAGGGTCCATACGGGGGTGGAATGGGGGACTGCAGGAGCCGGTCCAGACTGCGGGGGGAGGGGACGCTAGGGGGGTCCATGCGAGGGTGGGGATGCTGGGGGCAGGTCCGCACGGGGGGGGGAAGGGAGGGGTCGACTCTGGGGGGGGGGGGGCCCACGCTGGGGGGGGAAGGGCGGCTCTCACCTGCGCAGCGCAGGCTCGGGGGGCAGCAGGGCGGCCGGGCAGCCCATCTCTTGGGCCGCCCAGCGCCCCACCTCCTGCGCCAGGCTCGCGGGGTCCATGGCGGCGCCGCTCCCGCTCCCGCGCTCGAATCCCGGGCGCCGGCGTGTGACGTCACTGCAGGGGAGGGCGGGACCGGCGGAGGAGGCTCTCCCGGTTGGCCCGGGCGCGCTCGTGACGTCACGCGCTCGTGACCTCCCAGGTCCGGGTAAGCTGTTTGAGAACGAGAGCGGGGAGGGTTCCTCCCCCGTCCCCACCCCCGAGTGGTTTGGTCCTGCAGGGGAGGGAGGAGGAAGGGGCGGGGGAGGGAGGTGTGGGAGAGCATCCTCGGGGAGGAGCCCCCGCCTTTCTGCTCGTCCTCCTCGCCCCAGACAGAGCGAAGGTCTGGCCGGGTCGCCCCCGCTCCATCAGCTCCTGTGGCTCCGTTTTACCTCCCATCACAACCTGGCCCCGTCTCACTTTTCCGGTGGTTTTAACATTCATTTTCATTTTTAACACCTGCAGGTAGTCAAAGATTCGCAATAGGCTATAGGAGAGAAAATGAGAAAAAAGTACAGTATATTAAAGAAAATCCCAGGAGGCGGTAAATGACAGTACCTGTGTCTGCAAACTTCCGTTATTAATTTTTAAGCCCACCGGAAACACAGTAATACCTACATTATTGTCGTCTTTGTTTTTATCATCTCATTTTCAGCTGTCGGCATACTTTGTTTAACAAGCATTTATTTTCTCTTCTTTCCACCCACCCCTCTATCCCACTGAACAAAAAAAAAGGGGAAATAAAACTCTCCTGACAAATATGCAAAGTTGATGGAGCTTGACTGTGTCAATGGAATAAGGCAATTGGGGGAGAATGAAAGCTGAGCATCCCCCAAAGGGCAATGGGGAGGCGGGCTCATAGTGGCCGTGAGGAAGGGTCACCTATCATCAGTGAAGACCTGGGTAGGAGTAGTGTCTAGGAAAAGAAAGGGGCCTGACTGGACAAGGAGGTGAGAAAGTCATGGGACAAGAAAGAGCATCTGCCTGTTTCTTTGATATCCAGGCAAAGTCATGGTCCAGGAGAGGACCACTCCTCTATTGGCTGAACCTAGAGCCAGAACTGGGTGGGACAATAAGGATTTGCCTCTGGATCTCCCACTTCCTCTACTACCCCCTTCAGCGGCCAAAATCTCTCTAGGTGGTTCAAGGATGGTGAGGTCTTTCAGACACTCTGGTCCGTGGATGACATCAGGATGGTTGCATTAGGTCCCAAAGTGGGTCAAGATCGGTGATTACTGAAAAAAATTTAGCCGACCATCCACAGAGGAAAAATTAAGTGGATGAAGAATTTCTTCCAAGTTTCATCCAGATTATAGCAGGCAGTTAGATGATAACTAGCAGAGTTCATCTTTCAGTATACATAATTCATAAGACTATAAATTTAGAGCCTGAAAAAAATCACAGAGGCCACATAGTCCAACTCCCACGTTTTACTGGGGAGGAAACTGAGGCCCAGGTGGGTTAAGTGGCTTGCCCAAGGTCACAAAGGTGGTAAAATTTAAAGGTGAGGTTTGAACCCAAGTCAAGTCATAAGCATTTATTAAAGGTTTACTATGTACCAGGCAGGTTGGCTCAATGCAAAGGATACACACACAGAGTGCCTGCCCTTAAGGAGCTTACTTTCTAATGAGAGAAGAGGCGATATAAAAGGGAGCGGAAAAGAAGGAAAGAGTGGAGACAACCCCACAGGGGCATGGCAGAGAAATTACACAGAGTCAGGAGTGGAGCCAGGAGAGAATTGAAGACATGACTGGCCTGGGCACTTTCCTTAAAATGGAGGTGCTGAGAGGAACCAACTAATCAAAGGAAGGGTCCAAAGGGGCAGAGGGAACTTCTAGGATGAGGAGGCTGCAGTGGCTTGATGGAGAAGTCCAGAGGGTCAGGAGTGGAGGCCAGAAAGAACAACGGAGGAAATCCACGCAGAAACTCCGTGCTGGGACTTCAGGCCAAAAAAGGTGTCTTACAGAAATGCTGGGTGTGTTCAATGACCAAGCTAACTATGATGCTTCAGGAAAAGTGGCTCCCTGTAGAGCCAGATGAAGGTGGTAAACAATGTGTGTTTTGTAGAGCAGAAGCAAAAGTCAGGGCTTCAAACTATAGGCAAGGCAGAAGCTGAGCAGCTAAGATCACAAATTCCAGACTATGGTTCATTCCTTATGTGCTGACAGGAAGGTAAAAAAAGAAAAAATGATAAACAAGGACCAAAAGCTATTTTGAGAATGTAAGAACAAGAAACTGAAGCCCTTTGTTTATTTTTATGTTAGTTTAGTATTTTATGTTCCCCAGTTACATGGAAAAACAATTTGAGTTCCAAATTCTCTCCCTTCCTCCCTCCCCACACCCCTCATTGAGATGGCAAGCAGTTTGATATAGCTTATATATGTGTAGTCATGCAAAGCATTTTTATAATAATCTTGTTGTGAAAGAAAACATAGGCCAAAAAAAAAACCTCAAGAAAAATAAGGAAAGTTTAAAAAAAGTATGCTTCAATCTGTATTCAGACATCATTAATTCTTTCTCTGGAGGTAGATAGTGTTTTATCGCAATGTTTCGAGAATAGCTAAGTCATTCACAGCTGATCATCTTACAATATTGCTGGTACTTTGTACACAGGACATTTCACTTTGCATCAGCTCATGAAAGTCTTTCCAGACTTTTCTGAGAGCATTTTGATCATCATTTCCCATAGCACAGTAGTATTCCATCACAATCACATACCACAACTTGTTCAGCCATTCACTAATTGATGGGCATCTCCTCAATTTCCAATTCTTTGTCACAAGAAAAGAGCTGCTATAAATATTTTTGCATATATAGGTCCTTTTCCTTTTTGTTTTTGTTTTTTAAAATTCATTTATTTTGAATTTTCAACAATCACTTCCATAATTTTTCTCCCGCTCCCTTCCAGCCTCCCTCCCCAAGATGGCGTGCAATCTGATATGGGCTATACATATACATTCCTATTAAATATATTTTCACATTAGTGATATTGAAGTAAGAATTAAAACTAATAGGAGGAACCACTGGAAAGAGGAAACAAAACACAACAGAAGAAAAAAAAATAGCAAATAGTCTGCTTCCATCTGCATTCAAACTCCATAGTTCTTTCTTTGGATGTGGATAGCATTTTCCATCATGAGTCTTTTGGAGATGTCTTAGATCCTTGTATTGCTGAGAGGGGTTAAGTCTATCAATATTGGTCACTGCATAATGTGGCTGTTACTGTGTACAAAATGTTCTCCTGGTTCTGCTCACTTCACTCAGCATCAGTCCATACAAGTCTTTCCAGGTTTTTCTGAAATCAGCCCGTTCATCATTTCTTAGAGCACAATAGTATTCCATTACATTCATATATCACAACTTGTTCAGCTATTCCCCAGTTGATGGGCATCCCCTCAATGTCCAATTCTTTGTCACCACAAAAAGAGCTGCTACAAATATTTTTGTACATGTGGGTCCTTTTCCATATATAGATTTCCATATATAGGTCCTTTTCCTTTTTGTTTTTTTTTTATCCCTTTTGTGGTACAGACCTAGTAGTGGTATTGCTAGGTCAAAGGGTATGCATGGTTTTATAGCCCTTTGGGCATAGTTCCAAACTGCTCTCCAGAATGGTTGAATCAGTTCACAACTCCACCAACAGTACATTAATGCCCCCATTAAAGTTTATTTAGAGATTTGGCAACTGATAAATGGTAACTTCAGCAAAATTGCAGGAGATAAAATAAATCCACATGTTATCAGCATTTCTCTATTTTAGCAATAAAATTCAGCAGAAGGACATAAAAAGAAAAATTCCATGGAAAATAACAGAATTTATAAAATACTTGGGAGTCTACCTACCAACACACACACACAAGACCTGTATGAATTCCATTACAAAATGTTCTTGTAGAAATAAAATCATTAGAGAAATGTAAATTGTTCATGAGTAGGCTGAGCCAAAACGATAAGAATGACAATACTACCTCAATTAATTTACTTATTCAGCACCATATCAATTAATCTGCCAAAGAATTACTTTATAGAAGTAGAAAAAGTAGTAATGAAATTCTTGTGGAAGAGCAAAAAGTCAAGAATCTTAAGGGAAATTAAAAAAAAAGTGGGAAGGAATAGTAGTCTTGAATCTCAAATTATACTACAAATAGTATAGTAGTACTTTCATTACTACTTTATGTATACTATATATTTATGAAATGTTTAAAATATTTCTCAATTAATTATTTTCAATTTCAAAATGCAAAGTACAAAAATTTCAAAATTTGAAATACATAAATATTTCATTTCAAATATATTTTTAAAAATTCACCGAGTCTTAGAAATTATTATGCCTTTTTTTTTTATCCCATAGTAAGGTCTTTGGACTTCCCGAAAATAAACAATTCTGTTCTTATCTGCATCATTTTATATGTTAGTACTAAACCAGAAATGATCACTTAGATTATTCTTGAGAATTGATAAAAGCTATCAGATAATACCTATTATGCAGTTCTCTTTGTGTTTCTCTGTGTCTGCGTCTGTGTCTCTGTCTCTCTGAATGTATGACATCACTACATCAACCTAGGAGACCATTCTCTTTGTGATTTCATGTTTTATATAATGAAACTTCTAATAGAGCTAACCCTAAACACAACATGGAAACTATTTCTTTCTTTCATATATTCGTGTAAGGGTGAGTCAACAAGCATTGATTAAGTACCTACTAAGTGCCAGGTACTGTGCTAAGCACTGGGGGAGGGGATAATTTGAATCAATCAATCAATTACTTCCCACCCCAGATGAAGTAATTAATAAGATGCTATTCCCAGATAATTTTTTTTTTGGAGGGGGTTGGTGAGGCAATCAGGGCTAAGTGATTTTCTCAGGGTCACACAGCTAATAAGTGTTTGAGGCCTGATTTGAACTCAGGTCCTCCTGACTCCAGAGCTAGCTGGCCCCCAGATGTTTTTTTTTTTTCAACTAAGAATGTATTTACTGAATCAATTAATTATTCCAAAGGGAACTTAAGTGCAGAAAACAGAATTACGTTAGGAAGGAGTAGAATGTTTCCAGCTACTGAATGAAATTAAATGACATTATACAAGAAGTGTGTTGGAAATAAAGTCAATTAATAAATAAATAAAATTTATTAAACACTTTCTATGTGCTACGCCAGAAGCAAAAGACATCCCCTGCCCTCAAGGAGCTTATAATCTGGTAGGGGAGACAACACGCAAACAAATATGTACAAAGCATGCTTAATACAGGGTAAATAGGAAATAATTAACAGAGGGAAGGCTCTAAACGTAAGAGGGTTGGGGAAGGCTTCCCGTAGAAGTCACCAAGCATTTACTAAGTACCTACTAAAGTGCTAGTCAGTTAATAAACATACATTAAGTACCTACTACATTCCAGTCACCTTGCTAAGCACTTTGGATACAAAGAAAGGCAAAAAACAGCCACTGCCCATGAGGGGTTCACAGTCTAATGGGAGAGACAACATGCAAATACCTATGTATTACCAAGCTATATAAAGGACAAATTGGGGACAGTCTCAGAGGAACGGAACTAACATTAAGGAAGACCAAAAAGGGCTTTGCAGAAGGTGAGATTTTATCTGAGACCTGAAAGAAGTTGGGGTTCCCAGGAGGTACAGATGAGGAGAACATTCCAGGTGTGGGGGTACAGCCAGGGAAAGTGCTCTAGTCAGGATATGGAGTGTCTTGTTTGAGGAGCAGCAAGGAGGACAGAGTCTTTGCATTACATAGTATGTGGAGGGGGGCAAGATACAAGAAGCCTGGAAAACTAGGAAGGGGCTAGGTTATGAAGGGCTTTAAAAGCCAAACAGAGAATTTTATATTTGATCCTAGAGGTAATAGAGAGCTAACAGAGGCAGCTAGGTGGCACAGTGAATACAGCACTGGACCTGGAGTCAGGAAGACCTGAGTTCAATTCCAGCTTTAGATTCTTACTAGTTGTATGTCCCTGGGTGAGTCACTTAACCTCTGTCCGCCTCATTATCCTTATCTGTAACAAGAGGATAATAATGGGATTTAGATCCCAAGATTGTTGTGGGGATCAAATGAGATGTTATTTGTAAAACACTTTGCAAACCGTAGAGCACTCCGTAAATGCTAACGATTATTGAATGGGCGAGTGATGTGGCCAGATTAGAGTTTTAGGAACATCGTGGTGGATGGGGTTGAAAGGACTTATTCATGATCTGTGGGGATCATATATTCCTTGAAGGGCTTGGGTGTGGGTTTATAGTTCATGAGTCCCCACTAGTGTGCTTCCTCAGGGAGTATCAATTGATATCAATTGTTCAGTCAGACTTAAATAGCTACTAGTTAGAGTTCAATAAGAACATTGGTACAAAACACCCCCCCCACCCCCCCACCCCGGAACGAAGTCTGGGATATTCTCCCACAAGTACACGATACACACACACATACATACATAGTGTGTGTGTATGTGTGTGTGTGTGTGTGTGTGTGTGTGTGTGTGTGTGTGTGTATGGGGGTAGGGGAGGGTGGAGAGAAATGTAGAAGAATCTTTATTTCTTCTCTCCTTTACCAAAGGAAGACCTTATGAATTTTAAAAGGTTGGAGGATTTGGATTTCTCATCAATATTCTATTGGTCTCCCCAGAATGGCATTGGCTTATGGCAGCATCTATAGGGGAAGCTGAGGGCAAGTTAGACATAGGTGAAAAGGCAGATTCAGGACTCTATAAAGAGCTCAACAGAAAGATACACTATGACTAAGGGGAAGAAACATCTCAAGGACTCCACAAAGGGAGGAAAAGACATCTCGTAATCAGAAGCTGTGAAATGGCTCCTTCTCTCCTTAGACCCTGCCACCAGTAGTGCAGACCCTCATCACCCCATTTGGACTCTTTTTTTTTTTTTTTTTTTTGTAGAAGCCCTTTATTAGCAGAATTGCATCTTCAGAAAATTGTGAAGCCATTCACCTGGACCAGGTCTAGTTCCTAGGGCTTTCCCGAACACACAAATAACCGATAACTTTGAAGTTGCCAACACTTAATTGCCGCCTCCCAACAAGGAATCAAGACGGCTTCACATTTGGACTCTTACGGTAGCTGCTGGTGACTCTGCCTGCCTCCAGGCTCTCTACCCTCTCTGATCCATTCTCCAAAAGTGCAGGTCTGATCATGCTATTTCCCTGCTCAATAAACTCCAGTGGCTCCCTGTTACCTCCAGAATCAAATATTAAATCCTCTGTTTGGCATTCAAAGCTCTTTACTTGGCCACCTCCTACCTTTCCAGCCTTCCTACACCTTACACTGCCTCCTTGTACTTTTTGATCCGGTGACAATGGCCTCCAGAACACTCCAACTCCTGACTCCCGGCATTTTCATTAGGTGCCCCCTTCTCCTCCAATGGCTAGAATTTTGTCCCTCTGCATCTCTGCCTTAGGGCTTCCTTCAAGTGCCAGTAAAGATCCCACCTCCTACAGGAAGTCTTTCCGGAGGCTTCTTAACTCTAGAGCCCATTCTTTCTTGATTAGCCCCAATTTATCCTGTCCTTGTTGGAACATAGTTGTTTGCGTGTGCTCTCCCCTATTAAACTGGGAGCTCATTGACACCAGGGGCTGTCTTTTGCCTTTCTTTGTATCTCTAACACTTAGAATGGAGCCTGGCACATAGTAATAAATGCTTATTGACTGACACTACCTGTGAGTTCCTCACTTTGTTATCCATAATTGGGGATGTCTTTTTCTCACAGGAGAAGGAGGCACTGCCATGGCTGCTTGAGGTGAATCTTGAGGTTTTTTTGAAAGCAGAAACTCTAATGTACCAAGAGGGGTTGGAGTGGGGAGAGCTTTCCTGGGTTTTTTTTTGCTGAATATGTGGCCTGTCCATCGATCAGAGCCTTGGCTAGAATGGATTTTTGTAGTCTTTCATCCCTAACTGCCACTTTCAAATGAGTAGACTTCTACACACACGTTAATGCTCCCTCATATATCCTAATTTCCCAGTTCCTCAGTCTAAATGGCTCTCATAACTTACTCTTCTACTCCACCTCAGCTCTTACTGTTGTTTAGTTATTTTCAGTCATGTCTGACTTTCTGACTCCGTTTGGGGTTTTCTTGGTAAAGATACTGAAGTGGTTTGACATTCTTTTTTCTAGCTTGTTTTACAGATGACAAGACTGAGGCAGACAAAGTGAAGTGACTTGCCCAGTGTCACACAGCTCATAAGTGTCTGAGGCTGGATTTGAACTCAGAAAGATGAGTCTTCCTGACTCCAGGCCCAGCACTCTATCTATTGTGCCAACTAGCTGCCAACTAGACTATAGCAATAGCCCCCTAGCCTGGTCTCCCTGCTTCGAGTCTCCCTCCACTCCAATCCACCTTCCACTCAGTTGCTAAAGTGGTTTTTCCAAAGTATAGGACTGAACATGTCATCCTCCCCCAGGATTGAATACAAAGCCCTCTCTCTGGCATTTAAACCTCTTTATAACCCAGCCTCTTCCTACCTCTCTAGGTTTCTCACACATTATTCCTTTCTATATTCCTTTTCTGCAATTCAGCAACATTTGCCTCCTTGCCTCTATCTCCTGTCTCCGTGCCTTACCATCTGTCTGTCCCTCATACTTGGAATGCTTTCCCTCCATACCAATAGGTCTCTTAGCTTCCTTTGAGACAAATCCTTTTGTGGGAAGCCTCTCATCTCTGCAGCCACTAGAGCCTTACCTGCTGTGATTTCCTCCACCCCCTCTAAATGTCTTGTGTGTTCCTAGTTGTTTCCATGTTGTCTTCCCCGTTAGACTGTAAGCTCCTTGAGGGCAGACACTATTTTTGCCCTTATTTTTAATGCCGGTGCTTAGCATAGTGCTTGGCATGTAGTGAGGACATTGACTAACCGACTTGACCTCAGTGCTCCAGGCAACTCTCTAAGTGCTGACCTGGCTTGGTAGAGGTAATTTCTTTACCCAAGAGTGCCCAATACCATTGGAATCATGAGTACACACTCTTTCCCTTAAAGTCTTCACAGCTCTTTACAAACATTAAATGGTGTGTGACTTAGTTTCAATTCCTTCAAGCATACAAGGGTAACTGTCAAATAGCTTAAAATTTAATCACTAGGTTAAATATTTTCTAATTAAAATAAATATTTGACGTTACCTTCCTCCCTGAATCCCCCCCTACTCCACCTCCTTGAGAGGCATCTCAATAGGTTGATATTTCATGGAGCAACTCAAGTCCATATCTGAGTGAGTCACTAGGTGGCGCCTGAACCTTTCTCTTAATGGAAGCCAGCTGGTTTTTGCCTTCTCACTTTTTCCACAGAAGACCTCTTGTCTGCTCTGGTGGTTCTCTAGTTTATGGCCTAAGGTTGACTGTCAAAATATTAAAATGTAGACTTTTCAAGGTTTATCTGCCCCTTCCCCTAGGAATAGTTGCTCTCTCAATTTCTCTTTTTACTGTACTCATCCATTCAGACACATATGACATGGATTTATGCAATTTTAATATATGTAAGATTATAGTGATTATGAAACAGATCTACTCTCCTACTCCCCCACTGAGACAGTCAGCACCATATCTTTCTAATATTTCCATCACCCTCTTCCTTTCCTCTTCTAGGCTAAGAAGTCCTCAAGCACACCTGACCATGATGGGTGGGGTTGGGATCTCAAAACATTCTTCAAGGACAAAGCAAGGGTCAGGGGGAAGAAGTCTTTATGTCTCATCAGGTTCCATCACTGAGAAGGATTTGCAACAGCCTGAGGCCTGAAATAAGCTCTGGGAGACCCTGCTCCAGGCATGATATCTCCTCCCTTTGACCCTGTATGGACCTGGCATCCCTGTGTTCTTTCAAACCCATCCCTGAAATTCAAAAAGAATTGGCTGTAAATTACAGCCACCTGTATGTCTTTAATGTTTTATGATGCAGAGAGGGTTCATAAGATCCCCAATTAGCTCCTTCATAGCAGAAAGGTCTCTGAATCTGCTCTTACTTCCCCTCACGATGTCGAGAAACTCATAAGGCAAAGACAGTGAAGCAAAATTCTCCTGGAGCTGCATCTCCTCTGAATTTCAGAAGACCCTGCAAGTGTTATTTCTCCATTTTATAAATGAGGAAACTGAGTCTCAGAGAGGTGAAAAGACTTTCCCATTGACATAAAGCTAGTATCAGAGGCATGTTTTGAACCCAGACTTTCCTAACGCCAAGTTCAAACACGCTGCTCCTTTCTAACCCTTCCTCCCCCATGTTAGCTCCACAGCATCCTTCATCAACCACATATTACATGGCATAGGGTGGAGGTGTTTGATACGTTTTGTCACCTAAGTAAATATCCAATTAGAATTGAGTTTGTTATCAGGTCGTGTTCTAGCTGAACTGTTCCCTCTTGGCCTGAAATGTGTGGAGCCACTTTTTTTTTTTGCTAGGGTCACGCAGCTGGTAAGTGTCAAGTGTCTG
>NW_020949155.1:0-17081 GCF_900497805.2 Vombatus ursinus | reverse complement strand
TCCCTCTGCCCTGGGCCCGACCCCCAAGGCCCTAGCCAGACCTTCCCTCTCCCCGGGACCTCAGGATCCCTCTGCTCTGGGACTGCAGCCTCTCACCTCTCCTGGGCTCTTCTGAAGGTGACTCTTGCTGACAGAATTCCCCTTGATCAGCACCCGGATCCGTTCCTGGGTCTCCTCCTGGGGATACACCCAGGCTTAAGACAGAGCGGGGGTGGGGTGGGGTGGGGGGGGGGTCACCTCCCGGCCAAGCGACGTCTGCTCACCACTCGCTGCCGCCAGCTCACGATGCGCTGCCGTTTGGCCTGGAGCTCCCAAAGCTCCTGCTGCCTCCGCTCGGCCTCCTCCTTCAGGCTCCGGCACTGAGCTCGCAGAGAGCTACGGGTGGCCTGGAGCGCAACCACCTGCAGCCCCAGGGATAAGGCTTGGCTGAAGGAGGGAGGGAAGGAGGGAGGAAGCACATGAGGTTAGGGACACAGAGACCTGGGGATGAGAACCAGAGACACAGACACACAGACAGACACACAGACAGACACACAAATACAGACACAGACACACACAGACACAAAGACACAGACACAAAGATACAGACAGAGACACACACAGACAGACACAGATAGACAGAGACACACACAGACACAAAGATACAGACACAGACAGACACAGACACACAGACACAGATAGACAGAGACACACAGACACAAAGACACAGACACAAAGATACAGACACACACATACAGACACAGATAGACAGAGACATACACACACAGAGACACAGACCCAGATAGACAGAGACACACACACAGAGAGACACAGACACACACACAGACAGAAACAAAGATACAGACACAGACACACACAGACACAAAGACACAGACACAGATAGACAAGAGACACACACACAGACACACACACGCACAGCGCTCATCTCACCGAGCCTCCTGGGGCCCTGTCACTCTCTGTGCCACTTCCTTCATTAGGCCCTGGAGTCTCTCAGCCAGTGCTTGACCTTGCTGCAGGAGAGGGCCTCTCTTCGAGGTCAGCACCCCTATTGCCCGCCAACCCTCCTGGGGTGGGGAAGAGGGAAGAAAATCCCACAGTTAGGGAAGTCCCAAGGAGTCCCAGGGCCCAATAGTCCAGGAGCCCTCCTTGCAGGGAGGGGAGACAAAGCTGCCACTCGGCCTAACCTCCCACCTTGCTGGTGAGCTGTTACCTGGATAAGGGAGACCAGGGAAGGCAGGACTGGGGGCTCAGATGCATCTTCCTGTTGTAGCCTATTCAAGGACAAGGAGAATCAGGTGCCCGGAGGGAGACCTCGCTCCTCGCCCTCTCCCTCCATGGGGGCTCCTACCTCTGTGTCTCGCCGTCCCACCGAGCAGTCAGCATCTGCAGCTCGGCCGTCTGCCTCGCAGCCAGGTGCTCCAGTGCCCCCAGGATGTGCGCGGGGGGGTGGGAAGCCATCAGGACCTGGCGGGGGGAGGGAGTGATCATGGGGCCCGGACCCTCCCCGGGTCAGGAATGTCCTCCAGTCCTGGCTCCCCAGGCCCCCGAGTGTCCTGCTCACCTCCATTTCACTGAACCACTGCCTGTGGGTGGTGGCAAACAGGTCGTCCTGGGTGGTCCTGAGGGGAGATGGTGTTTAGAGGAAGGGAGACGAGGCCACACACAGGCCACCTCCTTGGGAAGGGGGAGGGCAGGAGGTAACTCACAAAGTCCTCGGATCGGAATGAGGGGTCAGCAAAGCCTGGAGGAACTGGGTGCGCTGGCTGCAGACCCGCATGACCTCTTGCTGGAAAGAGAGCGAGTGAGAGTGAGGGAAGCTGCTGCCTGGGAGCACTGGGGGGTGCCCCCACCCCGATTCTGGGGACACTCACCAGGACATCTGGCTCCAGGCCCAAGAGCACGGGTGCTGGAGGCCCAAAGGCCACGCTTGCTTTTGCTTTCCTGGGGGAGAGAGGAGGTTTCTGTCACTTTGTGTTTTCTAGGAGTAGGGAAGACTTGGGGCTTCAGATCCCTGGGGTTGGGGCTGAGGGGACAGGGCCCACCTTTCCATGTCCTGCAGGTGGCTGAGCTGGCCTTGGAGCCGCTGGGTGCGGTCTCTGAGGCCTCGGTGCTGCCGTCGGGCAGCTGCTGCTCGCGCCTGGAGGAGCAAAGCCTTGCCCTGGGCATCCCGGATCTGCTTCAGGGTGAGCTCCTGGGCCATGTCTGTAGGAGGAGCAGGGCCACCAGGCAGCTAACGAATCCTAAGGATCCTCTCCCCTTCCCAGACCTTCCCGAGTCCCCATCCGGTCACTTACCCTGGGCTACGGCCTCTCGCTCAGCCAGCTCCAGGCTCAGGTCCATTTCTCCAATCTCTGCCTGTACCCTGGTCAGTGCTGCCTCCAGCTCCCGCCTCCGGCCAGCCTACTGAGCAAGGGTGATTGGGGCTGCCCCTCCCCCTCCCCTCCCCTGTCGAGCCGAGCCGAGCCTCCCCCTCTGGTCCTAGGTGTTCTCCAGGGTTTGTATAGCTCTGCACATGCTGTCTTTATTCACCTGCGCCCACTTTGTAAGCAGGGATTATTTTGTTGGCTGGTCACTCTAGTGCCTGGCACATGGTAAGTACTTAATCAATGCTTGCTGGATTGAATTGGTCCCTGTAGAAGAGGGAGAGGGCAGTGGACGTGTCCCCTTCCCCGCTCCCCCCAAGGTGGCACCCAGCCCAGGCCTAGGCACCCTGTCCTCTCACCTCTGGGCTTTCCTGGTGGCTGTACCTACAAGGAATTAGGGGGTTAAGGAATCGAACAGGGATGTGTTGGGGGAGGGACAGGGGACACAGGACAAGGGCAGAGACAAAGTAGGGTCATATAAAGGGGGAATGGGCAACGGTTGACCGCAGGAGGGCAAACAGAGACACAACCTCTGGCCAGGGGAAAGACCAATCTGGAGTGGGGCAGGACCTTAACTGGCAAACCCCAAGAAATGAGGGGGGGGCACCCTGCTAAGCAGGAGTTCATCTGGAGGACCATCTGAGGCCCACCAGCCTCCCTGACTCCACTGCAGAGGCTCCCTCCCCCTCCCCTCTCCAGGGGCCGCCAGCACAGGGGCTCAGGGAATCCAGGGCCAGGAGGAAGGCCAGGTGGGAAGCTGGGGCTGGAAGATACCACAAAAGGTTCCCACGAATCTTCTTTACCGTCCTGGAGAGGAGCACAGAATATAAAGGGCAAGACTGAATGAGACTTTCCTCTCCTGGAGAGGGAGCCCTCCCTAACCCACCCCTTTCCCCACTGTGTCTCACCTCTGGTTATGGATCTTCTTCGTCAGAAAGGTCCAGACATCAGCCATGGGGCCCATACACATTCTGAGGAAGTGGGGTGGAAAGAGAAGTCTGAGACTGAGGGTCTCATGGCAAGAGACTAAGGTGCTAAAAAGGTATGAGTGACAAGCAAGGTCGAGTAGAGATCCCAAGTTGAAGAGACGGCTGATTTTATTTTATTTTTTGAGGCAATCAGGGTTAAGTGACTTGCCCAGGGTCACACAGCTAGTGTCTGAGGCTGGATTTGAACTCAGGTCCTCCTGACTCCAGGACTGGTAATTTATCCACTGCAGCACCACCTAGCTGCCCCCAAAGCTGAGATGAGATGGGGCGAATGATTAGCATATGGCTTATTCAAAAGGTACGGATGAGAAAAAGCACTCGGGCTGGGCTGGAAATAGCATTGTATAATGCAGTCTATTTATAGGAGGAAACCAGAGATCCTGAGGGGATGGTGGACAGCATCTGGGGTGTAGACT
Source organism: Vombatus ursinus (assembly GCF_900497805.2). Taxonomy (NCBI): domain Eukaryota; kingdom Metazoa; phylum Chordata; class Mammalia; order Diprotodontia; family Vombatidae; genus Vombatus; species Vombatus ursinus. The sequence continues at coordinate 13,313 of NW_020949155.1, read as the reverse complement.
GCCAGAGAAACAAAGTCTCCTACAGGCAGGGTATCTAGCACTTAGCAGTGCCTGGCACACAGTAGATGCTTAATACTGACTGACCTAGACAGGAAACAGCTAATGAATCCAGCACAGAGCCCTGACATAGTTACCAGGGAGAGGTTTGCCTTAATGAGAAATTTGTCCTTCAAAACAATCGAGGAAGCTACAAGGGGAACTGCTAATTCTGGATCTAATTATCCTTATCAAGGAGGAAGTTATGGAAAGCTTGGGGGATAAATGACTACTCTGTCTTAGACTGTGCCCAACCTTCCTCTCCTCAATCACAAAATCTAACAGGCGCTCCGTTTGGGGAGAACAGATTTCAGAGTTATGCAGGCTATGAGGTTTTGTAGCCTGAAATTCTATTGGGGGAAGTACACCTGGTGAAGAACACTAAGGACAACATTTGGTTTTCTTTTTTTAACACTGTTTTGGAGATAGGAGGCTCAAAGAGAGAATAGGGCCCATTGCTTGGAGGGATGGGATAATAAATATAGGCAATGGAGAGGAGGTAGAATTACTTAACTCTTACTTTGCTGCCTTTTTTTTTTTGGCCAAAGAAAAGGGCAGAACAAAAAAGATTAATAAAGAACCGATTCCTGAAACAAGGAAGAAGCCGGTGAGAAAGCCTGGATAGCATCTGGATTACTTCTCAGTGTGGTTACAGAACTGGCGAATGGGACAGTTGAGCTGGTATCACTGATCTGGGAAAGACTGTGGAGGACAGGAAAGGACTGTGGGCTGGAAAAGGGAAAACACCTCTATTTTCATAAAAGGGACAAGAATGGAGTCTAAAAATTTCAGAATGTATGGTTAAAGGCAAGGCTTGTTAACACTGAGAATGGGAAGGAAGCAGGCTGTATTGAAAGCCAACAGGGCTCCATCCAGAACAGATCCGGGGACTGTTTACTTTTCTGACAAGGTTGCCAGATTGTAAGATCAGGAGACTGTGGTAGATATATTTTACCTAGATTTCAGTAAAGCATTGAACAAAACCTGTCATGCTGTTCTTGTAATCAAGGCTGGGGCTGGCCAACGCCACATTTTGGTGGATTTCAAAATGCCTGCATGACTAGACCTAAAGAACAATTGTTAATAGTTCAATATCACTCATTCTTCGTCTGTAAGATGAAGAGGTTGGCTAGATGACTTTTAAGTTCCATTCCAATGAACTTGGAAGGAGATCCTTGGGTGGTGTTTCAGGGATCCCTCCTTGAGCTTAGATAAATAAACGGACCCTTATCCAGTCTGCAGATGACACAAAGTTAGCAGGAATGACCAACGTGATAGATGACAAAGTCAGGATCCAAACATCCTGCCCAGTACAAAGAGGCTGGCAAAATAAGGGGGTTAGATGAGATAGCCTCTAAGGTCTCTTACAGCTCTATTCCTCAGTGATTACACAGCTAGTAAAAGTCAGAAGGCAAACCTGAACCATAGTCTCTTGGGTCCAAAAACTTAACCTCATGGTTAACAAGATGAGATGAGTTGGCAAGAAAGCTGTTTGTCTGAAAAAGGGCTGGAAGGTTTTATTGGGCTGAAAGGGCAAGAAACAATAACAGCAGAAAAAAAAAAAAGGCTAATTCAACCTTAGGCTGTATCAAGAAAGAGAAATAATGTCTTTAACAAGGGAAGTGATGGGTCCTGCTCTGCTCTGGCCTGCTCAGACCACAAATGGAACATTATTAAACCTCATTTTAAGGAGGCCGAGAAGCTGGAGTACTTCCAGAATGGCAAAGGGCTATTTATTTGTTGCAATTTTCCAGAATTCAATTCACCAACATTTATTGAAGGCCAGGATTATTTTCCTTCCTGTGGCCCAGCACAATGATGAATATACAAGATGCTTCATGTTTACTGAATTTACACAGCCCTCTAAGGGTGGCCAAGCAGTTTAAATACAGTTTCATTTCAAACGATCGACAAGCCATTTATTAAGAGGCTGCTGCTCCGTGACAGCCACTGTAATGGGCTTGAGAGGACAGATACAAAGGAAACCGCCCCCGACCAGGAAAAGCTTAGGTTCTGCCAGGGAGACACAGCATGCGTATATTAGCTCGTAAAAAATCTACCGGGAGGGAGGGCAGAGGCAGTGGGAGGGGGATTCTTTGAATTGAAGGAAGTGGGAATGTTTAGCCTGGAGAAGGGGAGGATCAGAGGGGAGCAAGGCAGCTGTCCCCCAGTATGGGAAGAGGTGCCAGGCGGATGACGGATCAGAGTCGCTCTGGCAGGCAGAACCAGGAGCGAGGGGTGGAGGCTGCAGAGACGCAGATTCGGGCTTGAGTCCAAAAGCTCCCTGACCACCAGAGCCAGGTCAAAGAGGGGTGGGCGGCCTCGGGAGGTAGTGAGCTCATCAAATTAAGGCTGGGACAGGTGTGAAGTAGAGGGGGGATTCCTGCTCAGGTGGGGGTTGGACCCCACTGAGGTCAGAGATTCTTCGAGGGGTAATGCTGATGGAAGGGGGGTGGGGTCCGGGATGCTGAGGGTGGGGCGGTGCTGCAGGAGCCAGTCCAGACTGCTGGGGGTGGGGATGCTTGGGGGGAGTCCATACGAGGATGGGGTGGGGGGGTGCTGCAGGGGAGGGTCCAGACTGCGGGGGGAGGGTCCATACGGGGGTGGAATGGGGGACTGCAGGAGCCGGTCCAGACTGCGGGGGGAGGGGACGCTAGGGGGGTCCATGCGAGGGTGGGGATGCTGGGGGCAGGTCCGCACGGGGGGGGGAAGGGAGGGGTCGACTCTGGGGGGGGGGGGGCCCACGCTGGGGGGGGAAGGGCGGCTCTCACCTGCGCAGCGCAGGCTCGGGGGGCAGCAGGGCGGCCGGGCAGCCCATCTCTTGGGCCGCCCAGCGCCCCACCTCCTGCGCCAGGCTCGCGGGGTCCATGGCGGCGCCGCTCCCGCTCCCGCGCTCGAATCCCGGGCGCCGGCGTGTGACGTCACTGCAGGGGAGGGCGGGACCGGCGGAGGAGGCTCTCCCGGTTGGCCCGGGCGCGCTCGTGACGTCACGCGCTCGTGACCTCCCAGGTCCGGGTAAGCTGTTTGAGAACGAGAGCGGGGAGGGTTCCTCCCCCGTCCCCACCCCCGAGTGGTTTGGTCCTGCAGGGGAGGGAGGAGGAAGGGGCGGGGGAGGGAGGTGTGGGAGAGCATCCTCGGGGAGGAGCCCCCGCCTTTCTGCTCGTCCTCCTCGCCCCAGACAGAGCGAAGGTCTGGCCGGGTCGCCCCCGCTCCATCAGCTCCTGTGGCTCCGTTTTACCTCCCATCACAACCTGGCCCCGTCTCACTTTTCCGGTGGTTTTAACATTCATTTTCATTTTTAACACCTGCAGGTAGTCAAAGATTCGCAATAGGCTATAGGAGAGAAAATGAGAAAAAAGTACAGTATATTAAAGAAAATCCCAGGAGGCGGTAAATGACAGTACCTGTGTCTGCAAACTTCCGTTATTAATTTTTAAGCCCACCGGAAACACAGTAATACCTACATTATTGTCGTCTTTGTTTTTATCATCTCATTTTCAGCTGTCGGCATACTTTGTTTAACAAGCATTTATTTTCTCTTCTTTCCACCCACCCCTCTATCCCACTGAACAAAAAAAAAAGGGGAAATAAAACTCTCCTGACAAATATGCAAAGTTGATGGAGCTTGACTGTGTCAATGGAATAAGGCAATTGGGGGAGAATGAAAGCTGAGCATCCCCCAAAGGGCAATGGGGAGGCGGGCTCATAGTGGCCGTGAGGAAGGGTCACCTATCATCAGTGAAGACCTGGGTAGGAGTAGTGTCTAGGAAAAGAAAGGGGCCTGACTGGACAAGGAGGTGAGAAAGTCATGGGACAAGAAAGAGCATCTGCCTGTTTCTTTGATATCCAGGCAAAGTCATGGTCCAGGAGAGGACCACTCCTCTATTGGCTGAACCTAGAGCCAGAACTGGGTGGGACAATAAGGATTTGCCTCTGGATCTCCCACTTCCTCTACTACCCCCTTCAGCGGCCAAAATCTCTCTAGGTGGTTCAAGGATGGTGAGGTCTTTCAGACACTCTGGTCCGTGGATGACATCAGGATGGTTGCATTAGGTCCCAAAGTGGGTCAAGATCGGTGATTACTGAAAAAAATTTAGCCGACCATCCACAGAGGAAAAATTAAGTGGATGAAGAATTTCTTCCAAGTTTCATCCAGATTATAGCAGGCAGTTAGATGATAACTAGCAGAGTTCATCTTTCAGTATACATAATTCATAAGACTATAAATTTAGAGCCTGAAAAAAATCACAGAGGCCACATAGTCCAACTCCCACGTTTTACTGGGGAGGAAACTGAGGCCCAGGTGGGTTAAGTGGCTTGCCCAAGGTCACAAAGGTGGTAAAATTTAAAGGTGAGGTTTGAACCCAAGTCAAGTCATAAGCATTTATTAAAGGTTTACTATGTACCAGGCAGGTTGGCTCAATGCAAAGGATACACACACAGAGTGCCTGCCCTTAAGGAGCTTACTTTCTAATGAGAGAAGAGGCGATATAAAAGGGAGCGGAAAAGAAGGAAAGAGTGGAGACAACCCCACAGGGGCATGGCAGAGAAATTACACAGAGTCAGGAGTGGAGCCAGGAGAGAATTGAAGACATGACTGGCCTGGGCACTTTCCTTAAAATGGAGGTGCTGAGAGGAACCAACTAATCAAAGGAAGGGTCCAAAGGGGCAGAGGGAACTTCTAGGATGAGGAGGCTGCAGTGGCTTGATGGAGAAGTCCAGAGGGTCAGGAGTGGAGGCCAGAAAGAACAACGGAGGAAATCCACGCAGAAACTCCGTGCTGGGACTTCAGGCCAAAAAAGGTGTCTTACAGAAATGCTGGGTGTGTTCAATGACCAAGCTAACTATGATGCTTCAGGAAAAGTGGCTCCCTGTAGAGCCAGATGAAGGTGGTAAACAATGTGTGTTTTGTAGAGCAGAAGCAAAAGTCAGGGCTTCAAACTATAGGCAAGGCAGAAGCTGAGCAGCTAAGATCACAAATTCCAGACTATGGTTCATTCCTTATGTGCTGACAGGAAGGTAAAAAAAGAAAAAATGATAAACAAGGACCAAAAGCTATTTTGAGAATGTAAGAACAAGAAACTGAAGCCCTTTGTTTATTTTTATGTTAGTTTAGTATTTTATGTTCCCCAGTTACATGGAAAAACAATTTGAGTTCCAAATTCTCTCCCTTCCTCCCTCCCCACACCCCTCATTGAGATGGCAAGCAGTTTGATATAGCTTATATATGTGTAGTCATGCAAAGCATTTTTATAATAATCTTGTTGTGAAAGAAAACATAGGCCAAAAAAAAAACCTCAAGAAAAATAAGGAAAGTTTAAAAAAAGTATGCTTCAATCTGTATTCAGACATCATTAATTCTTTCTCTGGAGGTAGATAGTGTTTTATCGCAATGTTTCGAGAATAGCTAAGTCATTCACAGCTGATCATCTTACAATATTGCTGGTACTTTGTACACAGGACATTTCACTTTGCATCAGCTCATGAAAGTCTTTCCAGACTTTTCTGAGAGCATTTTGATCATCATTTCCCATAGCACAGTAGTATTCCATCACAATCACATACCACAACTTGTTCAGCCATTCACTAATTGATGGGCATCTCCTCAATTTCCAATTCTTTGTCACAAGAAAAGAGCTGCTATAAATATTTTTGCATATATAGGTCCTTTTCCTTTTTGTTTTTGTTTTTTAAAATTCATTTATTTTGAATTTTCAACAATCACTTCCATAATTTTTCTCCCGCTCCCTTCCAGCCTCCCTCCCCAAGATGGCGTGCAATCTGATATGGGCTATACATATACATTCCTATTAAATATATTTTCACATTAGTGATATTGAAGTAAGAATTAAAACTAATAGGAGGAACCACTGGAAAGAGGAAACAAAACACAACAGAAGAAAAAAAAATAGCAAATAGTCTGCTTCCATCTGCATTCAAACTCCATAGTTCTTTCTTTGGATGTGGATAGCATTTTCCATCATGAGTCTTTTGGAGATGTCTTAGATCCTTGTATTGCTGAGAGGGGTTAAGTCTATCAATATTGGTCACTGCATAATGTGGCTGTTACTGTGTACAAAATGTTCTCCTGGTTCTGCTCACTTCACTCAGCATCAGTCCATACAAGTCTTTCCAGGTTTTTCTGAAATCAGCCCGTTCATCATTTCTTAGAGCACAATAGTATTCCATTACATTCATATATCACAACTTGTTCAGCTATTCCCCAGTTGATGGGCATCCCCTCAATGTCCAATTCTTTGTCACCACAAAAAGAGCTGCTACAAATATTTTTGTACATGTGGGTCCTTTTCCATATATAGATTTCCATATATAGGTCCTTTTCCTTTTTGTTTTTTTTTTTATCCCTTTTGTGGTACAGACCTAGTAGTGGTATTGCTAGGTCAAAGGGTATGCATGGTTTTATAGCCCTTTGGGCATAGTTCCAAACTGCTCTCCAGAATGGTTGAATCAGTTCACAACTCCACCAACAGTACATTAATGCCCCCATTAAAGTTTATTTAGAGATTTGGCAACTGATAAATGGTAACTTCAGCAAAATTGCAGGAGATAAAATAAATCCACATGTTATCAGCATTTCTCTATTTTAGCAATAAAATTCAGCAGAAGGACATAAAAAGAAAAATTCCATGGAAAATAACAGAATTTATAAAATACTTGGGAGTCTACCTACCAACACACACACACAAGACCTGTATGAATTCCATTACAAAATGTTCTTGTAGAAATAAAATCATTAGAGAAATGTAAATTGTTCATGAGTAGGCTGAGCCAAAACGATAAGAATGACAATACTACCTCAATTAATTTACTTATTCAGCACCATATCAATTAATCTGCCAAAGAATTACTTTATAGAAGTAGAAAAAGTAGTAATGAAATTCTTGTGGAAGAGCAAAAAGTCAAGAATCTTAAGGGAAATTAAAAAAAAAGTGGGAAGGAATAGTAGTCTTGAATCTCAAATTATACTACAAATAGTATAGTAGTACTTTCATTACTACTTTATGTATACTATATATTTATGAAATGTTTAAAATATTTCTCAATTAATTATTTTCAATTTCAAAATGCAAAGTACAAAAATTTCAAAATTTGAAATACATAAATATTTCATTTCAAATATATTTTTAAAAATTCACCGAGTCTTAGAAATTATTATGCCTTTTTTTTTTATCCCATAGTAAGGTCTTTGGACTTCCCGAAAATAAACAATTCTGTTCTTATCTGCATCATTTTATATGTTAGTACTAAACCAGAAATGATCACTTAGATTATTCTTGAGAATTGATAAAAGCTATCAGATAATACCTATTATGCAGTTCTCTTTGTGTTTCTCTGTGTCTGCGTCTGTGTCTCTGTCTCTCTGAATGTATGACATCACTACATCAACCTAGGAGACCATTCTCTTTGTGATTTCATGTTTTATATAATGAAACTTCTAATAGAGCTAACCCTAAACACAACATGGAAACTATTTCTTTCTTTCATATATTCGTGTAAGGGTGAGTCAACAAGCATTGATTAAGTACCTACTAAGTGCCAGGTACTGTGCTAAGCACTGGGGGAGGGGATAATTTGAATCAATCAATCAATTACTTCCCACCCCAGATGAAGTAATTAATAAGATGCTATTCCCAGATAATTTTTTTTTTTGGAGGGGGTTGGTGAGGCAATCAGGGCTAAGTGATTTTCTCAGGGTCACACAGCTAATAAGTGTTTGAGGCCTGATTTGAACTCAGGTCCTCCTGACTCCAGAGCTAGCTGGCCCCCAGATGTTTTTTTTTTTTTCAACTAAGAATGTATTTACTGAATCAATTAATTATTCCAAAGGGAACTTAAGTGCAGAAAACAGAATTACGTTAGGAAGGAGTAGAATGTTTCCAGCTACTGAATGAAATTAAATGACATTATACAAGAAGTGTGTTGGAAATAAAGTCAATTAATAAATAAATAAAATTTATTAAACACTTTCTATGTGCTACGCCAGAAGCAAAAGACATCCCCTGCCCTCAAGGAGCTTATAATCTGGTAGGGGAGACAACACGCAAACAAATATGTACAAAGCATGCTTAATACAGGGTAAATAGGAAATAATTAACAGAGGGAAGGCTCTAAACGTAAGAGGGTTGGGGAAGGCTTCCCGTAGAAGTCACCAAGCATTTACTAAGTACCTACTAAAGTGCTAGTCAGTTAATAAACATACATTAAGTACCTACTACATTCCAGTCACCTTGCTAAGCACTTTGGATACAAAGAAAGGCAAAAAACAGCCACTGCCCATGAGGGGTTCACAGTCTAATGGGAGAGACAACATGCAAATACCTATGTATTACCAAGCTATATAAAGGACAAATTGGGGACAGTCTCAGAGGAACGGAACTAACATTAAGGAAGACCAAAAAGGGCTTTGCAGAAGGTGAGATTTTATCTGAGACCTGAAAGAAGTTGGGGTTCCCAGGAGGTACAGATGAGGAGAACATTCCAGGTGTGGGGGTACAGCCAGGGAAAGTGCTCTAGTCAGGATATGGAGTGTCTTGTTTGAGGAGCAGCAAGGAGGACAGAGTCTTTGCATTACATAGTATGTGGAGGGGGGCAAGATACAAGAAGCCTGGAAAACTAGGAAGGGGCTAGGTTATGAAGGGCTTTAAAAGCCAAACAGAGAATTTTATATTTGATCCTAGAGGTAATAGAGAGCTAACAGAGGCAGCTAGGTGGCACAGTGAATACAGCACTGGACCTGGAGTCAGGAAGACCTGAGTTCAATTCCAGCTTTAGATTCTTACTAGTTGTATGTCCCTGGGTGAGTCACTTAACCTCTGTCCGCCTCATTATCCTTATCTGTAACAAGAGGATAATAATGGGATTTAGATCCCAAGATTGTTGTGGGGATCAAATGAGATGTTATTTGTAAAACACTTTGCAAACCGTAGAGCACTCCGTAAATGCTAACGATTATTGAATGGGCGAGTGATGTGGCCAGATTAGAGTTTTAGGAACATCGTGGTGGATGGGGTTGAAAGGACTTATTCATGATCTGTGGGGATCATATATTCCTTGAAGGGCTTGGGTGTGGGTTTATAGTTCATGAGTCCCCACTAGTGTGCTTCCTCAGGGAGTATCAATTGATATCAATTGTTCAGTCAGACTTAAATAGCTACTAGTTAGAGTTCAATAAGAACATTGGTACAAAACACCCCCCCCACCCCCCCACCCCGGAACGAAGTCTGGGATATTCTCCCACAAGTACACGATACACACACACATACATACATAGTGTGTGTGTATGTGTGTGTGTGTGTGTGTGTGTGTGTGTGTGTGTGTGTGTATGGGGGTAGGGGAGGGTGGAGAGAAATGTAGAAGAATCTTTATTTCTTCTCTCCTTTACCAAAGGAAGACCTTATGAATTTTAAAAGGTTGGAGGATTTGGATTTCTCATCAATATTCTATTGGTCTCCCCAGAATGGCATTGGCTTATGGCAGCATCTATAGGGGAAGCTGAGGGCAAGTTAGACATAGGTGAAAAGGCAGATTCAGGACTCTATAAAGAGCTCAACAGAAAGATACACTATGACTAAGGGGAAGAAACATCTCAAGGACTCCACAAAGGGAGGAAAAGACATCTCGTAATCAGAAGCTGTGAAATGGCTCCTTCTCTCCTTAGACCCTGCCACCAGTAGTGCAGACCCTCATCACCCCATTTGGACTCTTTTTTTTTTTTTTTTTTTTGTAGAAGCCCTTTATTAGCAGAATTGCATCTTCAGAAAATTGTGAAGCCATTCACCTGGACCAGGTCTAGTTCCTAGGGCTTTCCCGAACACACAAATAACCGATAACTTTGAAGTTGCCAACACTTAATTGCCGCCTCCCAACAAGGAATCAAGACGGCTTCACATTTGGACTCTTACGGTAGCTGCTGGTGACTCTGCCTGCCTCCAGGCTCTCTACCCTCTCTGATCCATTCTCCAAAAGTGCAGGTCTGATCATGCTATTTCCCTGCTCAATAAACTCCAGTGGCTCCCTGTTACCTCCAGAATCAAATATTAAATCCTCTGTTTGGCATTCAAAGCTCTTTACTTGGCCACCTCCTACCTTTCCAGCCTTCCTACACCTTACACTGCCTCCTTGTACTTTTTGATCCGGTGACAATGGCCTCCAGAACACTCCAACTCCTGACTCCCGGCATTTTCATTAGGTGCCCCCTTCTCCTCCAATGGCTAGAATTTTGTCCCTCTGCATCTCTGCCTTAGGGCTTCCTTCAAGTGCCAGTAAAGATCCCACCTCCTACAGGAAGTCTTTCCGGAGGCTTCTTAACTCTAGAGCCCATTCTTTCTTGATTAGCCCCAATTTATCCTGTCCTTGTTGGAACATAGTTGTTTGCGTGTGCTCTCCCCTATTAAACTGGGAGCTCATTGACACCAGGGGCTGTCTTTTGCCTTTCTTTGTATCTCTAACACTTAGAATGGAGCCTGGCACATAGTAATAAATGCTTATTGACTGACACTACCTGTGAGTTCCTCACTTTGTTATCCATAATTGGGGATGTCTTTTTCTCACAGGAGAAGGAGGCACTGCCATGGCTGCTTGAGGTGAATCTTGAGGTTTTTTTGAAAGCAGAAACTCTAATGTACCAAGAGGGGTTGGAGTGGGGAGAGCTTTCCTGGGTTTTTTTTTGCTGAATATGTGGCCTGTCCATCGATCAGAGCCTTGGCTAGAATGGATTTTTGTAGTCTTTCATCCCTAACTGCCACTTTCAAATGAGTAGACTTCTACACACACGTTAATGCTCCCTCATATATCCTAATTTCCCAGTTCCTCAGTCTAAATGGCTCTCATAACTTACTCTTCTACTCCACCTCAGCTCTTACTGTTGTTTAGTTATTTTCAGTCATGTCTGACTTTCTGACTCCGTTTGGGGTTTTCTTGGTAAAGATACTGAAGTGGTTTGACATTCTTTTTTCTAGCTTGTTTTACAGATGACAAGACTGAGGCAGACAAAGTGAAGTGACTTGCCCAGTGTCACACAGCTCATAAGTGTCTGAGGCTGGATTTGAACTCAGAAAGATGAGTCTTCCTGACTCCAGGCCCAGCACTCTATCTATTGTGCCAACTAGCTGCCAACTAGACTATAGCAATAGCCCCCTAGCCTGGTCTCCCTGCTTCGAGTCTCCCTCCACTCCAATCCACCTTCCACTCAGTTGCTAAAGTGGTTTTTCCAAAGTATAGGACTGAACATGTCATCCTCCCCCAGGATTGAATACAAAGCCCTCTCTCTGGCATTTAAACCTCTTTATAACCCAGCCTCTTCCTACCTCTCTAGGTTTCTCACACATTATTCCTTTCTATATTCCTTTTCTGCAATTCAGCAACATTTGCCTCCTTGCCTCTATCTCCTGTCTCCGTGCCTTACCATCTGTCTGTCCCTCATACTTGGAATGCTTTCCCTCCATACCAATAGGTCTCTTAGCTTCCTTTGAGACAAATCCTTTTGTGGGAAGCCTCTCATCTCTGCAGCCACTAGAGCCTTACCTGCTGTGATTTCCTCCACCCCCTCTAAATGTCTTGTGTGTTCCTAGTTGTTTCCATGTTGTCTTCCCCGTTAGACTGTAAGCTCCTTGAGGGCAGACACTATTTTTGCCCTTATTTTTAATGCCGGTGCTTAGCATAGTGCTTGGCATGTAGTGAGGACATTGACTAACCGACTTGACCTCAGTGCTCCAGGCAACTCTCTAAGTGCTGACCTGGCTTGGTAGAGGTAATTTCTTTACCCAAGAGTGCCCAATACCATTGGAATCATGAGTACACACTCTTTCCCTTAAAGTCTTCACAGCTCTTTACAAACATTAAATGGTGTGTGACTTAGTTTCAATTCCTTCAAGCATACAAGGGTAACTGTCAAATAGCTTAAAATTTAATCACTAGGTTAAATATTTTCTAATTAAAATAAATATTTGACGTTACCTTCCTCCCTGAATCCCCCCCTACTCCACCTCCTTGAGAGGCATCTCAATAGGTTGATATTTCATGGAGCAACTCAAGTCCATATCTGAGTGAGTCACTAGGTGGCGCCTGAACCTTTCTCTTAATGGAAGCCAGCTGGTTTTTGCCTTCTCACTTTTTCCACAGAAGACCTCTTGTCTGCTCTGGTGGTTCTCTAGTTTATGGCCTAAGGTTGACTGTCAAAATATTAAAATGTAGACTTTTCAAGGTTTATCTGCCCCTTCCCCTAGGAATAGTTGCTCTCTCAATTTCTCTTTTTACTGTACTCATCCATTCAGACACATATGACATGGATTTATGCAATTTTAATATATGTAAGATTATAGTGATTATGAAACAGATCTACTCTCCTACTCCCCCACTGAGACAGTCAGCACCATATCTTTCTAATATTTCCATCACCCTCTTCCTTTCCTCTTCTAGGCTAAGAAGTCCTCAAGCACACCTGACCATGATGGGTGGGGTTGGGATCTCAAAACATTCTTCAAGGACAAAGCAAGGGTCAGGGGGAAGAAGTCTTTATGTCTCATCAGGTTCCATCACTGAGAAGGATTTGCAACAGCCTGAGGCCTGAAATAAGCTCTGGGAGACCCTGCTCCAGGCATGATATCTCCTCCCTTTGACCCTGTATGGACCTGGCATCCCTGTGTTCTTTCAAACCCATCCCTGAAATTCAAAAAGAATTGGCTGTAAATTACAGCCACCTGTATGTCTTTAATGTTTTATGATGCAGAGAGGGTTCATAAGATCCCCAATTAGCTCCTTCATAGCAGAAAGGTCTCTGAATCTGCTCTTACTTCCCCTCACGATGTCGAGAAACTCATAAGGCAAAGACAGTGAAGCAAAATTCTCCTGGAGCTGCATCTCCTCTGAATTTCAGAAGACCCTGCAAGTGTTATTTCTCCATTTTATAAATGAGGAAACTGAGTCTCAGAGAGGTGAAAAGACTTTCCCATTGACATAAAGCTAGTATCAGAGGCATGTTTTGAACCCAGACTTTCCTAACGCCAAGTTCAAACACGCTGCTCCTTTCTAACCCTTCCTCCCCCATGTTAGCTCCACAGCATCCTTCATCAACCACATATTACATGGCATAGGGTGGAGGTGTTTGATACGTTTTGTCACCTAAGTAAATATCCAATTAGAATTGAGTTTGTTATCAGGTCGTGTTCTAGCTGAACTGTTCCCTCTTGGCCTGAAATGTGTGGAGCCACTTTTTTTTTTTTGCTAGGGTCACGCAGCTGGTAAGTGTCAAGTGTCTG
>NW_020949154.1:0-5757 GCF_900497805.2 Vombatus ursinus | reverse complement strand
AATCAGTTTGAGGAATTCAGATGTATGAGTTAAGACACAATCTGATGTTTAAGAAAAAACATGAGCATCTTAAACTTACTTCCTTTATGTAAGACTTGAATCAGTTTCAGCAGCTACGTGATAACCAAAAGGTCCTTGGTATACTGGGTATTCCTGAAGGTTAGATACTAGATGACTCATCTCTTAAATCAGGCTCAACTTTTCCTATTCAAGTGGTCCTTATGAATAGTTGTATGGCATTTCCCGTAGGGTGATCCTAAGCTCCCCTTACAAATTTTCAGGCTCACAAGGCATGAAACAGAACAGACTTATTTATACAGTATGGGCAATCACTCCCCTGTCTGTGTGCCTCATTTTTCTCTTCTTTTAAATGAAATGGTTAGTCTATGTGATTTTTAAGGTTTCTTTCAGCTTTAAAGCTATGATTCCATAATACCAAAGTACTACTATAAAGGACCAAATGGAGAAGCATAAAGGGAAGAGAAAATAATTCACTGAAGGGAGGGGGAGAAAAACAGTGGAAAAATAGAACTGACAAGGGGAACCAAAGGAGACAAACACCTCCTCACAGCTTTTTTGGATAAAAAATAAATATGTATATAAGGTATAACTCAAAATAACTCTCATTTCTATTACTCTTCAATTTTTTACAAAGCAAATTCTACACAACAACATTTGAGGTATGCAGTGCAGTGCTTATCATCCCCATTTTGTAGATGAGGAAACAGGTTCATAGAGATTTGGCCACTTGTCTATGGTCACATAGATAGTGTCAGAGCTGGGATTCAAACCCAAGCATCCTAACTACAAATCCACTGTAGCTAGGAAACTAGGTGGTACAATAAATAGAGTGCTGCGTCTGGAATCAGGAAGACCTGAGTTCAAATGTGGCTTCCAATACTTACTAGGTGTGTGACCCTGGACAAGTCACTTAACCTCTGTTTGTCTCAGTCTCCTCATCTGTCAAATGGGGATAATAACAGCAATAATTGTTGTTAGGATCAAATGAGATGTTTATAAAGCATTTAGCACAGTGCCTGGCACATAGTAGGCACTATATAAATATTAGTTACTATTATTATTATCAATAGAAATTAATAAAGATGGATCACCAAATCATAAAATCAAAATACCAGAATGTTAGAGATGGAAGGGCAATCAAAGATCATCTAGTATGACCATGCCAGAGAAGAATAGGGACATTCATTACCTACTGAAGCATCCCATTCCATTTGGAGTCTGCTTTAATTGTCAAGAATTTTTTTTAAAATCACATTGAGTTGAAATACTCCTCCCTCCAACTTTCACTCATCACTTCTAGTTCTACCCTATGGGGACAAGTATAACAAATCTGTTCCCCCTTCTATATGACAGCTTTCAAATGCTTGAGGTTTTCTATCATGTTTCCCTATGTCTTCTCTTCTTTAGGCATAACATTCACAGTTCCTTTTACGACTCCTTGCCTGGTATTCCGGAAAGGTAAGAGGGGAACAAATGTACATCACTTGAAGGAAACTCTCCAGAAATATAAAAGACGTAGTTGGAGTTGCACCCCAGGATTCCTTCAGATTGCTAGCTTCTCTAGTGCACGCAAAGCCACTAATGTGTCAGGTGTAATGGCATGTGCTTTGAATTTCTGTCTAGTAGAACGGCTGGGTTTGTATGGACCCATTCATAATTTCTCCCCTAGTACTTGTGCCCCCACAACATACTTCTATGACCTTGCTTAAAGGTATATTCTGTAGCCGTGTAATAAAGGACCTATTCTAATTAGTCCTGTCAATTCTACCTCCACAATGTCTTTCACGTACATATTCTCCTCTCTATTTCCACTGCTGTCATTCTAGGGCAGTCACTCTCATTTCTACCTTTTTAGGCCACAGTTAGTAGCCTTCTAATATACCTTCCTCTCTTTAGTATATCCTTCATACCTAGATCCCTAATTAGAGCAAGGCAAGTGGGACTCCACCCCAGGTGCCAACATTATGGAAAATGTATTTCCTCTCTAGACAACTGAATTGTTTGTGGTGACCACTATTCCTCCATCTCACCTCATCTTCCTCCATTGGCCTACCCTGTTACTTCCAGGGAACCACAGTTGTGGTGCCTCTTCTCCTGAGGCCCCTTCTCCCAGACCCCCAGGGGTATGGGCCAGACCCTAGGGAGTATAGGTCACCGCCTTTCACAACATGTCTGCGCCCATGATTGAACCCTCCTCTGTGTTGCTCTGTACTCCTCCCTCCCCCCAACTCAACTGAAATTCCTCTAGGAATGCAAGAATTCCTCGTTTTGACCCTGTTTATAACACTGCCTGACTTATGCACAGGTTACTCATGTCGCTCTTCTGATCAGAAACCTTCAGTGGGTCTATATTGCCTACTGAGTAAAGTTCACACTTCCTTTCTTGGCAGTCAAGATCCTCCACAATCTGGTGCCACCTTCTGCTCTAGTCTTTGCAGACAGGACAGTGCAGCAAAGGATAGTTAGACTTGATGTCGGCAGCAATCTGGGTTTGAATCTCACTCTTGATACTTCCTGTATCACCACGGACAAGTCACTTAACCTTTCTGAGCCCCAGTTTCCTCAGTTAAAAAATAGGAATAATAATACCTATAGTACCTACCCCACGTGTTTGTCATAAGGATCAACAGTCTGGAATGAGCACTGGGTCTAGAGACAGAGGACCAAGATTCGAATCCTGCCTCTAATTCTTCCTCAAACTGAAAGATTCACAAAGATGACCAAAAAGGACAATTGTGGATGTGTTGCAGGAAGATGGGCACACTGATACACTGTTGGTGGAGCTATTAATTGGTCCAGCCACTCTGGAAAGCAATCTAGAACTATGTCCCCAAAGCCATGAAACACTATCTATTCTTTGACCTTGCAACACTTCTACTAGACCTATGACCAAAAAAGGTAAAAGAAGGTAGAAAAGGATTCATGTCCTTTAGCAGCTCTTTTTGTAGTAGAAAATGACTGGAAGCTAAGGGGGTATTCATTTACTATGGAATGGCTTAGCAAATTATAGTATATGAATGTAATGGATGAGTTGAATTGAATTTTTAGTTGAAATGATCTATTGAATATTTAAAAGATGTGCTCACTGAGCATTATCAATAAATATTTGTGCCTATAAAATGTTTAAGCTCCTTGGTTTAAAAAAAGATCTAGATAAAATGTACTACTACTTATAGTATTTCATAACATTGATTCATTTCTACAACCATCTAAAGAAATTAAAATATTACAAATTTAATTAATTCATTCAACATTCATCAAATGATTATCAAGTACTTACTTTACCTAGACTAGGGGTGGGGAACCTGTGGCCTCGAGGCCACATGTGGCCCTCTAGGTCCTCAACTGTGGCCCTTTAACTGAATCCAAACTTCACAGAAATGAAGGCTACATGTGACCCTGAGGCTGCAGGTTCCCTGCTCCTGATCCTAGACCATGGTAATAGGCATTCGAGGATAAATAAAGATTAAAAACAACTTGACCTTTGTCCTCCATGAGTTTACAATCTAGTAGAAGATATAAAATAGAAAAAAAAAGACTCATAGACAGAGCTGGAAAGGACTTCAGAGATTATTCGGTCTAATCTGTACATGGATTATGAATCCTGTCTATATCTTCAAAAAGTGATTATTCAATTTCTGAATGAAACCCTCCAGTGAAGGAGAATTTACTTCTTTCCAAGGCAGTTCATTTCCATCTTGAACACTTCTAATTGTGGGGAAATTTTTATTGTATTAAGGAGGATAAAAGTAATGCATTAGTGTAGAAAGGAGGAATAAGGGGCAGAACTTGCTATTTCTCATAATTGAGTATGTGAGAGAAGAGAATACAAACATGGAGGAAGAGGCGAGGGCAGCAGACATCAATGAAAGACAACAGAGGGTTGAACATTCACATACACAATACACACTTTGGTGTAGAAGTAAATCAGCCTCAATAGAAGAGAAAAGAAAGGAAGGGGGAGAAGAGTGAGGGAATAGATGCAAATAAAAGGAAAAACATCTCACTCTTAAAAGGAGGTGGGGGGAAGGGGGAAGAAAGAGGGAAAAGTCAGAACTAGAATGTAAAGAGATGACCGTCAACTGGAGAATGGCTGAAGAAATTGTGGTATATGAATGCAATGGAACACCTGAGTTGTAAAAAAAAATAATGAAAAAGATGATTTCAGAGAATCCTGGATGGTAAGAACTGATACAGAGTAGAGTGAGCAGATGACAACATTGTAAAGATGAACAATTTTTTAAGAATGAAGGACTCTGATCAATGCTGTAATGAACTTTGTGCCCAGGGGAACTATAATAAAGCATGGAACCCACTTCCTAATAGAAAGGTGATAGATTCAAGTGCTAAAAGAGGAAAAGCATCTCTGGACATGGCCAAAGTATAGATTTATTTTGAATGACTATATGTGTTTGTTACAATAGTTTTTATTGGGGAAGGGGTTAGAGAGGATGGGAGGATTAGTAATAGTGATGAAGAGAGAGAGAGAAAGAGAGAGAGAGCTGTTCAAACAATTTTTTAAATGCAAAGAAGAGAACAGAAGACATTCAGAAGGAAGCACAGATAAGCAGGAGAGTTTTGAAAGTAATGTTTGAAATTTTATATATACATACACACAAACACACACACATCCTCTTTTTTGTGTTCTACTGTGTATATGGAAATGTCCATCTTTTGGTGCATTCAGAACAAAGAAATTTTAAAAAGAAATGAGCTTGATGATCTTAGAAAAAATATAGCTAGACTTACATGAAATAATGAAGAGCAAAATGAGCGAACCAAAAGAATGTTGTATACCAGTAACAGCAATGTTGTTTTAAAAACAACTTTCAGTGAACAAATCATTTTGACTATTGTAAATACTCAAATTAACTACAAAGAACATATGAAGGAAGATGCTATCTGCATCCAGAAAAAAGAACTGATAAATAGACATATGTATAGCATGATTTGCATGTATGTAATGGTAGCCATCTCAGGATGGGGGAGAAAAAAAAACGAAGAAAATAAATTTACATGATAATTTTATTATATATTTAAAAGGAATAGCAAGTTGTACATAGCAGATTTGTAGTTTCACATGCAATCTTTTTTTTTAAATTACACTATGTTATGGAAATGCTTGTTTTATTACATAAATTAATTTTTTTTAAAGAAAGAAATGAAGGCTATTGCAATAGCCCATGTAAGAGTCAATTAAAACCTGAACTAGGGTGGTAGCCATGTAAATAGAGAAAAGGGAACATATGTATATGTATCAATATATGTATATTTATATATATGTGTATATCAACATACATGTGTTTTCATACTTTTAAATTTTTATTTTTAATTTATGGAGTGAAACAAGCATTTTCATAACACAATATAATAAAAAAGGTGATTGCACATGAAACTGCAAATCTATTATGTGCAACTTGCTATTTCTTTTAAATATATAATAAAGTTATAATGTAAATTTCTTTTTTTTTCTTTTCTACTCCTCCACCCTAGAGATGGCTACCATTAGACACAAATATGTATATATTTATGTGTAAAATCATTCTATATATACTTCTATTCATAAGTTCTTTTTCATACATTTTCAAATGTATTCAGATCTTCAAATTAAGATAATTGGTAACTTTGGAGAGAACAGTTTCATTTGAATGATGAAATTGGAAGACATCACACAGAGGGTTTATAAAAAAGATCCTGCTTCTTCTAAGCATTACTTATGTGATTTTGGACATGTCA
>NW_020949153.1:0-8214 GCF_900497805.2 Vombatus ursinus | reverse complement strand
CTTTCTTTGGCTTCCCTTTCTTTCCCAGAAGTCTACAAAAAAAAAAAGTCTCAGGAAGCCACCATCAAAATATGTCACCGCTTTGGTGAACTTGGTGATGATATGTGCTTGGGTGTCCCTATAAGTTCACCTTGATAACACTGTTATTCAGACAGAGTCCAAGAACCCAGAACTGCACCCTGTTATGATGCCTTTGCATGGTGGTGAGTTCAGCACCTTCCTACCATCACTGTTGGGTGTCAAGCTCACTTTCTGAAACCCTGGAAACTATTAGAAGGATATCACTGCATTTCTAAATGTGTGTATTTAACTTCTTAACTGAAAAGCTGTCTTTTCCAAGGAGACAGCTCAGAATAGTGAAAAAGTTACTTGATTTGAAATCAGAAGACCTGGGTTTGAATCTTGGATCTGTTCTCTGCTACCTCTGTAGTCTTAGGCAGTTCCTATTTCCTTAGTGGACCTCAATTTCTTCATTTGTAAACTGAGTTGAATTATTTGACCTCCAAATTCCCTTCCAGCTCTAAATACTATGACCCTAAGAATTCTCAGCAAAATAAGTCTCTGTACCCAAATCTTGCTCTTGATTAGCCCTCATAGATAAAATTTCCAAGATTAAGTTCAGTTGTACTCTTGAGTTTGCCAAGGAAGCAAATAGCTTCTGTCTCTAGGGGCTTCCAAATCCTCAAGGCAGTGAAAGCTGCATTTTTCCAAGACTAGAACAGAATGCCAAAGTGATGATGTCACTGCCCTAAACAGTCAGCTCCCTCCTTTTTTTTTTTCCTGTTTCTCTTCTCCAGACAGGCTCATGAATCACAGCAGCTTTATCATTTAACTTAGGGCTCATTTCCCTGTTCCACAAATGTTTGGAAGTCTAGTAGGTGGAAGCCAAATGTAGTCAAAACATAAAGTCTTTACTTTCTTAAAGTCGGACATTTATTCTTCCCCTCACCCTCTTAAAAAAAAAAAACAGGAAAGAGTGTACCATCTGGCTTAATTTAGCAATCGCTGGCGATAAAGTCTTGGCACTTTGGGTCTGGCCACAATGATCTCATTCTAGAAGCTGTGTGCTAAATATTTTTACTTTTTCCATATCCAAGGCTACAGTGTGGCTCAGTGTTCCCATATGTAAATGCATGTATTGTGTACAGCTTGGATATTACACCACTATACAAAGTGTCAGTAAAATGTAGAGCCAACTTAAAGAGACATGTTCAAATGTAGATACGAATAAGATAATGTTTATCAACTGTGGAGAAAATATTTATTATTTATCCTTTATTAATATTATTGAACCTAGTTTACAGTTAGAAAATTGTCTAACTCAAAAGCTTAGGTCAGACTGCACTCAGAGAAGCCCCAGGGAAGCTGGATGGTTGTAAGCAATGCTTAGATTTCCCTCAGTGATTGTTTTGGGTTACACCCAAGCTTCTGCTTAGATTCCCCACATTAGATGGACTTACCTGCTAATATACATTTCAAACTGCCTTTCTTTTGGAGACTATCTACTTGAGGCTAGTCAGGCAAATGTTCTTATGCCCTTGTCTAAACTCAATAATGTAACCTCACAAAGACTTGTGGAGGGAATCACAACTTCCTTCTGGCTCTCTCCCTACCAAGTGACCTAATAAATGCCATCCTTTAGGTTCACAAACCCTATAGAATCTTAGAAAACATAACCATATTTAACAAATTAGGAAACTTTGTCCCAGAGAGAAGTGACTTGTTTAAGGTCACACAGCTAATTAGGAACAGAGCCAAGTCTAGATTATAGGTCCTTTGAGGCTCACAACACCACTTTTATTGCTCCTGCTCAAAGCTTTGAATGACTTCCCAACTAAATTTCAAAGTTTTTCTTGACATTCAAGGCCCTCAATAGTGTGACCAACTTTCTCTACTCCCAACTACTTTTCCAGCCTAATCTTCAGGTAAACTGTACTACATGGTGTTTTCCATATACAACTTGGACTTTTCTACCTTTATGCCTTAGATCAGAGGTTCCCAAACTTATTTGACCTAACACCCCCTTTTAAAAAATTTTTTTAAAAAATTGCTCAGAGCCCCTCCTGAAAATCTACTCTCTTTAACGTTTTAGTTGTTTTTTTTTAATTTGCATCATTTCAAAAAAATATAAAACATATTTTTTTAAATGACATCTTAAATTTAATAATTTATTGTAAATTTTTGGGGTTTTTTCCTGCATTGAAATTTTGATGATGCAATATTGCATCATGTAACCATATAGCATCATATTATAAACAAGTCATTACACATATTCCTGCTGATGCATGCTGGACTTCCCAAAAATGTACAACAGGTTTGCCTGCCAACACTTGCTTATTAAGACCTGTTGGTGGACTTGACCACTGATCAGTTATAACTTTCATTTTGTGTAGTTATTTGGAAATTAATGAAATCACTATAACTTTAACCATTATACAACAGATAAACACAGTTTTTCAAAATTTTCTTATCTTCTCTTCTTTCCTTATGCTTCTACTACCCCTTTATTTTAATTCAACATCCCCCAATTGCACCCAAGGCTACTACCACCACCCCCATCATTCCAGTGCCCCCCAGGGGGCAGGATCACCTACTTTTGGAACCTATGCCTTAGACCATGATGTGTCCTGTGCTTGTAAGTCCCTCTGCCCCATACCTGTATGCACTGAAAATCTACCCGTCTTTCAAAGACTGGTTCAAATGCTACCTCATCCATGAAATTTTGTTGAATATTGCCCAGAAAGAAGCAATATCTCCCTCTATTAAATTTATTTTGACACTTATCAAATACTTCCCTTGGGTTTGTAGTCAGGCTAAGGTAAACTACATCCAAACTCACCGAGAGAATGAAGGAGCGGTATTGCTTAGCTCCTGCCAGTGATCTTTGAAAGGTCGTGAAGACTAAAATGAAGGCAAATGTTTCATAATAACCAACTGTGGCCCCAGAGAAGAAATTAGAAAGCAGCTTCCTCATTTAAGTAAAGAGGGGAACTATGTATGCAGAATGCTGCATATTCTGTCAGACAGGACCACTGTGTCATGTCTTTTGCTTAATTCTTTCTATTAGTTATAAGATAAGCCTCACTTTGTTGAGGGTGGAGAAAGGGGAATATATCTAGAAATGACAGTGCTGTAAAAATAAAAGCAATTTATTTTTATTTATTTTGTTTTGTTTTAGGCAATTGGGGTTAAGTGACTTGCCCAGGGTCACACAACTAGTAAGCATCAAGTGTTTGGTTTAAGGTCACATTTGAACTCAGATCCTTCTGACTTCAGGGCCAGTGCTCTGTCTACTGCACCACTTGGCTGCCCCAATTTGGTTTTTTTTAAAGAGAGAACATGGAGAATGGGCATAGTGTTGCAAGATTGGAGATAGTAAATTGTTGTTCTTATTTTCCTGAAAAAGGAAAGGATTTGGCTTAGATTCCTGAAAAAATACAAAAGCATATTAATAAAGAATGATTACTGAACATCTAGAAAGGAAACATGATCACATGCATATAGCATGATGTCATCAAAAATGGGTTGTGCCAAACAAACCTTATTTCCATTTTTTTTTTGGCTTTTTGGTGAGGCAGTTGAGGTTAAATGACTTGCCCAGGGTCACACAGCTAGTAAGTGTCAAGTGTCTGAGGCCAGATTTGAACTCAGGTCCTCCTGACTCCAAGGCTGGAGCTCTATCCACTGCACCACCTAGCTGCCCCCTATTTTTCTTAACATAGTTACTAGACCATTAGATCAGGACAATCCTGTAGGTATAGTTTGCTTGCATGAATTTTGTACATATTCTTTTTTAAAATAGATTTTATTTATGTCTTTTGTTTTATATCATCTAGGATTCCCCCTGTATCTCTACCTTTACCCACTCCCAGGCAATCCCTTAGAATAAATAAAAAAAAAATTTTTGAAGGAAGAAGACAAAAAATAATCCAGCAAAACCAATCAACATACAGGAGACAATTTTTGTCATTTCCTTATTTTTTGTGTTGAGAGGGTCGAATGAGATTAAGTATATGGAAACACATTGGAAACTATAAAGCATTCATTTATGTTTACAGAAATGTAGATTATTATGTCAGAGCAGCACAGAATTTAAAACCTGGAAGGGATGTCAGGAATCCTTTTTGTCATTGTTGTTTTTCAGTTGTTTCAGTGTTGTCCAACTCTTTGTGACCCCATTTTGGGAATCTTTAGGCCAATCTTTTTATCTTTGTTGTTGTTGGTAGTGGTGATAGTGGTGGTATTCTTTGTTCTGGAAGAGGACCAATGACAACATGAAGGTGATGTCTTGCTCATGAATTGGATTTAAGTGAGGCAAGAGCTTATCCTAATGTAACTGGAATTGGCCTGTTGAGCATGCCCCATTTGGCTAAGATGAATCTGCACCCTCCATGCGGATGGGTGTAACTGCCTTTGTTGGCTGCCTGCACCTTTAAAAGTAGCAAGACTGAGTCACTCAGCCCTTTGTTGTTGGTACTTCTTTTCCATCATCTTCTTGGCTGTGTACTCTTTTTTTTTTCTTTTTGCCATTTTTGGGCTCTTTTACTCCTCTTGCTGCATACAGAATTGACATCACTAATTGAACCAGTGAGAAGGGATGGATTTGCTTTCCCCTGCTTACCTCTCTTATATCCCATCTCTCAGAAATGGGCATAGCGGACATTTGTTTCTCTTCTGTGTTGTTTGTCCTCAGTTTCAGGTGCCTGGACCAGAAGTTGGAATCATGACAACCTTGGAGCCACTATTACAGGCATGCTGGTGCAGCAGCCAGCCCACCATGGAAGGTCTGAGAAACCTGAGTGTCTGGGACTCCAGGTGGTGGTGGTGGTGGTGAGGTGGAGTTTGGACTTGGAAATGGGACTGTATTCTTTAGGAACTGAGCTAAACTATTAACTTAATCCCTTTCCCTTCCCCAGAGACCCAGGTGGTACAGAGGAGAAGGGGGATTATACCTCCCATGTGTTGGGGGAGTAAGCTTGTATATTTGTGATTATACCTTCTGAAGCAAACATGCCTTTGTAAAAGCTTCAGTGTTATGCTAACAATAAGGAAATTAAGGCCCAGAGAGATGTCCGAGGGCACTCAGGTAATTAGTAGATTCATAGGCTAGTATTAGGTTACATCTGTGGCTGATTCTTAGCAGTCTGAGCATGATTTCTCCTGACTTACTGCATCATCAGTTTCTCTGTTCTCAGCCCTCCTTGGCACTTTGGACCATTATTTGAATCCATAAGATAACATGACATCCCTATTACAAAAAGAACAAGTTTAATGATTCTATTGTTTTCCTTTCACATGACAGCCTTGGAACTCAGAGGGCCTTTGGCTATGAAGTCTTAGTCTCTATGTGGGAGGAGACTGATATGTTGTTTAGATATTCTGATAAGAATGCTCAAGGAACAAAGAGACATTAACCTCCCATTATCTCTATCTTGTGACCAGTTCAGCTGAGTTAGAGATAACACTCCTTTATGTAGAATTTGAGAACCTAGGAGCCAGTCTTTAGAGATTAACCCACCCAATTTCCTCATTTGACCCAAGGAAACTGAGAAGTGACTTGCCCAAGAGGATTTAGTAGCAGATCTGGGAACAGAACCCAGTCTCTTGACTCCCCATCCAATGTGCTTTTTACTTCATCATGTAATATCTCTGACTGCCTTATTTCTTGATTATTTCCTATTTATCCTGTCTATAGCTTTTTTGTCCATGGTTGTTTGCTTGTTGTCTCCCCATTAGACTATGAGCTCCTTGAGAACAAAGACTGTCTTTTGCCTTTCTTTGTATCCGCAACACTTTGCACAGTGCCTGGCAGATAATAGGTACTTCATAAATGCTTAATGACAGATTGCCTTATATTACAGGAGCAAGATAACATAATTTTGTGAAGGATTTTCCCCTTCTACTTTTATCCCTATGTACTGGGCCAAACAGGATATGACAAAGCTTTGAGTTTTTCTGTGGGACCAAAAATTGTTAAAAAAAAAATGACTCTCTTTGACACTCATTGTCAGTTCCTACGTCAACTTTCATTTCCATTTGGAAACCATCTGTCATAACTGCCCTATAGTATTTTTTAATACTGAAAACAAGATCCTATTATAGGAGCCTAGCTCAATACTATTTCTATAGCTGTCTTTCATGAGTTTATATTCTTTAAAATCTGCACTTGTGGACACATTATCAACTCTTAGAAGAACCAGAGCTAAAAAGGCTGGTGTATGCCCTGGAGCTGTGTTTAGGGCATACCAAGAGATTATTTCCAGAGAATAAATTAATGCCTACTCTCAGAAATACCCACTATTTTGGAAATTATAAGGTTTTAAGATTTAAATCACAAATGTGAAAAAGCTCTTTAAGGCAGGGATTCTTAATCTTCATCAAGTCCAGGACCCCTTTGGCAGGCTGGTGAAGACTGTGTTTCTTGCCTACATTCAAAATGGAAGGAAACAAAACACTAATTTCAATTTAGAGGTTAGTGAAAACAAAGGTGCAATTTTTTCTCCTAATTAAGATAGGGATCCTCTGAAATCTACCCATGGACCGCTTAGAAGTCAATGGAGCCCAAGTTAAGAATCTGTACCTACCTTATTGTTAGTTTTGCTTGAACTTGAGGGTTCCCCTTCCTTCAGTCAGGAAAGAGATTCTCAAACCTTTTAGGCCCATGTCTTCACTGACACCTCCAAATGCTATTAATAAGAAGGCTAGTATACTTTGGATGAGACACCAGTAAGTTGATTTGTACACTCAATTAGGTTCCAGTGTGCTTTTGTATATTTTATCTCATTTGATCCTTCCAACAACCTTTAAATGAAGTAAGGCATCTTTCTTTATGACTGCTATGTCATGTATTAATTCAATTCCTTTCAATTCAAAAACTATTTATTAGGCATCTACTATGTTCAAAGCCAAGAGAATAGAATGGAGCAGAAGATAGGATTAGGGGCTTGGGGTCAGGAAGATCTTTCAAATCCTACCCCTTAACATTTTCTAGCTGTGTGATCTTGTGTAAGACTCTTAATCTCTCAGAACTTCAGCTACCCTATCTGTACAATGGGGATAATAATAATATCTACAGAACCTACCTCGCAGGTTGTTGTAAGGATCAAATGAGAAATTAGTGTTATATGTTAGCTGCTATTACTATTATCACTATTATATCTACCACATAGGAAGACTGTGAAATGATCTGGGAGAAAAATAGAATTAGCCCAACATCTTACCCCATATACACTAATAAGCTCTAAATGGATATATGACCAAAATATAAAAGTTCACATAAACACTTTAGAGGATCCAGGAAGGAGATATCCTTCACAACTATGACCATAAAAAGTACAGAAAGGATTGAAGAAGACAAAATGGATAACTTTGATAAAACTGGAAAGTCTTTGCATAAACTAAAATTAGAAGAAAAAGAGTTAACTGGGAAAAAAATTTTTGTAGCAATTTTCTCTAATTAAGGTCTGATATCCAAGATAAGTAAGGGTTTGGTTCAAATATGTAAAAATAAAAGTTGTTCCCTTCAAACAATATGAATAGACAGCTATATACACATTCAAGTTACCAATAATCATGTGAAAAAATCCTTGAAGTCATAGTTGAAAATTAAGGTAACTCTGAGGTTACATGTGACATCCATCAGATTGGCAAAGATGACCAAAAAAGAAAATGCAATTGTTGGATGAGCAGTGGGAGGACCAGAACACCATTGTACTGTTGGTAGAGTTGTATATTGATTCAAATACTCTGGAAAGTAATTTAAAAGCACAACCAAAAATAGCATTTACTAGTCATATATTCCAAAGAGATTAGAGAAAGAGGAAAAAGAACCCTTGAATGTATACAAGGAAAGCATGCGCACATTAATAAAATGAATGTCAGAATTGCTATGTCAAGGAAGGTGACTGAAACTCTAGCTACTCTGAAAAACTAGATAATAAGCATTCCAGATGAACCAGTCAATCAACAAGCATTTATTAAATGCCTAGTGTGAACTAGGCACTGTTCTGGGTGTTAGAGATAAAGAAAGAAAAAAAGAAAGAAAGAGAGAGAGAGAGAAAGAGAAAGAGAGAAAGAGAGAAAAAGAAAGAAAGAAAGAAAGAAAGAAAGAAAGAAAGAAAGAAAGAAAGAAAGAAAAGAAAAGAAAAGAAAAGAAAAGAAAGGAAAGGAAAAGAAAAGAAAAGAAAAGAAAAGAAAAGAAAAGAAAAGAAAAGA
>NW_020949152.1:0-3100 GCF_900497805.2 Vombatus ursinus | reverse complement strand
AAGGATTTTATGGTGCCAATATAAGTTCAGTAGAGGTACCACCGTTTAAATACATTGTGGATGGGAGTGGGAGGATGAGGGGGTTGTTCAGACTGGATGCAGTGGAGTTGGGGAAGGAAGAGGATTACAGAAGGGGCCAAATCTCACCAGGTTTGTTATCATTGTTCAGTCTATCCAGTCAAGCCCAACTCTTTGTGATCCTAGGGACCATACTGTCCATGAAAGTTTCTTGGCAAAGATACTGGAATGGTCTGCCATTTCCTTGTATAGTAGAGTAAAGCAAACAGATGATAAGTGACTTGCCCAGGGTCACACAACTAGTAAGTGTCTGAGGACACATTTGGACTCAGGTCTTCCTGACTCCAGGCCCGGTGCTCTATCCACTGAGCTATCCAGTTACCTACAAATCCGATCAGCTTACAGATGAAATAGCAAGGCCGAGGCCAGGACTATTTCAAAAAGAAATCAAGAAAGGTGAAGCAGCTAAGATATTGGGTCCTGATCATATGAGATGATATTTGTAAAACTCTTAGCACCAAGCCTGGCACCTAGGAGGTGCTTTGTAAATGCTTATTCCCTTCCTATTTTACCCTGAAGTTTCATTGGCCCTCCCTATAAAATCTTTTCATCTCAATCTCTTTCCCTCTCTCCTTTACTCTTTTAGAAAAAAGGTGAAAATATTCTTCTTTCCTGGAATTCTAGAAAGAAAATTAGTAGATAGGATTAAAATTGAGATGCAACAACACCATCTTTAAATATTATCTATTAAATATTACCCCTAGTCTTGTGAAGCTTCAAAAAATGAGTGTTTCTAGTGAAGGGAGAGGGGCCAGGTCAAGGAAGCATGGGCTGCATTTCTTTTGTTTTAGTAAATGGTTTCTCCTCCACCCTCTCACCCTCCCACCCTCCCACCCCCACCCCAAGCTCCTTGACAGAAGGGACTGAGTAATGTGTTCTCTCTGCCATCCCCCACCACCTTCATGTATCCTTAACACCAAATTCAGTGACTTACACTTAGAAAGCTTCAGAAAGATTTTTTTTTCTTGAATTTAAAGCAAGTGTTATCCCTAAAGTGACAGCATCTCCTATGCATGTATGTATGATAATTTCACTTCAAATTTGCATAAGTTGGAATACAGGACTTCACTGCCTTCCAACAGTAATAATTAATGGGTCTATTGCCCACACATATTAGCGAATAACAGAAGAGTGTGATAAATGGCTTTTAAAAACAAATTAAAACAACTCTGGACTTTTGCATCTCTCTGACTACATCTAAAATGATGAGCCTAAATGAAGAGCCCAAAGGACCCCATGCTGAGACATAGCTTTCTCAAGCTTTGCTGAACAGATAAGGTAGAATTCTTTCTAATGACTACAAAATGCAAATTCTCTTGATGTTGAAATTTGGGCACACTCATTCCAGACTGGGGGCAATGTTTTCTTACAGTTTCTAGGGTGGGCTGGTGGAAAAAATAAAAAGCGTTCTAGGTTCTAAAATTACACACATGTGTGCTCTCTCTCTCTCTCTCTCTCTCTCTCTCTCTCTCACACACACACACACACACACACACAACACACAAATGTATTCCAAGCTATAAATCTTTAAATTGGTGTTGTTTTTTCAAATAAAATTTTGTCACTGAAGATCAATTAAGTACCTATCTCCCCTTGGCCCTAGCTCAGCAGGAAGTGAGTTAAACAGATATGTTCAATTATCTCTGGACACTTACTTTTTAATGAAGGTGACAGAAATAGGGACAGACCTAAAGAGGACACACCTAGTTAACTGTGCACCTTTACCCTTTTCTTTCTCTCATATGTTGTTTTTAAAATTAATTATGCCCATTAGACCACTTTGGTGGATTGAGGCATGGGTCTTTTTTGTCTTAATTTTCTTGTTGTGTGATGCAGGTGGTAGGAGACTGAAAGCCTGATCCATGTAAGGCACTATACTAGGCACTGGAGATACTAGAATCTGTGGATAGTTCCTGCTCTCACTGGGCTTATAGTCAATCTAGTTGGGAAGATAAGCGATATAAGTAATAATATATAATAATTTTATATATAATAAGTAATGAGCATAATAATATAATATGTAAGTAATGTAATGTTTATATTATAAGTACTATAATGTTTATATTATAAATAAGTAATGATAATTGACATTTATACAGTTCCTTAGGGTTTTCAAAATGCTTTGTATGTATTATCTCATTTGAGTCTCAAAATAATCCTGAGAGGTAGATATAACATATAGCATTAGCTGCATTTTACAGATGAGGAAACTGAGACCCAAATTCCAAGAGTTACACATAGTCACATAGCTAAGTATTGGAGTCTAGAACAATAGTGTCAAACTCAAAAAGAAACAGTCCCTGTGGACTGCACATTGACTTAGAAAGTAACAAATTCACATTATTTATGTTGTAGTATATTTTTGTTTATTTTGTTGAACATTTCCCAATTCTATTTTAATCTGGTTCAGGTCTCACTGGAAAGTTTTGCAACTGTCTGCTGGCCAGGAGTTTGAACCACTGATCTAGGGGACTCAAGATGAAATAAGAATTTGACCTTGAACTTAGTTTTCTCCTGACACTATCTCTACCATTCTATCCACCATACCATACTCCAGTGTCTTTGTCAAGAAAAACCCATATGGGTTACAAAGAGTGGGACAGTACTGAACAATAATAATGTCAGTATATTTGGTTTCCTTTTAATCCTTTGTATTTTATTTTATGCATTTGACAGCATTATCCTGAGAAATAATATAATATCTAGCATTTAATAATAATGATAATAATAGCTAGCATTTATATAGCACTTTGAGGTTTACAAAGCATTTTGCAAATATTATCTCCTTTTATTTTCATAACAGCCCTGGGAGATAGGTGATATCATTAATCTCATTTTACAGATGAGGACACTGAGGCAAAGAAAGGTTAACAGATTTGCCCAAGGACATATAACTAGTAAGTATCTGAGGCTGGATTTGAACTTGGGTCTTCCTGATTTCAGGGCCAGTATGCTAGCTGCTATGCCACCTAGTAAAAAAAAAAAGTCCGTCAGCTTCACCACACTGCCAAAGATATTCATG
>NW_020949151.1:0-8217 GCF_900497805.2 Vombatus ursinus | reverse complement strand
CTTTCTTTGGCTTCCCTTTCTTTCCCAGAAGTCTACAAAAAAAAAAAAGTCTCAGGAAGCCACCATCAAAATATGTCACCGCTTTGGTGAACTTGGTGATGATATGTGCTTGGGTGTCCCTATAAGTTCACCTTGATAACACTGTTATTCAGACAGAGTCCAAGAACCCAGAACTGCACCCTGTTATGATGCCTTTGCATGGTGGTGAGTTCAGCACCTTCCTACCATCACTGTTGGGTGTCAAGCTCACTTTCTGAAACCCTGGAAACTATTAGAAGGATATCACTGCATTTCTAAATGTGTGTATTTAACTTCTTAACTGAAAAGCTGTCTTTTCCAAGGAGACAGCTCAGAATAGTGAAAAAGTTACTTGATTTGAAATCAGAAGACCTGGGTTTGAATCTTGGATCTGTTCTCTGCTACCTCTGTAGTCTTAGGCAGTTCCTATTTCCTTAGTGGACCTCAATTTCTTCATTTGTAAACTGAGTTGAATTATTTGACCTCCAAATTCCCTTCCAGCTCTAAATACTATGACCCTAAGAATTCTCAGCAAAATAAGTCTCTGTACCCAAATCTTGCTCTTGATTAGCCCTCATAGATAAAATTTCCAAGATTAAGTTCAGTTGTACTCTTGAGTTTGCCAAGGAAGCAAATAGCTTCTGTCTCTAGGGGCTTCCAAATCCTCAAGGCAGTGAAAGCTGCATTTTTCCAAGACTAGAACAGAATGCCAAAGTGATGATGTCACTGCCCTAAACAGTCAGCTCCCTCCTTTTTTTTTTTCCTGTTTCTCTTCTCCAGACAGGCTCATGAATCACAGCAGCTTTATCATTTAACTTAGGGCTCATTTCCCTGTTCCACAAATGTTTGGAAGTCTAGTAGGTGGAAGCCAAATGTAGTCAAAACATAAAGTCTTTACTTTCTTAAAGTCGGACATTTATTCTTCCCCTCACCCTCTTAAAAAAAAAAAAACAGGAAAGAGTGTACCATCTGGCTTAATTTAGCAATCGCTGGCGATAAAGTCTTGGCACTTTGGGTCTGGCCACAATGATCTCATTCTAGAAGCTGTGTGCTAAATATTTTTACTTTTTCCATATCCAAGGCTACAGTGTGGCTCAGTGTTCCCATATGTAAATGCATGTATTGTGTACAGCTTGGATATTACACCACTATACAAAGTGTCAGTAAAATGTAGAGCCAACTTAAAGAGACATGTTCAAATGTAGATACGAATAAGATAATGTTTATCAACTGTGGAGAAAATATTTATTATTTATCCTTTATTAATATTATTGAACCTAGTTTACAGTTAGAAAATTGTCTAACTCAAAAGCTTAGGTCAGACTGCACTCAGAGAAGCCCCAGGGAAGCTGGATGGTTGTAAGCAATGCTTAGATTTCCCTCAGTGATTGTTTTGGGTTACACCCAAGCTTCTGCTTAGATTCCCCACATTAGATGGACTTACCTGCTAATATACATTTCAAACTGCCTTTCTTTTGGAGACTATCTACTTGAGGCTAGTCAGGCAAATGTTCTTATGCCCTTGTCTAAACTCAATAATGTAACCTCACAAAGACTTGTGGAGGGAATCACAACTTCCTTCTGGCTCTCTCCCTACCAAGTGACCTAATAAATGCCATCCTTTAGGTTCACAAACCCTATAGAATCTTAGAAAACATAACCATATTTAACAAATTAGGAAACTTTGTCCCAGAGAGAAGTGACTTGTTTAAGGTCACACAGCTAATTAGGAACAGAGCCAAGTCTAGATTATAGGTCCTTTGAGGCTCACAACACCACTTTTATTGCTCCTGCTCAAAGCTTTGAATGACTTCCCAACTAAATTTCAAAGTTTTTCTTGACATTCAAGGCCCTCAATAGTGTGACCAACTTTCTCTACTCCCAACTACTTTTCCAGCCTAATCTTCAGGTAAACTGTACTACATGGTGTTTTCCATATACAACTTGGACTTTTCTACCTTTATGCCTTAGATCAGAGGTTCCCAAACTTATTTGACCTAACACCCCCTTTTAAAAAATTTTTTTAAAAAATTGCTCAGAGCCCCTCCTGAAAATCTACTCTCTTTAACGTTTTAGTTGTTTTTTTTTAATTTGCATCATTTCAAAAAAATATAAAACATATTTTTTTAAATGACATCTTAAATTTAATAATTTATTGTAAATTTTTGGGGTTTTTTCCTGCATTGAAATTTTGATGATGCAATATTGCATCATGTAACCATATAGCATCATATTATAAACAAGTCATTACACATATTCCTGCTGATGCATGCTGGACTTCCCAAAAATGTACAACAGGTTTGCCTGCCAACACTTGCTTATTAAGACCTGTTGGTGGACTTGACCACTGATCAGTTATAACTTTCATTTTGTGTAGTTATTTGGAAATTAATGAAATCACTATAACTTTAACCATTATACAACAGATAAACACAGTTTTTCAAAATTTTCTTATCTTCTCTTCTTTCCTTATGCTTCTACTACCCCTTTATTTTAATTCAACATCCCCCAATTGCACCCAAGGCTACTACCACCACCCCCATCATTCCAGTGCCCCCCAGGGGGCAGGATCACCTACTTTTGGAACCTATGCCTTAGACCATGATGTGTCCTGTGCTTGTAAGTCCCTCTGCCCCATACCTGTATGCACTGAAAATCTACCCGTCTTTCAAAGACTGGTTCAAATGCTACCTCATCCATGAAATTTTGTTGAATATTGCCCAGAAAGAAGCAATATCTCCCTCTATTAAATTTATTTTGACACTTATCAAATACTTCCCTTGGGTTTGTAGTCAGGCTAAGGTAAACTACATCCAAACTCACCGAGAGAATGAAGGAGCGGTATTGCTTAGCTCCTGCCAGTGATCTTTGAAAGGTCGTGAAGACTAAAATGAAGGCAAATGTTTCATAATAACCAACTGTGGCCCCAGAGAAGAAATTAGAAAGCAGCTTCCTCATTTAAGTAAAGAGGGGAACTATGTATGCAGAATGCTGCATATTCTGTCAGACAGGACCACTGTGTCATGTCTTTTGCTTAATTCTTTCTATTAGTTATAAGATAAGCCTCACTTTGTTGAGGGTGGAGAAAGGGGAATATATCTAGAAATGACAGTGCTGTAAAAATAAAAGCAATTTATTTTTATTTATTTTGTTTTGTTTTAGGCAATTGGGGTTAAGTGACTTGCCCAGGGTCACACAACTAGTAAGCATCAAGTGTTTGGTTTAAGGTCACATTTGAACTCAGATCCTTCTGACTTCAGGGCCAGTGCTCTGTCTACTGCACCACTTGGCTGCCCCAATTTGGTTTTTTTTAAAGAGAGAACATGGAGAATGGGCATAGTGTTGCAAGATTGGAGATAGTAAATTGTTGTTCTTATTTTCCTGAAAAAGGAAAGGATTTGGCTTAGATTCCTGAAAAAATACAAAAGCATATTAATAAAGAATGATTACTGAACATCTAGAAAGGAAACATGATCACATGCATATAGCATGATGTCATCAAAAATGGGTTGTGCCAAACAAACCTTATTTCCATTTTTTTTTTGGCTTTTTGGTGAGGCAGTTGAGGTTAAATGACTTGCCCAGGGTCACACAGCTAGTAAGTGTCAAGTGTCTGAGGCCAGATTTGAACTCAGGTCCTCCTGACTCCAAGGCTGGAGCTCTATCCACTGCACCACCTAGCTGCCCCCTATTTTTCTTAACATAGTTACTAGACCATTAGATCAGGACAATCCTGTAGGTATAGTTTGCTTGCATGAATTTTGTACATATTCTTTTTTAAAATAGATTTTATTTATGTCTTTTGTTTTATATCATCTAGGATTCCCCCTGTATCTCTACCTTTACCCACTCCCAGGCAATCCCTTAGAATAAATAAAAAAAAAATTTTTGAAGGAAGAAGACAAAAAATAATCCAGCAAAACCAATCAACATACAGGAGACAATTTTTGTCATTTCCTTATTTTTTGTGTTGAGAGGGTCGAATGAGATTAAGTATATGGAAACACATTGGAAACTATAAAGCATTCATTTATGTTTACAGAAATGTAGATTATTATGTCAGAGCAGCACAGAATTTAAAACCTGGAAGGGATGTCAGGAATCCTTTTTGTCATTGTTGTTTTTCAGTTGTTTCAGTGTTGTCCAACTCTTTGTGACCCCATTTTGGGAATCTTTAGGCCAATCTTTTTATCTTTGTTGTTGTTGGTAGTGGTGATAGTGGTGGTATTCTTTGTTCTGGAAGAGGACCAATGACAACATGAAGGTGATGTCTTGCTCATGAATTGGATTTAAGTGAGGCAAGAGCTTATCCTAATGTAACTGGAATTGGCCTGTTGAGCATGCCCCATTTGGCTAAGATGAATCTGCACCCTCCATGCGGATGGGTGTAACTGCCTTTGTTGGCTGCCTGCACCTTTAAAAGTAGCAAGACTGAGTCACTCAGCCCTTTGTTGTTGGTACTTCTTTTCCATCATCTTCTTGGCTGTGTACTCTTTTTTTTTTTCTTTTTGCCATTTTTGGGCTCTTTTACTCCTCTTGCTGCATACAGAATTGACATCACTAATTGAACCAGTGAGAAGGGATGGATTTGCTTTCCCCTGCTTACCTCTCTTATATCCCATCTCTCAGAAATGGGCATAGCGGACATTTGTTTCTCTTCTGTGTTGTTTGTCCTCAGTTTCAGGTGCCTGGACCAGAAGTTGGAATCATGACAACCTTGGAGCCACTATTACAGGCATGCTGGTGCAGCAGCCAGCCCACCATGGAAGGTCTGAGAAACCTGAGTGTCTGGGACTCCAGGTGGTGGTGGTGGTGGTGAGGTGGAGTTTGGACTTGGAAATGGGACTGTATTCTTTAGGAACTGAGCTAAACTATTAACTTAATCCCTTTCCCTTCCCCAGAGACCCAGGTGGTACAGAGGAGAAGGGGGATTATACCTCCCATGTGTTGGGGGAGTAAGCTTGTATATTTGTGATTA
The DNA here is from genome assembly GCF_900497805.2 of Vombatus ursinus. NCBI lineage: Eukaryota > Metazoa > Chordata > Mammalia > Diprotodontia > Vombatidae > Vombatus > Vombatus ursinus. The sequence continues at coordinate 3,221 of NW_020949151.1, read as the reverse complement.
TACCTTCTGAAGCAAACATGCCTTTGTAAAAGCTTCAGTGTTATGCTAACAATAAGGAAATTAAGGCCCAGAGAGATGTCCGAGGGCACTCAGGTAATTAGTAGATTCATAGGCTAGTATTAGGTTACATCTGTGGCTGATTCTTAGCAGTCTGAGCATGATTTCTCCTGACTTACTGCATCATCAGTTTCTCTGTTCTCAGCCCTCCTTGGCACTTTGGACCATTATTTGAATCCATAAGATAACATGACATCCCTATTACAAAAAGAACAAGTTTAATGATTCTATTGTTTTCCTTTCACATGACAGCCTTGGAACTCAGAGGGCCTTTGGCTATGAAGTCTTAGTCTCTATGTGGGAGGAGACTGATATGTTGTTTAGATATTCTGATAAGAATGCTCAAGGAACAAAGAGACATTAACCTCCCATTATCTCTATCTTGTGACCAGTTCAGCTGAGTTAGAGATAACACTCCTTTATGTAGAATTTGAGAACCTAGGAGCCAGTCTTTAGAGATTAACCCACCCAATTTCCTCATTTGACCCAAGGAAACTGAGAAGTGACTTGCCCAAGAGGATTTAGTAGCAGATCTGGGAACAGAACCCAGTCTCTTGACTCCCCATCCAATGTGCTTTTTACTTCATCATGTAATATCTCTGACTGCCTTATTTCTTGATTATTTCCTATTTATCCTGTCTATAGCTTTTTTGTCCATGGTTGTTTGCTTGTTGTCTCCCCATTAGACTATGAGCTCCTTGAGAACAAAGACTGTCTTTTGCCTTTCTTTGTATCCGCAACACTTTGCACAGTGCCTGGCAGATAATAGGTACTTCATAAATGCTTAATGACAGATTGCCTTATATTACAGGAGCAAGATAACATAATTTTGTGAAGGATTTTCCCCTTCTACTTTTATCCCTATGTACTGGGCCAAACAGGATATGACAAAGCTTTGAGTTTTTCTGTGGGACCAAAAATTGTTAAAAAAAAAATGACTCTCTTTGACACTCATTGTCAGTTCCTACGTCAACTTTCATTTCCATTTGGAAACCATCTGTCATAACTGCCCTATAGTATTTTTTAATACTGAAAACAAGATCCTATTATAGGAGCCTAGCTCAATACTATTTCTATAGCTGTCTTTCATGAGTTTATATTCTTTAAAATCTGCACTTGTGGACACATTATCAACTCTTAGAAGAACCAGAGCTAAAAAGGCTGGTGTATGCCCTGGAGCTGTGTTTAGGGCATACCAAGAGATTATTTCCAGAGAATAAATTAATGCCTACTCTCAGAAATACCCACTATTTTGGAAATTATAAGGTTTTAAGATTTAAATCACAAATGTGAAAAAGCTCTTTAAGGCAGGGATTCTTAATCTTCATCAAGTCCAGGACCCCTTTGGCAGGCTGGTGAAGACTGTGTTTCTTGCCTACATTCAAAATGGAAGGAAACAAAACACTAATTTCAATTTAGAGGTTAGTGAAAACAAAGGTGCAATTTTTTCTCCTAATTAAGATAGGGATCCTCTGAAATCTACCCATGGACCGCTTAGAAGTCAATGGAGCCCAAGTTAAGAATCTGTACCTACCTTATTGTTAGTTTTGCTTGAACTTGAGGGTTCCCCTTCCTTCAGTCAGGAAAGAGATTCTCAAACCTTTTAGGCCCATGTCTTCACTGACACCTCCAAATGCTATTAATAAGAAGGCTAGTATACTTTGGATGAGACACCAGTAAGTTGATTTGTACACTCAATTAGGTTCCAGTGTGCTTTTGTATATTTTATCTCATTTGATCCTTCCAACAACCTTTAAATGAAGTAAGGCATCTTTCTTTATGACTGCTATGTCATGTATTAATTCAATTCCTTTCAATTCAAAAACTATTTATTAGGCATCTACTATGTTCAAAGCCAAGAGAATAGAATGGAGCAGAAGATAGGATTAGGGGCTTGGGGTCAGGAAGATCTTTCAAATCCTACCCCTTAACATTTTCTAGCTGTGTGATCTTGTGTAAGACTCTTAATCTCTCAGAACTTCAGCTACCCTATCTGTACAATGGGGATAATAATAATATCTACAGAACCTACCTCGCAGGTTGTTGTAAGGATCAAATGAGAAATTAGTGTTATATGTTAGCTGCTATTACTATTATCACTATTATATCTACCACATAGGAAGACTGTGAAATGATCTGGGAGAAAAATAGAATTAGCCCAACATCTTACCCCATATACACTAATAAGCTCTAAATGGATATATGACCAAAATATAAAAGTTCACATAAACACTTTAGAGGATCCAGGAAGGAGATATCCTTCACAACTATGACCATAAAAAGTACAGAAAGGATTGAAGAAGACAAAATGGATAACTTTGATAAAACTGGAAAGTCTTTGCATAAACTAAAATTAGAAGAAAAAGAGTTAACTGGGAAAAAAATTTTTGTAGCAATTTTCTCTAATTAAGGTCTGATATCCAAGATAAGTAAGGGTTTGGTTCAAATATGTAAAAATAAAAGTTGTTCCCTTCAAACAATATGAATAGACAGCTATATACACATTCAAGTTACCAATAATCATGTGAAAAAATCCTTGAAGTCATAGTTGAAAATTAAGGTAACTCTGAGGTTACATGTGACATCCATCAGATTGGCAAAGATGACCAAAAAAGAAAATGCAATTGTTGGATGAGCAGTGGGAGGACCAGAACACCATTGTACTGTTGGTAGAGTTGTATATTGATTCAAATACTCTGGAAAGTAATTTAAAAGCACAACCAAAAATAGCATTTACTAGTCATATATTCCAAAGAGATTAGAGAAAGAGGAAAAAGAACCCTTGAATGTATACAAGGAAAGCATGCGCACATTAATAAAATGAATGTCAGAATTGCTATGTCAAGGAAGGTGACTGAAACTCTAGCTACTCTGAAAAACTAGATAATAAGCATTCCAGATGAACCAGTCAATCAACAAGCATTTATTAAATGCCTAGTGTGAACTAGGCACTGTTCTGGGTGTTAGAGATAAAGAAAGAAAAAAAGAAAGAAAGAGAGAGAGAGAGAAAGAGAAAGAGAGAAAGAGAGAAAAAGAAAGAAAGAAAGAAAGAAAGAAAGAAAGAAAGAAAGAAAGAAAGAAAGAAAAGAAAAGAAAAGAAAAGAAAAGAAAGGAAAGGAAAAGAAAAGAAAAGAAAAGAAAAGAAAAGAAAAGAAAAGAAAAGA
>NW_020949150.1:0-3098 GCF_900497805.2 Vombatus ursinus | reverse complement strand
AAGGATTTTATGGTGCCAATATAAGTTCAGTAGAGGTACCACCGTTTAAATACATTGTGGATGGGAGTGGGAGGATGAGGGGGTTGTTCAGACTGGATGCAGTGGAGTTGGGGAAGGAAGAGGATTACAGAAGGGGCCAAATCTCACCAGGTTTGTTATCATTGTTCAGTCTATCCAGTCAAGCCCAACTCTTTGTGATCCTAGGGACCATACTGTCCATGAAAGTTTCTTGGCAAAGATACTGGAATGGTCTGCCATTTCCTTGTATAGTAGAGTAAAGCAAACAGATGATAAGTGACTTGCCCAGGGTCACACAACTAGTAAGTGTCTGAGGACACATTTGGACTCAGGTCTTCCTGACTCCAGGCCCGGTGCTCTATCCACTGAGCTATCCAGTTACCTACAAATCCGATCAGCTTACAGATGAAATAGCAAGGCCGAGGCCAGGACTATTTCAAAAAGAAATCAAGAAAGGTGAAGCAGCTAAGATATTGGGTCCTGATCATATGAGATGATATTTGTAAAACTCTTAGCACCAAGCCTGGCACCTAGGAGGTGCTTTGTAAATGCTTATTCCCTTCCTATTTTACCCTGAAGTTTCATTGGCCCTCCCTATAAAATCTTTTCATCTCAATCTCTTTCCCTCTCTCCTTTACTCTTTTAGAAAAAAGGTGAAAATATTCTTCTTTCCTGGAATTCTAGAAAGAAAATTAGTAGATAGGATTAAAATTGAGATGCAACAACACCATCTTTAAATATTATCTATTAAATATTACCCCTAGTCTTGTGAAGCTTCAAAAAATGAGTGTTTCTAGTGAAGGGAGAGGGGCCAGGTCAAGGAAGCATGGGCTGCATTTCTTTTGTTTTAGTAAATGGTTTCTCCTCCACCCTCTCACCCTCCCACCCTCCCACCCCCACCCCAAGCTCCTTGACAGAAGGGACTGAGTAATGTGTTCTCTCTGCCATCCCCCACCACCTTCATGTATCCTTAACACCAAATTCAGTGACTTACACTTAGAAAGCTTCAGAAAGATTTTTTTTTTCTTGAATTTAAAGCAAGTGTTATCCCTAAAGTGACAGCATCTCCTATGCATGTATGTATGATAATTTCACTTCAAATTTGCATAAGTTGGAATACAGGACTTCACTGCCTTCCAACAGTAATAATTAATGGGTCTATTGCCCACACATATTAGCGAATAACAGAAGAGTGTGATAAATGGCTTTTAAAAACAAATTAAAACAACTCTGGACTTTTGCATCTCTCTGACTACATCTAAAATGATGAGCCTAAATGAAGAGCCCAAAGGACCCCATGCTGAGACATAGCTTTCTCAAGCTTTGCTGAACAGATAAGGTAGAATTCTTTCTAATGACTACAAAATGCAAATTCTCTTGATGTTGAAATTTGGGCACACTCATTCCAGACTGGGGGCAATGTTTTCTTACAGTTTCTAGGGTGGGCTGGTGGAAAAAATAAAAAGCGTTCTAGGTTCTAAAATTACACACATGTGTGCTCTCTCTCTCTCTCTCTCTCTCTCTCTCTCTCACACACACACACACACACACACACAACACACAAATGTATTCCAAGCTATAAATCTTTAAATTGGTGTTGTTTTTTCAAATAAAATTTTGTCACTGAAGATCAATTAAGTACCTATCTCCCCTTGGCCCTAGCTCAGCAGGAAGTGAGTTAAACAGATATGTTCAATTATCTCTGGACACTTACTTTTTAATGAAGGTGACAGAAATAGGGACAGACCTAAAGAGGACACACCTAGTTAACTGTGCACCTTTACCCTTTTCTTTCTCTCATATGTTGTTTTTAAAATTAATTATGCCCATTAGACCACTTTGGTGGATTGAGGCATGGGTCTTTTTTGTCTTAATTTTCTTGTTGTGTGATGCAGGTGGTAGGAGACTGAAAGCCTGATCCATGTAAGGCACTATACTAGGCACTGGAGATACTAGAATCTGTGGATAGTTCCTGCTCTCACTGGGCTTATAGTCAATCTAGTTGGGAAGATAAGCGATATAAGTAATAATATATAATAATTTTATATATAATAAGTAATGAGCATAATAATATAATATGTAAGTAATGTAATGTTTATATTATAAGTACTATAATGTTTATATTATAAATAAGTAATGATAATTGACATTTATACAGTTCCTTAGGGTTTTCAAAATGCTTTGTATGTATTATCTCATTTGAGTCTCAAAATAATCCTGAGAGGTAGATATAACATATAGCATTAGCTGCATTTTACAGATGAGGAAACTGAGACCCAAATTCCAAGAGTTACACATAGTCACATAGCTAAGTATTGGAGTCTAGAACAATAGTGTCAAACTCAAAAAGAAACAGTCCCTGTGGACTGCACATTGACTTAGAAAGTAACAAATTCACATTATTTATGTTGTAGTATATTTTTGTTTATTTTGTTGAACATTTCCCAATTCTATTTTAATCTGGTTCAGGTCTCACTGGAAAGTTTTGCAACTGTCTGCTGGCCAGGAGTTTGAACCACTGATCTAGGGGACTCAAGATGAAATAAGAATTTGACCTTGAACTTAGTTTTCTCCTGACACTATCTCTACCATTCTATCCACCATACCATACTCCAGTGTCTTTGTCAAGAAAAACCCATATGGGTTACAAAGAGTGGGACAGTACTGAACAATAATAATGTCAGTATATTTGGTTTCCTTTTAATCCTTTGTATTTTATTTTATGCATTTGACAGCATTATCCTGAGAAATAATATAATATCTAGCATTTAATAATAATGATAATAATAGCTAGCATTTATATAGCACTTTGAGGTTTACAAAGCATTTTGCAAATATTATCTCCTTTTATTTTCATAACAGCCCTGGGAGATAGGTGATATCATTAATCTCATTTTACAGATGAGGACACTGAGGCAAAGAAAGGTTAACAGATTTGCCCAAGGACATATAACTAGTAAGTATCTGAGGCTGGATTTGAACTTGGGTCTTCCTGATTTCAGGGCCAGTATGCTAGCTGCTATGCCACCTAGTAAAAAAAAAAGTCCGTCAGCTTCACCACACTGCCAAAGATATTCATG
>NW_020949149.1:0-23544 GCF_900497805.2 Vombatus ursinus | reverse complement strand
GAAAAGAAAAGAAAAGAAAAGAAAAGAAAAGAAAAGAAAAGAAAAGAAAAGAAAAGAAAAGAAAAGAAAAGAAAAGAAAATTCCTAATCTCAAAAGACTCCCTCATAATTGTTGGCTCAAGCACTTCATAGTGCTGCATGAATTACAAGCACAAGGGAGTCTTCCAGTGTGACCAGCCTCCCAGTATGATAGTAAGTTAATTTTTGAACCCACAACTGCACAAGTCATCTATAGGTACAAGTGCAATAGGTAAAGTGGTCTCTCCAACAAATCCTGTACCAGCATCTGGGAACCTCCCAGCATGACCAGAGACAGGATATGTATATCTTGCAAGGCTCTGTGTCTGGAGTCAGCGAGAGTGAAAAGTTCCACCAAGAAAGCCCCAATGTGATCAGAAAGGCTTAGAGTTGTAGGCTCTGAAGCCACAAGAAGCAGTATTCAGCAGTGGACAGTGACCAGTGAGTAGGAATCAACATAGGGCTGCAGTGCTCAGACCTGGGCAGCCAAGCCCGGGGACTCCAAGATACCCAAAACTCTGTCATGAGCTACTAGAAATGCCCTTGAAGTTCCAGATCTCTGAACTTCAGGTATTCTGGAAACCCCAGAAGGTGACGATCAGACCAAGGACCCAGGGGGGACAAGGTGAGACAAAACAGGGCCAACTACTTCACCCAAAAGCACAGCAGGAGTCAGAGCCTAGCCCCATCACCAAGCCACAATTCAGGAGCTAATGCTGAAAAGATGGCTAAACCAAAGAAAACACTAACCTGATATAAAAAAAAAATATTAGAAATCTAGAGCTCTTGCCAAAAAGAAAGATTAACTCTGTTAGAACTGCAAAAAGAGATTCAATGGGGAAAATGGATTTTCCACAAGGACTACATGAATACACAGAAGGAATGAAGCTAGAAATTAAAAAATGAAATACAAGCTCTTGAAGAAAGAATTAGAAAATAAGAATCTTAGAAGAGAAAGTACTAAACCTTCCCTAAGAAATGGGCTCACTGAAGATTAGACTAGACCAAAAAGAAATCAATGACTCCAAGACCCACAAGAAATATTAGAACAAAATCAAAAAGTTAAAAAAATTTAAAAAAATGTAAGCTATCTGATATCAAAACCAGAAGAACAGGTCAAGGAAAGATAATCTAAGAATTGCTAAATTCTCTGAAAACCATGATTTTAAAAAGTCTTGACATTATATCTCAAGAAATTATATATAAATTATATATATTATCATGTATAATATATATTAATTATATAAATATATAAATTATATATAAAAACTGCCCAGATCTATTGGAGCCAGACAGTGAAAAGAATAAAGTAAAAATAGAAAGAACTCACTAATCACTTCCTGCAAGGGAAGGAAAAGTTTCAAGGATGTTACAGACAAAATTAGCATCTCTCAATAAAAAAAAAAAATTTAAATACTGCAAGCATCCAGAGAGAAGCAGTTCAAGTACCAAGAAACTAGTCAGGATTACATAAGATTTTTTAGCATTTATGAAAAATCAGAGGAAATACTGGAATACAATACCCCTAAAGACAAAAGATACTGACTTACAACCAAGAATAAACTTACCCTGAAAAGCTGAGTGTATTCCTATAGAGAAAAAAAATGAACCTTTACTGGAATAGAGGATATTGAAGCATTTCTGATTATCAGATGACAAATCCCTGTACTACAAATACAAACCCCAAAATATCCTTGAATTCCATAATTAAATTATATTGAAATTAGAGCATCATTAACAAACAAAATTATTGCCCACAACTTCCCTGGAGGAAAAAAAGTTGGTCCATGAAAATTTAACAACTTTTCAATAGATGTTGCCATCACAATGTGAGAAGAAAACCTCTAGCTACATTCTGCCATTTACCTAAGATGAACATGTCAAGAGTTCTTGCATTGCTTGCAAACAGAAGTGCCTTCTAAAAAGGCTCTGGTTCTCAGACCGTTCAAATCACTGATATCACCTGCTCTCCATCTCATTTCCCAAACACCTCTCAGGTGCCTGAAAAAAAAAAATGGTAAAACAGACTGAGAACAAGGAAAACTTTGACTCAGAGTTGAAAGAAGCTAGAGAAAAATTAGTAGCAGTCGACTCCTCTGCCACATGGTGTAAACCATGCAAAGTGATCAAGCCTTTCTTTCATTCATTTTGTGAAAAGTACTCAGGCATGATCTTCATAGAAGTGGATGTAGATGACTGTCAGGATATTGCTACTACACAGGATGAAATGAAGTACATGCCAACTTTTCAGTTCTACAAAAATGGACAAAAAATGAGTGAGATCTCTGTAACCAATAAGGAAAAGCTCAAATCAATGAATTCAAGTAATCATGGATCCTGTTAACAGTGTGAACTATCGTCAGTTGTCCTGTTAACAGCCTCAGTTGTCTGAATCATATAGCTTATAATTTTTTTCTATTTCCCCTAAAAGATCAAGTATAACAAAAGTGTATATCCAAATAATATTTGACTTCACATGATAATAACATGTAAATCCTACCCTTTTGAGGGGGAAAAAAAAAGATGCACAAATCAGCATGCTAAAGTCTGCAAAATCAAGCTTGAGATATTGGCTACATCTCCTGTGCTAACCAGCTAGTTTCCTGTTTTACTTGATATAAATCTTCCCCTTTTTTCCATCTGTTCTTTGATGTGTAAATCATTTTCTTCCCCTATGGCTCTTTGAAATGCCATTGTACCCATCCTGCTTATATACCCCAAATCTATATAAGATAGCTAAAATCTGATGAGTGAGACTCATTGATTGATAAAAGTTCAGTGTAGACTGTGCTTTGAGCATAAGAAACTGCAGTTTTTCTCCTATCTCTGCATATTTTATTGGTACCAGACAATTTTGTCACAACAAATACTCATACTTTCCAAACTACGTGAAATAAATAGCTTTCAAAATATAGAGTTCTAGAAGAAGACATTAAAAGCATGTGGGAATACTTTGAAAAGGTACATATCATACCTGTTATTTTGTCTGTTATGTTAGAGTTGTCCCAATGATACTTTCAGTGAATCTTACATAAAATGAGTTTATATTCTCCTACTCCTATTCAATTACAAAAGGCAGTCATTTACCTAGGAGAGTTAGAGGCCCACTAGAGATTGAAGGAGAATTGCCTCTACTACTTATGGGCTCAACAGAACCAGGAGAACATTGTACATAGTATCAGCAATGTTGTGCTATGATCAACTATGAACAACTTAACTCTTCTCAGAAATACAATGATCCAAGACAATTCCAAAGGACTCATAATGGAAAATGCTATCCATATCCAGAGAAAGATCTGATGGATTGAAGATGCAGATTAAAGTATATATTTTCAGATTATTTTTTTTTGTGGTACTTTTCTTTTGGCCTCCTTCTTTCACAACATGACTAATATGGAAATGTGTTTTACATGATTGCACATACATAACCTATATCAAGTTGTTTACCGAGTGAGTGGGTGGTGAGGAAGGGAGGGAGAAAATTTAGAACTCAAAAATTTTTTTAAATGAATGCTAAAAATTGTCTTTACATGTAATTGAAAAAATAAAATACTGTTTACTTATTTATTCATGGGCTCAAACGCAAGTTCTATGATGGAGAGTGGGGCAGTTAGAGAGTCTGTCCTATATTTTATGTCATGTTGGATAGAGTGTTTGTGTGGAACCTAAAGGCTTTCTTTTGGGTTTTGTTTTGTTTTGAAGAATCAGACACAAAGCAAATTAGTCAAAAAGATTTTTTTAAGAAACCTCTAAATTGAATCCAATCTGTATAAAACCACAACTTCAGTTCTAGATCATGAGTTGGAGAAGATTATTTTGGCAGCTGTGTGAAGAATGGATTAAAGAGTGAGGAAACTGGGAATATATGTATGCTTTGTCCTTGATAATTAGATTATAAACTCCCTGGGAAGGTAACACTACCTGGGAATTTATACTATAGATATATAGATATAGATAGATCCTATATGTGTGTATATATATATATGTATATGTGTGTGCATGTGTATATATATGTGTATATATAGATATAGATGTGTGTGTGTGTGTGTGTGTATGATATACACCTATAATCTTCCCTCACATCTAGCACAGTACTATGGCCATAGAAAGTGTTCAGTAAATACACGAATGAATGAATGAATTTATGAATGAATGAATAAACAAATGAAGTGATGCTTGATTTTTTCTTTAAAATATCATAATTCATCCACCCAAACAAAAATGTAGATACTGTCATTTTATATATTGTAATACTAACAAAGTACAGCCTATGGACTCCAACGAAAACACATTAAAAATCATTGCCACTACAACAGTTTCCCTTTTTTACTTTCTGCTTTTCTGTTCCCTTTAGCAATAAAATGCAGGGTGTGGGGAAGTGAGTATGGGAGGGGGGGAAGATAAACTCCTTTCCTGAAAATTGAAGAAGACTCATGTCTTCAAAGGAGATATGCCTACTAAACGAGGAGGCTAGACTAGATCAGTGTTCTAAAAGTATAGTCGAAGGACCCTGGGTGGTCCCCAAGATCCTTTCAGGGAGATTCATACGATCAAAACTATTTTCATATTTAATTTCAAGGGATTTGAAGCTCCTCCCAGATTTCTCAATTCTTTGTCCAGTCTTTCTCTGGAGGAGGGAAGAGATATTATTTAATATAGAAGGTCTGATACAAATTGCCCCTTGCACTCACCTATGTAAGTATCATTTGGGCAAAACCTGGTCATTGCAATATTTTCTCCCTAGAGGACCTAGGTGAATGATTCACATATTTCTTTCTCTAAAATGATAGCATTTACTTGGTGTGTTTTTTTTTTCCAGTTCTAGAAGTACATAGGTAACTTAATACTGCATTAATTTTTTTTTTAGGCAATTGGGGTTAAGTGACTTGCCCAGGGTCACACAGCTAGTAAGTGTCAAGTGTTTGGTCTGAGGCTGAATTTGAACTCAGGTGCTCCTAACTTCAGGGCCGGTGCTCTATCCACTGTGCCACCTAGCTGCCCATTGCATCAATTTTTAAAAAGTCTAATATGAAACTTAAATTTCTTTGATCAGATCATAAAACTCTAACTCTCAAGGAACCTGAAATTCTACTTTACAAATTATCTTCTGGGGGATTAGTTTTTTAAACTTCAAAAATCCCCTATTGAAATGCAAATAACTTAGTGGTCATTATTTATTATTGAGTAAGAGAAAAGTAGTCATGCTACCCTTGGGAATGAGATACAAGGACTCCACCAGGTAGGGAAAAGGTGGCCCAGGGAAAGAAGGGTAACTCCATGTTGCTCTGCTTCATAAGACTTAGTGAAGGTTGTACCTTAGCACTCAGCAATAGAGTGATCATTGTAGCCAGAAAGAAAAATTACCATCTCATGTCACTGTAAATTTTTTCAGTCTTTTGGTAGAGAAAAGTGGGGCTCAGTAGTAGATTTATTATCAACTACCTGTGTGAGCATTGAACAAATCACAAATATTTTATGGTTCAGTTTACTTATTTATAAAATGATGGAATTAGATTAGATCAGTTGTTGTGTTCAGTCATTTTTCAGCAAAGATACTGTAGTGGTTTTCCATTTTTGTCTCCAGCTCATTTCACAGAAAAGAAAATTGAGGCAAACAGGGTTAAGTGACTTGCCCAGGGTCATATAGCTAGTAAGTGTCTGAAACCAGATTTGAACTCACAAAGACGTCTTCCTGACCCCAGCCCTGGCACTGTAACCATTGCAGCACCTAGCTGTCCTGGATTAGATCAGCATTCTTAAAGTGTGGTCCAAAGGCCTTTGATGGTCTCCAAGACCCTTTCAGAAGGTCCAGGAGGTCAAAACTATTTTCATAATAGATACTAATGTTGAGGTGCAAGGCGTGTGTGTCATGGTGTTGTCTTGAAAGAATTTGAGCTCAGGCTGTTTCCAAATCAAGTAAAGGCATTTATTTGGGGTGATGCATTCAGTAGGCTCCTCTCCTTAAGGAAGACAGCAGCCCAGCTAGGAGAAGCTAAGGATTTTTATAGAGAAAACATGCTACGTGGGCAGGGAAATGAGGTAGTCAGAGATATGCAGGCAAGTAACTCAGAGGTTTGCAAATACCTAGACATATCATTATTTCATTGCCCAACCCATTTGCCTAGAGCAGAGGGGCCCCTGTTAATCTCATCATCACCAGAAAGGTTTTATCTAATCTCATCATCCCCAGAAAGTCTTCAGCTAATCTTATCACTAAAACATATTAATTTCTAATATGGTAGATATCAATGTATATAATCCACATAAACAAAAGCTCCTTCAGAGTCCACAACAATTTTTAAGAGTGTAAAGTGGCCAAAAAAGTTGATCTCTAATGTCCCTTTCAGCTGTAAATTCTGTGATTCTATGTTCTCAATGATTGCTAATGAAAATCAATGAAGATCAATGAGGGATAAAGGAGAGAATATGAACTATAGGCAAAAATTGCTAATAAATATTGACATAAAATGTTTAAATTAAAATTTACCAAAGACACCAAAGTATTAGTTCCAAAACATTATTCACTGTTGGATTTAAATCAGGATTAGAAAGATGATTTAACATTAGCGCAATTAACCATATAAACATTAAAATTACAAAATTATATCAATATCAGAAAAAAAATCTTTAATAAAATAGTGCACTCCTTTAGGTTAAAGGCACTAAAGAACATAAGGATAGAAGAATACTTTTTAATCTGATCAAAACAAATCTAAATTACATGCAGGGAAGAAACACTAAAAGCCTTCCCATTAAGTTGAGGAGAAAAGCAAGGAGTCCCCTTTTCCCCAGTGAAAATTAACATAGTATGAATATAGGACTCCTCTCTATCTTTGGCCACTTCTCTTCATATGTGGTGTAACAGGTCTTCCACTGCCCACTGGAGAGCATGAAAGGAATTGTACAAGTGGTAATGAGGAAATATGGTAGCAAGGAAGAGGTACAGCAGATATGGTCAAGGAATTAGAGACTGAGAGAGTTTGAGACTCAACCACTGAAAACTTGAAGGTAGGTGGTGGGTACAGAGGAGGAAAGATATCTAGTAGAGGAAAAATAGTTTTTCTCCATATTTGGCTTACTCTTACTTACATGCCTGCTTTACAATCCCATGAGCTATTTTTGATGAGATTGTAGCCAAAAGATTCAGTTTGGACTAGATTCTAAGTTCTTACCCCCTGATATAAGGAAGAATCTGGAGTTCAGTTGAATTCAAAGTTTGGGGGTCTTTAAAGACTGACACTACTAGAATAGTAAATTGAACATTTGGGGACCATGGAACTCAAAACTATATTTTCTGTGTTCCTTTGTCTGATTATAGAAAGGGCAGCTGCAGAAAACCAAACACACCAAATTCTGTCTTCCCTAGAACTCCTGCATTTGGAGTGATCTATATACTATCTAGGGCATGGGTTCTTAATCTTCTTTGGGTCATGGACATCCTTGGTTCTCTGATGAAGGCTATGGACTCCTCCAAATAATCACTTAAATACAAAAATAAAATACATATGGTTACAAAGAAAATCAATTATATTGAAATAGTCATATAAGATATACAAAATATAAGATAAATCCATATAAATCACACATAAATCATTAGCCTCCCTATATATAACCAACAAAATCCAACAAGAAGAACTAGAGAAAGAAATTCCATTTGAAATAACTATAGAAGTTATAGAATACTTGGTAGCACATTTACCAAAATACACCTAAGATCTTTATATAGTGTCCAGCCTATTTTTTAAACATGCAGGACTTAAATAAATAGAACTTAAATAAAGGAAACATCAATTTGATATAATGAAAAAGAAGATTAAGCAATCAGTTTCCTAAGTGTTCAGAGGCACCATGCTAGGCACAGGGGATAAAGACAAAAATAAGATGGTCCCTGCCTTAAAGGAGTTTATAATCTATTAGGGCAGATAACATACATAAAGCATATAAATGTAAAATAATATATAACATATATGTGTGTGTGTATGTATGTATGTATACATAGGCATAGACATATATATATATACTAAATACCAGATGTTTTAATGGGGGTGGGGGGAGTGAAAGGAGATCACTAGCACCTGGTAGGAATCTGAAATAGCTTCATGTAGAAGAACTGAATCTTGAAGGAAAACATAGCCTGAGCGGGAATGGGGGACAGTGAAGGGTTAAACGACTTTCCCAAGGCAGTATGGTTATATAAAAATCAGGACTTGAACTCAGGTCTTCCTGGTATTGGGGCCAACTCTCTATCCACTAGCCACATTGCCTCTTAGTATATAAATACAATGAATTAATCTGGGGCTGCTTTTGTGTGTTGCTAAGGTTATTTCAGTCTCCTTTTCTTTTTCCCATTGACAACCTGTCTTAGTCTCTGTTACTCATTAGCTAGTTGGCCTGAGATTAACAAAGGGGAAATGGGGAAACTGGAATCTGTCCATTTTTCAGCCTGTCATTTCAATGACTCTTTAAAAAGATTCAGTGGAGGGGAGGCTGAAATGATTGACTCTAAGTAAGATATGGGGATCTTTGGTAGATTTCATATTTTTACATTGCATTCACATCTTTATAGTGGAGAGAGGGGAAAACATGACTGCATGTGAAGCAGTTTCAGAAGCTTCTGCAATTTGAATACAGTAACACAGACCAAAGAGTGCCCTTCAGCCAGGTTAGATGATGCCCATTTCATCTGACTTTTACAATATTGTTCTAAGGTGAACAGAGATTATGGGTGGATACCAGTACGCACTTTAAGAGAGCTATTGTGTCAAATGACCTGTGCCCTATATACAAGTTGTCCTCTGATTTTTTGGACATATAGAAAGTGAGAATAGTTTTTCTCAATCCCAGTTTTCATCATGTGACTCTCCTAATCAAGAACTTACACAAGCTCCTTATTGTCTAATGTGTAACTCCCAAACTCCTCAGCCTGTCCTTCCACACCTTCCAACAGCTGGTCCCATCCTATCTTTCCAATAATTTGTGTCTCCTAACTGATGGGCCTTCTTCTATCTTCTCCTCCAGACAAGCTCTTTTATTGGTCATGTACCACACATGACTTTGTCATTTTAGTAGCAGGATAAGTCTAAAGCCCCTTTCGTTTTGTGTGGTTACATCTGCAGGAACGTGGCTGACGGGTAGAGGAGACAGTGACCTTCACCCTCCTGGGCTTAATTTTGTCTCTTCCTTTTCCTGCAAATTCATCTATGTGGGAAATTGGAAGAATTTTGGACTGGAAAAACTGAAAAACCCTGAACTCCAGAGCTACCTGGTAGTTGCTGGGAAAATAGTCTTTATATAGCCTTTAAAACTTTAAGGATCCTCATAACAACTCCTGCTCTAACAACTGAATGAATTCTCTACAGTTGAATAAATTCCCTGATGGAGACTATATCTCCTTTTTGAGGTTCTAGGGCTACCCCTGAGAGGTGGAGGGGAGCAGGGGAGGGAATGATTCTTCTCTAATGCTGTTTGTTTAAATCTCCACTCTAATGTGGTCTTTCCAACGTCAACTGCTAGTGATTAGTGCCTTAGTTATTTAAACTTCAGTTTAAAAGTTATTTAACTTCAATTAGTTTTGCAGAGGGATATTTACTATGAAAACATAGGAAGAATGGAAGATACAAAGTACTCCCCCCAACATCCAGGAGTACACGTACTCTTATACCATCATGGATCCCTGAAGAGGGAATCAAACTTACCATAGCTGTTATAAACTACCATCTCATCAACTTTACCTCTGAATTTGACATAGCCAATGGATGAAAAACTGTCACCTCCTTTGGCTTCCTTCCATATGTGCTGGGTCAAACAGCCACCTTCAGACATTTTTCCTCATGGCTGGTTACAAAATCTAGCTTTACCTCTGGATCCCAGACCTTCAGTGGCTCACAATTTGCTGACTTTTTGAAGCTCACAAGGTCATAGCTATCTCAAATACTCCTGTGCCTAAAAACAGGAAAGAATAAATGCAAAGAGGCAAAAAAGAGAGGCCCATGGGCCCTCCCCCATCCAGAAGCTTACAACCTGTCTTTCTCCTAAAATGTAGCCAGGAAGAAAAGAGGAAAAGCCAGAGGTTTGCTTTGGTTCCTTAATGTCTTTTGAATGTACCTCAGTTGTGTCTCAGCCCAATAAACAGTCTATCTCTTTGCTATGTGGTTATCCAACCGGAACCATTAATGAATCTCTGCATGTGCTCTGAATTGGGGAGCAGGATCCTTCTATTATGTTGTCACACCTTTCAGGAAGAAGAGTCCCCAGCATCTTTCACATGAGTTGGAAGAGCATGTCAAGAATGCTTTGAGTGTGGGGCTCCATTGGCCAAGCCCGCATTACATTCACCTTGTAGACTACCCTTTAGAGCTTAAAATCAGGGGACATACTTACCATGAGCCCACAGAGTTCCCAAGCTAAGTAAACAGGAGAAAAGTGAAATCTGAAGGCATCAGGAAGGTACTGATAATTGTTCTAAACAGCTTAGTGCCATGGAGAATCTCCAGTCAGAAACCAAAGGCTTAGCCAAGACTCTAAAGGGAATAAGATAAGTAGCTTTACAAGGGAAGAAAAACTAAGTGAGTTCAGGGTTTGTGTGTTTGTTTTTTTCCACCCTAGGAAAGGCTTTTTGCTGGTCCATGACAAGGGTGAGTGCTGGTAGTCCAAGATTTAAGCTGAGTCAAATGATGAAAACAGAAAAAACAGGAAATATCATAGTCTATTGGAAAAAGCATACTGGTTGAGGAACTGGATTCAGGTTCCACCTCTAACATTTGCCTATTTGGCAAATCCTCCCTGAGTCTCAGTTTTCTTATCTGTGAAATGAAGGGATTGGATTTGATGGCCTCTTATGTCCCTTTAAGCTCTAGATTTATGGTCCTTCAAATACAATACAAGGCAGAATGTGCTACGGGCAAAGGAGAGATCCAGAAAAATGAAGTCATTCAGCATCTTTCTCTTTGTGTATTTGTTGTCTAGTTTTTCTATAGCCATAGGTCCAGTGGGGCTGAACCTGGCAGAATCATACTTCATATCCATCCAAGATTATATATTTGAAAGTTCAGTTATTTCAGTTGTGTCCAACTGTCTGTGACCCCATTTGGGGTTTTCTGGTCGAAGATACTAGAATGGTTTGCCATTTTCTTCTCTAGCTCATTTTACAGATGAGGAAATTGGGCAAACAAGGTTAAGTGACCTGCCCAGGGTCACACAGCTAGTAAGTTTCTGAAGCCATATTTGGACTCAGGAACATGAGTCTTCCTGATTCCAAGCCCAGTGCTGCATCTACTGTATCATCCAGCTTCCCCATCTGGAAGAGCAGAATTCAAATTAACAGATCTGGAAGAAGCAGGAGGGTAATATAATCATAATCATGATAATAACAAAAATGATAGCATTTATATAGCTCTTTAAGGTCTGGAAAGTGCTTCATAAATGTTATCTCATTTTATCCTCACAATTAGTGCTATTATTATCCCCATTTCATAGATGAGGAAACTGAGATGGGGGGGAGTTGTCTACCCTAAGCGTGTGAAGACTTCTTCCAAAGGAGGAGGCCGATGAGAACAAATTATTCCAACAGCCATGAAGGCAGCTGAAGCAGGTGCTGTGGAGTGCTTAGAGCTTGGTTAGACTCTGAAGACACCAAAGCCATCCACTGCATCCCAGGCCATTGCCAGTCATCCTAACTTCTGTCTTGCCACTGGACTTCAATGACTCTGGAAGAGGGAGTGAGGCTGATGGTTTGCTCAACTCTACCTCACTTAAATCCGGTTCATCAGCAAGTCAAGACATCACTCATTCATAATGTCATTGGTCTTTTTCAAAAATGGATGGACAAGCTATGTGACTCTGGGCAAGTCACTTAACCCCAATAGCTTCACCAAAAAAAAAAAAAAAGAACAGATGGACAACAACAACAAAAGTAAATACATTGGTGAGGCTTGTAAATAATGGTTTTGAGGGGACACAAACCATTTATTAATCCTGGGGAAGCTATACCTAGGGACCACCAAATGAAGCTAATGGTTGCCCCTTAGGTGCTATACTAGCTTCCACAAATTGGCAAATATTGTACCAAGAGTGCCAGCCCTGCCCTTCACACAAATGGCAGATGCTTAATAAAAACTTGTTGATAAATAATTTCATGATTCCATTCCAAGTACAAAGGGAATATAAAACTTAAATTAAAGCAGAAAGTCTTCCAGGAAGTCTTCCACTATGAACTCTCCCTAACCCAATCTATTCTATATTCTTCTATGTCCTCTCAGTATTGTATATTCACCTCATTGTACTTTATTTTTCCTCAAGCTGATAGAATCGCTGGAAGAACTTCTTAAGGAATGCTTATATTTGAATGTTTTATCTCCACAGTGTACCCCTGGGTACTTTTTATATGGTGTGCCCAATAGATATCTTAAGTTCAGTATGTCCAAAACTGAACTCATTCTCTTACCCCCCCCCAAAACCTCCCTTTGTCCAAATTCCCCTATTACTGACAAAGACAACCACTATCCTTTCATTACCTCAAGTTCACATCTTAGGAGTCATCCTGGATTCCTCATTATCTATCATCCATATCCAAACTGTTGCCAAGGTCTATTGATTTCAACAGGATTTCCAGGATTTTTCACAACTAGCTTTAAGCCTTTGATCACTTGATTAAACAAAGCTTGTTCATACCTACTTCATACCTGGAATTGACTGGTTCAAACAAGAAGTCTGGGGTCTCTATAATTATTGAGGTTGGGGTATGAGACTTCCTTATTACTCTAAGAAGTGAGGTAAGGAAGAAGTATCCTCTAGGCGTGGGGGATGAATTGTCCGGTCACCTTTAGGAAACATTAAGTAGATTGATTTGGCTAAGTCACAGAGGAAGAAAGGAAGAAAAAAGATGAAAAGAGGAAGAGGATCTAAGTCTGGAAAGGCAGCTTGTAGTCGAATTGTGGAGTACTTTAAATGCCAGCTTCAGAGGTCTCATTTTTATCCTAGAGACAATAAAGAGGCACTAAATAAGGAAAGATTTTTGAGTAGGGGAATGACATGATCAGTCAGGCTTATACTCTAAGAAGATCATTTGAGTTGCTACATGCATCACATATCAGAAGGAGGAAGGTCAATCAGAAAGCAATATTCTGCTTAAGAGGTGAAGAGGGCCCGAACTGGGGTAGTAGTGATGGTGGTGGAGAGAAAAGGACAAAAGCAAGAGATATCGGGCAGGAAAAGTTGACAAAACTACTTAGAAAATGATTGGTAATGGGGGTTAAGGATGATGGTGATAGAAGGAGTTCGAAGAAGAAGGCAAGGTCAAAGATCATTCTGAGGTTATGAACCTGGCTAACTGGAATGAGGGAAGTGTATTAAATGAAAATGGAGGAGTTTGGAGAAGGGTCCCATTTAGGGGGAAATAATGAATTTACTTTTGAATGTGTTGAGTTTTAGATGTTGATGGGACATGCAGTAGGATGTCCAGCAGGCAATTATGACCCAGAACTAGAGTTCTTGAAAGACAGATTGGATTTCACACTCCCACTATCTTTCAGTATCAATAGATACTGGTATCACCAGATATTGAGATATTGGAAAAGTGTAAAGATCAATAAACTTGGAGTAAGATAGGTCTAGGGCTCATATCTGACCTCTAATACTCAACTAACTATATGCCTAAAGAAAATTCATTTAATTTCTCTGAGCCTCAGTTTCCTCAATTATAAAATGAAAATCTGGATACAAAATGCAGTACTATACTTCTAGTGGGCCAGTTAGGTGGCAAAGTAGATAGAGTGTCAACCTGGAGTCAGGAAAATTCATCTTCCTGAGTTCAAATCTGGCCTCAGATACTTACTAGCTGTGTGAAGCTGGGCAAGTCACTTAACTCTATTTGCCTCAGTTTCTTCATCTATAAAATGACCTGGAGAAGGAAATGGCAAACCACTCCAGTAACTTTGCCAAGAAAACTCCAAACGGGGTCACAAAAAGTTGGGCACAACTGAAACAAGCCAACAACAAAAACATCTGTAGTATTCAGACATGTTTATGTCAACCAGTCAGTCAATAAGCATTCATGAGGTAGAGATGAGGCAGGAGAGAATTTCAGACATTCAGAGAAAATGTCTCAGGCAGTTTCATGGCATCTTAAAGAGTAGGGACTTTAACCGAATGCATGGAAGAATATGGTCAAGTTTTTAAGAGAAAGGAAACTTTAATAACAGAACTGGTGGAGAGAAAAACAGGCAGTGTTTTTGTAACAATATGGTCAGTTCTGTGATTCATTGTCTATTTATAAATTTCCATTTTTTTCTCCATAAACACATTTGCACCCACCAAGATCCAGGCATTTTAGAGCTGTAAGGAATCTTAGAGATGATTTACTAAACTTACTGCCTTACTTTTGTAGATGAGAAAATTTAGTTTCGTGGAAGTTAAAAGACTTGCCCAAGCTAGTCCATGGCAGGTCCAGAATTAGAGTCTGCTTTCCACATCTCTATTTCAGTATTCTTTCCACTATATTGTAGTTATTACCACCCCTGTGAAAGCCCTGTCCTTTACTGAAATTAAGATCTTTGGTGAAAAAAAAAGGGGGAGTAATATGGGAAGAAAATATCTTTTCTATTAAATGGTGTTCTAGTAATTTAAAAAAGAAATTCTCTGTGACCTGGTAACAGCAAGTGTTTGAAGAAGGAGCAGCTATAGTTGGTTAAGAGTTCAAAGGCCCCTAGCCCAGGGATGTAGTTTATACCTATGAGTCAACATCTACCTGCCAAATGCCTATGTTTTCCCACAGCATTATCCCTAGATGTAATCAGAGATTCAGAAGAAAGAGGAGACCTGGTAGCTGTCATCAACACCATTGTCAATAAGCATTTAGTGAGCACCTTCTATGTGCAGAGCATTATACTAGGCTTTTAGGATAAGTATAAACTAAGAGACAAAGTCTTTTCCCTGTAAGGAACTAGACTCATGCCTAGTTGGAATACAGGAATATCTGTAAGCTCATTAACCTCTAACCTTAAGGCTGGAGATGAGGATTTGGAAATCACTGGCATAGAGGAAGTCGTTAATTTATGAGTTCACTGGACATCTCCAAGGTAGACAGTGCAGATGGAGAGGAGCAGAGGAAATGACTGTTTTAAGATTATACTGTGAAACAAAACCCTTTCCATTCCCCTTTTCAGAAATTTTGAAAAAGCATTGTAAAAGTTTTAATCTGAAGCCTTTTGGACTAATCTGAAAAAAACAATTATCAATTCTAAAACAATATCTTACTCCCTCCTCTCTCCCATCAGCCCCAAAGGGACATTTCAAGGGCAATGGGATCCTTGATTGATTGACCCAAGATAGGCTGCCTTTCCCCAAGTGCCTTGAAGGGATTCAGGTAACAATTTTTCAAAGAGAAGGAAGAAGTCTCCTTGGGAGATTCCCTTGAGGGAAGTGGTCATAGAGGGATTGAGTGGTTTTAGGAAAATAATTCTCTAGAAGCTACCTGAAAGATTGTTGAATACTGTTTTATTCAAAGAATAAAAATTTTAACTCTGAGCTGTATAACTATGTTTTATTATATTGTGAGATTTTTCTTGTTCAAGGAAAATTCTTATAAATGTTACTTCAAAAAGGTCATGAGGGGGAAACATGTCCAAGTTCTTACTCTCTATCTCTCTGTCTCTGTGTCTCTATATCTTTCAGGATAGTGCTTGAATTAGAATAATGATAAATTACTAAAAATTGTTTCTAGTAGATTTATGCCTAGAAAGTATTATAATATTTTTTTTCTTCTTCAACATCACTTAGTTTAATGAGATGGAAAAAAAAGTCAATAAGTAAGCATTTATTAAGCACCTACTATGTGCTAGGCACTGTGTTAAATGCTGGAAGTAAAGCCAAGAAAGAGCAACCCAACATGTCTGAGAAGAACCAAGACAATGTGGTGTCAGAAATCAAGAGAGGAAAGAATTTCAAAAAGGAAGTGGTCATCAGCATCAGATGCAACAGAGAACAAGAATGAAGTCTAAGGAAAAAAAACTCACTGTATCTGTCCATTAGAAAGTTGTTAGTTTGCCTTCTCAAGGAGGAGGGGAAGGGAGGGAGAAATGTTAAAACTCAAATTTTTTTAAAACGATTGTTAAAAATCTTTTGTTTACATGTAATTGAGAAAAAAACAAAATAAAAATTAAATGTAAAAAAAGTCATCAGTGAGGTGAAGAGGGCAAGTTCAATCAAATAATGAAAGAGAAAAGAGTGAATTGACAGTCAAGGAAATGAAGGCGCTGAGTGATAGACTACTTCTCTGAGAAGTTTTGTGATGAGAGGATGAAGAGATGGTGGTAGCCAGGGTAGGTAAAATCAGGGAATATTTTTCTTTCAATGCAGGGAAGATCTAAATTTAGAAATAAGAGACAAAAGAGCCAGTGGAAAATGAAAGACTGAAAATATAGGAGAGAAAAGGAATAAATGATAGGGAAAATTCCTTGAAGGGAGTGTATGATGGGACATATATCTATATATCTAGGTCTAGGTCTAGATCTATAGGATTCCCCTCCCCCCAATAGGGTTTTCCCTAAAAGGAAAATGAGGTCCCCAGCAATTGATTGGTCTCAGCCTCCCTTGAGAGCTTTCTGATTACCTAATTTCAATCACATGGAGTTGAGGCCTCTCCCATTTGGTGGATGTTGGAAGACCGAGTGAGTCACTATTCCCAGCCCTATTGACCAAACATTTTCATATGGAAACAAGGTGGAGTAACTCGTATCTATAGAAGCTAAGTGCCATTGTACTCTTGTTGCATATCCCTGCCATGTTAGGGCTAATTATATATCACCCTTTGATAATGGTTCAATGATTTAGGAATGCCTCCTTTAATCCTCAAATTGAACCAGAGTTAATAGGTTGCCAGCATCAGGCCTGCCCCTGCCATTTGACATTATTAGTAATTGAAACAAGATAGCCTCATGGTTCACACTGTGGTTGAATTGGAGGAAAGGCACTACAAATAGGAGAGTGGGGGGGATCAGATAACCAGACATTACACCTCAGTATCCAATGGCAAGAATCCTTTGATCACTTATGAGGAATCCTCTCAATGGAACAGGGAATAGGCTCCCACCTTGATAGATCGATTTTCTTAATGGTTGCTAGAGGAACCTGCCCAGAAGGATAAAGAAAGTGCCTGGTCCACCATTCCTTGGTCGTTATTGACTGTCCAGCAGAAGCTAGATTACCAACATAAGACTCAAAGGCTCTGCTTATTTAGCAACTAGAGAAAGAGCTTTGACCTTTGAGGGACCATGCATAGAAAAAAAGAGAGCTCATAGAGCTGGCAGCTGTAAAAGTCCAGAGATCTCTTCTTGTTGGGGTAGAGATTGAGAGATCATGGACAGAAATCCATCAGGTGGTCTCTGATCCAGAAGTTCTTGTTGCAGAGGTTCTGGTCTTGGTATATTGTTCTAAAATCTGAGCCATGAGACAGGGAAATGACAGTGAAAATGAGGAAGAGACTTGGAAATTCCCACCCGTGGTTAAAAAAAAAAGATCCAGACTTATCTTATGACTACTTTTCAAGAAAGAGTGATTTCCTGTGAAGGACCTGGGGGTAGATGGGGCTTCACCATCAAAAAACTGGGCAGGTTGCATGGGAAGTTCAAACAGAAACCTGATGAATCATTGTGGGCTCTATATCTAACAGAAAGAAAAAAAACACAACAAATTGACCTTTTTGGGCTGGTATAGGTAGAATTGGATTGACTCTTCTAACCCTAGTTGAGCCTACTTTAATACAAAGGTATGCATACTTCAAACCAAATAGAAAGGTGGAAAGAGATAACTTAAGTCTGGGTTCTTTTCTACTCACTCAAGGAGGCTCTGCTGGAAGTTATTACACTATACACTATATAGAGGGCTGGTAGAAAGAGAAAAAAGTAAGAGAGAAGGAAAAGAAAGGTTCCAAACTGGAAAGCAGTTTGGTAGAAACTAGGTCCAGGGGTGTGGAACCTATGGCCTTGAGGCCACATGTGGACCTCTAGGTCCTCCAGTGCGGCCCTTTGATTGAATCCGAACTTCACAGAACAAATCCCCTTAATAAAAGGATTTGTTTTGTAAAACTTGGACTCATCAAAAGGCTGCACTCAAGGTCCTAGAGAGCCACAGGTGGCCCCAAGGGCTGCAGGTTCCCCAGCCTGGTAGACTAACATCTTACACCATATGTGAATATAAGGTCAAAATGGGTGCTTGATTTAGAAATAAAGGGTAATATAATAAGAAAATTAGGTGAGCATGGAAAATTTTGCCTGTTAGATCTATAGATAAGGAAGAGTTTATGACCAAACAAGAGACAGGATCATGGGAAATAAAATGTATAATTTTGCTTATATGAAATTAAAAAGATTTTGCACAAATAAAACAAATGCAGACAAGATCAGCAGGGAAGCACAAAATTGTGTGGGGGAGATTAAAGCAAGTTTCTCTGATAAAGGTCTCATTTCTCAAATATATGGGGAACTGAGTCCAATTTATAGAAATAACAGCCATTCCTCAGTTGATAAATGGTCAAAACATATGAAGACAGTTTCAGAAAAAGAAATCAAAGCTATCTATAGTCACATGAAAAAATGCTCTAAATCACTGTTTATTAGAGAAAGGCAAATTAAAACAACTGTGAGATAGCACCTCACACCTATTAGATTGGCTAACATATATAAAAGAACATAACAAAAGCTGGACTAAATGTGGAAAAACAGGGACACTAATGCACTCTTGATGGAATTGTGAACTGGTCTATTAACCTTCTGGTTAACAATTTGGAAATACACCCAGAGGGCTATAAAACTGTACGTGTTCTTTGACCAAGAAATATCACAATTAGGTCTATATCCCAAAGAGAAAAAAAAAAGAGGAAAAGGACCTACATGTACAAAAATATTTATAGCAGCTTTTTTTTGTGGTATCAAAGAATTGTAAATTGAGGAGTTGCCCATCAATTGGGGAATGGCTGAACAGTATATGGCTGAACAGTATGTGATTGTGATGGAATATTATTGTGCTATAAGAAATGACAAGAGGGATGGTTACAGAAAATCCTGGAAGTCTTATATGAACTGATACAAAATGAAATGGGCAAAAGAAGAACATTGTACACAGTAAGAGCAATATTCTATGGTGATCAACTGTGAAAGACTTAGCTAATCTGATCAATACAATGATTCAAGACAATTCCAAAGGACTCATGATGAAAAAACGCTATCCATTACTCCACCTAGCTACCTATAGCCAAATTACAAATATTTTTCATGATGACATCTTTTTAAAATGTTCTTAAATTTTCATGCATCAGTATTATGTTTGGAAAGTTGTAGGTCACAGTTGGGTCTGTAATAATGGTTCAGTTTCAGTACAGTTTCTGGAATTTGATAGAACTACTGCCCATTACCACCTAGACATAACATTGATCCATAAAAACTCAAAAGCATTTTGAATAGATGTTGCCACACCAAATACTCATGATCTCCAAACTACATAAACAAAAGGCTTCATTCCTCTTAAAAGTTGGATTTTCAAGGGTGTTTTGAAGTACGTATTTATAACACAGGGATTTGCTGTGTTAATTTACAAT
Organism: Vombatus ursinus; assembly: GCF_900497805.2. Lineage (NCBI taxonomy): Eukaryota > Metazoa > Chordata > Mammalia > Diprotodontia > Vombatidae > Vombatus > Vombatus ursinus. Next base: position 3,939 of record NW_020949149.1, on the reverse strand, counting down.
ATCAAGTTTTTGATGTGTAATTCTACCTACCAGGCCATGTCTGCTAGGTATTCAGTAAATGCATAACAATAGTAACTATTATTATCTTGTTCTAATCTTTTTTTATAGGGACTAGCTAGAAATGACCAGAGGACAAAAATATTATCCTAATAACCTTTTATATTCAATGTTCTGAACATTGTATTAAAATGACTACTTTTTGTAAATGAATAAGAGCATTGGAATATAAGTTCTTCAGTAGACTAACTGAAAGTATCTTTGCGAAAAACACCAGTAGAAGACAGGATGATAAGGATGACCATACTTTGTTCTGTCCTCACATGGTTTTAATTCCTTCCATTAGGTGGCTATATTTTTTAAGCCAAGACAAGCATTTGTTATATGCTAGGAAACTGTGCTAAGCTATAGGAATATAAATATAAACAGATAGTTCCTGCCCTCAAGGAGCTTACATTTTAATAAGGGAAGCTAATATATAAAAGGAAATTGAAAAGGGAAAGAGAGGAAAAAGACAAAGGGGAGAAGAGGTAGGGAGGGTACAGTCAAGGAAAGGTACAACTTGGAGAGGAATGGCTGGCATGTGAATCCTCTTTTGAATAGATTTTCTGGGAGGAACCAACCAATTCAATTAGAGAAAGAGGCTACAGCATGGAAAGTACCACCAGTGTGAGAAGTCTAGGGATAGGATGAACTTCTAGGGTGAAGATAGCTATGCATCAAAAAGTCAAAAGTGAATTTAACAAAATCATAAAAATCAAGTAGATCTTAAGTTTAGAGATATGAGAGGACATTCCCAACCTACCCATTCATGGAGGTGAGAGGTCTACACATTGCGCATATTTTCAGACTTTTTCAATGTATCAATCAGTTGTGCTAGTTTTTTTTACCTTTTAAAAATACTATTTGTTACATAGGATGGCTCCCTGGGAGAGGGAGAAGAAAGATATTGGGGATAACTATGATAATGTTAGAAACAGAAGACATCAATAAAAAAATTTTTAAAAGAATGATGAACTGAGAAAAACTGAAGAAGCCATTTTCCTGTTTTAGCAAGAGAGAAACTGGAGAAGACAGAGAAAAGGAGAATAGAACTATTCCTTCTTGATGGAACTACTTTAATATTTATCTTGTGAAGAGGATGAAGAGAATTCTTACTAAGAGATTGTGTTATCTTTAAGCTAAATGATGTGGGACTCCCTTCTCAGAAGTAAAAAGAAGTCATCTGTTGTTACAGTGACAGTTTGAGGTACCCTGGCTGTGAGCTTTCTCATAGATAAAATATTGTAAATAAATATTTATTTCTTGGTATTATTATTGAATTTATTATTAATAAACAATGTATTCAGTAACTTTAATATTTCTCCTAGGAAATTAAGAGATTGAATAAACAGTGAGATGTAAGTAATTACCATTGGGAAAGGAGGTTTAAAGTTTATTAACTAAATAATATTTGATGTGCTGTTGGAGACTCTGAACTTAGTTGATTTGAAAGATTTGCCAGATTTTATTAATTAATGAGAAAACATACAAATATGCACCTGGATTACCCTAGAACTCAGGAGGATAAGATTTATAGGAACAAATCGAGCAGCAGACTGAGATGTGACCTTAGATCCCATACAAACCGTGTTATATTTGAGGAGCTGTCCTTATAACTCTGCTCTATCATCACCATCAACATCATCATCATCACTACTACTATTTCTATTTCCAGCCTAATTAGATCATATATCAGGTTTCTAATCAGGTTCTTTCTGGGCAGAATCTCTGCCTGCTCCTCAGTGGACAAAGAATAAAGGAATATCATTCCTTATACACTCTCAGCTCTAACCCAGATCAGAAGACCAATTAAGAATGGCCTGTTCATTCTAAATTTGTTTACATTATACATATTATTGTCTAGCTCAGGGGTTGGCATACTACAACGCAATCTCACCTACTGTCTATTTTTGTAAAGCCAGTGACCTAAGAATAGTTTTTATATTTTAAAATATAATAAAATTGTATTTAAAATCATTTTTTTAAAAAAATGTATTCTTACTTTATAGACCATAGGAAAACAACCAGTGGGGTAGATTTGATCTATGGGCTATAGTTTGTTTATCTCTGGTCTAGCCCACATCTCTCCATCTTTTCCATAACAACAGTAAGAGCTACTTTATCAAATGCTTTGCTAATATCTAGGTAAATTATATCTGTAGCATTTCCCCTAAGTTATATATTGTTTATCAGGATTTTGATAACATAATTAGTTAGACCCTGATGTCAGGAAAGATTGAAGTCAAAAGGAGAAGGAGATAGCAGAGGAAGAGATGGATATATAATGTCATGGAAAAGAAGTGAATATGAGCTTGGGCAGTCTGAGAGACAGTGGAGGATAGAAGTGCCTAGAGTGCTATGATCCATGGGGCCATGACTTAACAACTACATGAGCTAGAGGAGAATGATAGAGAAGCAGAACTCTTTGTCTGCTATTGGTCATTGAATGCATATAAACAATAATGACTGAATGTTGCCTTGCTCTTAGCTAACAAGCTTCAAATCAATTGCCTCTCTGAGGTTAAAGGAGGATAAGCCTTACACAAGTGAAAATAACCTGGGACTCTCCAGATGCTAAAGATTCAGAAGAATAGCTACCTAGAAGGGGGTGGGGAATGGGTGAGAAAGGCGGGGAAGTTATTGAGTCCAGATACAAAGCTGACATTTCCAAACAGAGCTGAACCTTGAGCTCCTTGGAAAAGAGGTCATAAAAGGAAGGACTGGCAACACTTTCTTTTGGAGAGATTTACCTTCTCCATAAAAGCCAAACTTAGCCAGCTTTTCCACTGGTCTCTTGCTTCAAAGCTCCCAGATAGGATTAAATTCGCTTCTTTACACATTAACTCACAGTCAACCTGCCCCTTAAGATCACCGTGATGTTTACAGGAACACAAAATTTAAAACTGAAAGGGAACTAAGGTCAACTTTCCAATCATCTCATTTTGTATGAGGAAACTGAAGCCTATACAGGGGGAGCAACTTACCCAAGCCACAAAAGAAGATGGTAGCAGAGGTAGAATTCAAATTCAGATTCTAGGTCTACAAATCTCCTGGTCTTTCAACTACACTAGACTTTCTCTTAGGAGGAGAAATGCTTTATAGGAACCTGGACAGATTTGTCACATCAGCAACAGCTAATACGTTCATTATTACAGCCTAGGGATAAAGATAGGGTCCCAGACCTGTGGTTTTATCAGCATTGGGAACTTCCAGGTGAGGAAACTTCCTCTATCCATGTAAATTGGCACCTTTTTTGTAACTTCAATTAAAAGCTGAAAGTGGGAGATCCACCCCAGAAGCTCCACTCCTAACCAGTCCACTTGATAGAAAGGCAATGGAAAGCTAGCCAACTTGAGCAATGCCATATCCAAAGCTGTGAGGTATAAAGAAACACTTTCTATAGCAAGCAATCATTTATTAGCATGTTAATATTAATAAAGCACTTTATAAATATTGTTTTATCCTCACAACAATCCTGGGAGGTTTCTGATTTTATCATTCTCATTTTACAGATGAGGAAACTGAGGCAGACAGAGGTTAAGTGATTTGCTCAGGGTGGATAGGAGACCATGCCTACCCCTTAAATTGTAAACTCCTTGACAGCAGGGACTGAGTAATGTGGAATTCTCCCCTTGCCTCCCAACCCCATATTCCTACCTCCACCCCACTTAGCTTTCTATTACTCCTCCCACGCATTTGGCTTTATAGTTTTCCATATCCAGCTTGGGGCCTGTCTCCTCCCCTAACAGACCTCATATCTGCTACTGTTATATAAAAGGGGCATTTTTATTTGAGGATTTTATGGCGCCAATATAAGTCCAGTAGATGGTACCACCGTTCAAACACATTGTGTATGGGAGTGGGAGGATGAGGGGGTTGTTCAGACTGGATGCAGCGGAG
>NW_020949148.1:0-23545 GCF_900497805.2 Vombatus ursinus | reverse complement strand
GAAAAGAAAAGAAAAGAAAAGAAAAGAAAAGAAAAGAAAAGAAAAGAAAAGAAAAGAAAAGAAAAGAAAAGAAAAGAAAATTCCTAATCTCAAAAGACTCCCTCATAATTGTTGGCTCAAGCACTTCATAGTGCTGCATGAATTACAAGCACAAGGGAGTCTTCCAGTGTGACCAGCCTCCCAGTATGATAGTAAGTTAATTTTTGAACCCACAACTGCACAAGTCATCTATAGGTACAAGTGCAATAGGTAAAGTGGTCTCTCCAACAAATCCTGTACCAGCATCTGGGAACCTCCCAGCATGACCAGAGACAGGATATGTATATCTTGCAAGGCTCTGTGTCTGGAGTCAGCGAGAGTGAAAAGTTCCACCAAGAAAGCCCCAATGTGATCAGAAAGGCTTAGAGTTGTAGGCTCTGAAGCCACAAGAAGCAGTATTCAGCAGTGGACAGTGACCAGTGAGTAGGAATCAACATAGGGCTGCAGTGCTCAGACCTGGGCAGCCAAGCCCGGGGACTCCAAGATACCCAAAACTCTGTCATGAGCTACTAGAAATGCCCTTGAAGTTCCAGATCTCTGAACTTCAGGTATTCTGGAAACCCCAGAAGGTGACGATCAGACCAAGGACCCAGGGGGGACAAGGTGAGACAAAACAGGGCCAACTACTTCACCCAAAAGCACAGCAGGAGTCAGAGCCTAGCCCCATCACCAAGCCACAATTCAGGAGCTAATGCTGAAAAGATGGCTAAACCAAAGAAAACACTAACCTGATATAAAAAAAAAATATTAGAAATCTAGAGCTCTTGCCAAAAAGAAAGATTAACTCTGTTAGAACTGCAAAAAGAGATTCAATGGGGAAAATGGATTTTCCACAAGGACTACATGAATACACAGAAGGAATGAAGCTAGAAATTAAAAAATGAAATACAAGCTCTTGAAGAAAGAATTAGAAAATAAGAATCTTAGAAGAGAAAGTACTAAACCTTCCCTAAGAAATGGGCTCACTGAAGATTAGACTAGACCAAAAAGAAATCAATGACTCCAAGACCCACAAGAAATATTAGAACAAAATCAAAAAGTTAAAAAAATTTAAAAAAATGTAAGCTATCTGATATCAAAACCAGAAGAACAGGTCAAGGAAAGATAATCTAAGAATTGCTAAATTCTCTGAAAACCATGATTTTAAAAAGTCTTGACATTATATCTCAAGAAATTATATATAAATTATATATATTATCATGTATAATATATATTAATTATATAAATATATAAATTATATATAAAAACTGCCCAGATCTATTGGAGCCAGACAGTGAAAAGAATAAAGTAAAAATAGAAAGAACTCACTAATCACTTCCTGCAAGGGAAGGAAAAGTTTCAAGGATGTTACAGACAAAATTAGCATCTCTCAATAAAAAAAAAAAATTTAAATACTGCAAGCATCCAGAGAGAAGCAGTTCAAGTACCAAGAAACTAGTCAGGATTACATAAGATTTTTTAGCATTTATGAAAAATCAGAGGAAATACTGGAATACAATACCCCTAAAGACAAAAGATACTGACTTACAACCAAGAATAAACTTACCCTGAAAAGCTGAGTGTATTCCTATAGAGAAAAAAAATGAACCTTTACTGGAATAGAGGATATTGAAGCATTTCTGATTATCAGATGACAAATCCCTGTACTACAAATACAAACCCCAAAATATCCTTGAATTCCATAATTAAATTATATTGAAATTAGAGCATCATTAACAAACAAAATTATTGCCCACAACTTCCCTGGAGGAAAAAAAGTTGGTCCATGAAAATTTAACAACTTTTCAATAGATGTTGCCATCACAATGTGAGAAGAAAACCTCTAGCTACATTCTGCCATTTACCTAAGATGAACATGTCAAGAGTTCTTGCATTGCTTGCAAACAGAAGTGCCTTCTAAAAAGGCTCTGGTTCTCAGACCGTTCAAATCACTGATATCACCTGCTCTCCATCTCATTTCCCAAACACCTCTCAGGTGCCTGAAAAAAAAAAAATGGTAAAACAGACTGAGAACAAGGAAAACTTTGACTCAGAGTTGAAAGAAGCTAGAGAAAAATTAGTAGCAGTCGACTCCTCTGCCACATGGTGTAAACCATGCAAAGTGATCAAGCCTTTCTTTCATTCATTTTGTGAAAAGTACTCAGGCATGATCTTCATAGAAGTGGATGTAGATGACTGTCAGGATATTGCTACTACACAGGATGAAATGAAGTACATGCCAACTTTTCAGTTCTACAAAAATGGACAAAAAATGAGTGAGATCTCTGTAACCAATAAGGAAAAGCTCAAATCAATGAATTCAAGTAATCATGGATCCTGTTAACAGTGTGAACTATCGTCAGTTGTCCTGTTAACAGCCTCAGTTGTCTGAATCATATAGCTTATAATTTTTTTCTATTTCCCCTAAAAGATCAAGTATAACAAAAGTGTATATCCAAATAATATTTGACTTCACATGATAATAACATGTAAATCCTACCCTTTTGAGGGGGAAAAAAAAAGATGCACAAATCAGCATGCTAAAGTCTGCAAAATCAAGCTTGAGATATTGGCTACATCTCCTGTGCTAACCAGCTAGTTTCCTGTTTTACTTGATATAAATCTTCCCCTTTTTTCCATCTGTTCTTTGATGTGTAAATCATTTTCTTCCCCTATGGCTCTTTGAAATGCCATTGTACCCATCCTGCTTATATACCCCAAATCTATATAAGATAGCTAAAATCTGATGAGTGAGACTCATTGATTGATAAAAGTTCAGTGTAGACTGTGCTTTGAGCATAAGAAACTGCAGTTTTTCTCCTATCTCTGCATATTTTATTGGTACCAGACAATTTTGTCACAACAAATACTCATACTTTCCAAACTACGTGAAATAAATAGCTTTCAAAATATAGAGTTCTAGAAGAAGACATTAAAAGCATGTGGGAATACTTTGAAAAGGTACATATCATACCTGTTATTTTGTCTGTTATGTTAGAGTTGTCCCAATGATACTTTCAGTGAATCTTACATAAAATGAGTTTATATTCTCCTACTCCTATTCAATTACAAAAGGCAGTCATTTACCTAGGAGAGTTAGAGGCCCACTAGAGATTGAAGGAGAATTGCCTCTACTACTTATGGGCTCAACAGAACCAGGAGAACATTGTACATAGTATCAGCAATGTTGTGCTATGATCAACTATGAACAACTTAACTCTTCTCAGAAATACAATGATCCAAGACAATTCCAAAGGACTCATAATGGAAAATGCTATCCATATCCAGAGAAAGATCTGATGGATTGAAGATGCAGATTAAAGTATATATTTTCAGATTATTTTTTTTTGTGGTACTTTTCTTTTGGCCTCCTTCTTTCACAACATGACTAATATGGAAATGTGTTTTACATGATTGCACATACATAACCTATATCAAGTTGTTTACCGAGTGAGTGGGTGGTGAGGAAGGGAGGGAGAAAATTTAGAACTCAAAAATTTTTTTAAATGAATGCTAAAAATTGTCTTTACATGTAATTGAAAAAATAAAATACTGTTTACTTATTTATTCATGGGCTCAAACGCAAGTTCTATGATGGAGAGTGGGGCAGTTAGAGAGTCTGTCCTATATTTTATGTCATGTTGGATAGAGTGTTTGTGTGGAACCTAAAGGCTTTCTTTTGGGTTTTGTTTTGTTTTGAAGAATCAGACACAAAGCAAATTAGTCAAAAAGATTTTTTTAAGAAACCTCTAAATTGAATCCAATCTGTATAAAACCACAACTTCAGTTCTAGATCATGAGTTGGAGAAGATTATTTTGGCAGCTGTGTGAAGAATGGATTAAAGAGTGAGGAAACTGGGAATATATGTATGCTTTGTCCTTGATAATTAGATTATAAACTCCCTGGGAAGGTAACACTACCTGGGAATTTATACTATAGATATATAGATATAGATAGATCCTATATGTGTGTATATATATATATGTATATGTGTGTGCATGTGTATATATATGTGTATATATAGATATAGATGTGTGTGTGTGTGTGTGTGTATGATATACACCTATAATCTTCCCTCACATCTAGCACAGTACTATGGCCATAGAAAGTGTTCAGTAAATACACGAATGAATGAATGAATTTATGAATGAATGAATAAACAAATGAAGTGATGCTTGATTTTTTCTTTAAAATATCATAATTCATCCACCCAAACAAAAATGTAGATACTGTCATTTTATATATTGTAATACTAACAAAGTACAGCCTATGGACTCCAACGAAAACACATTAAAAATCATTGCCACTACAACAGTTTCCCTTTTTTACTTTCTGCTTTTCTGTTCCCTTTAGCAATAAAATGCAGGGTGTGGGGAAGTGAGTATGGGAGGGGGGGAAGATAAACTCCTTTCCTGAAAATTGAAGAAGACTCATGTCTTCAAAGGAGATATGCCTACTAAACGAGGAGGCTAGACTAGATCAGTGTTCTAAAAGTATAGTCGAAGGACCCTGGGTGGTCCCCAAGATCCTTTCAGGGAGATTCATACGATCAAAACTATTTTCATATTTAATTTCAAGGGATTTGAAGCTCCTCCCAGATTTCTCAATTCTTTGTCCAGTCTTTCTCTGGAGGAGGGAAGAGATATTATTTAATATAGAAGGTCTGATACAAATTGCCCCTTGCACTCACCTATGTAAGTATCATTTGGGCAAAACCTGGTCATTGCAATATTTTCTCCCTAGAGGACCTAGGTGAATGATTCACATATTTCTTTCTCTAAAATGATAGCATTTACTTGGTGTGTTTTTTTTTTCCAGTTCTAGAAGTACATAGGTAACTTAATACTGCATTAATTTTTTTTTTAGGCAATTGGGGTTAAGTGACTTGCCCAGGGTCACACAGCTAGTAAGTGTCAAGTGTTTGGTCTGAGGCTGAATTTGAACTCAGGTGCTCCTAACTTCAGGGCCGGTGCTCTATCCACTGTGCCACCTAGCTGCCCATTGCATCAATTTTTAAAAAGTCTAATATGAAACTTAAATTTCTTTGATCAGATCATAAAACTCTAACTCTCAAGGAACCTGAAATTCTACTTTACAAATTATCTTCTGGGGGATTAGTTTTTTAAACTTCAAAAATCCCCTATTGAAATGCAAATAACTTAGTGGTCATTATTTATTATTGAGTAAGAGAAAAGTAGTCATGCTACCCTTGGGAATGAGATACAAGGACTCCACCAGGTAGGGAAAAGGTGGCCCAGGGAAAGAAGGGTAACTCCATGTTGCTCTGCTTCATAAGACTTAGTGAAGGTTGTACCTTAGCACTCAGCAATAGAGTGATCATTGTAGCCAGAAAGAAAAATTACCATCTCATGTCACTGTAAATTTTTTCAGTCTTTTGGTAGAGAAAAGTGGGGCTCAGTAGTAGATTTATTATCAACTACCTGTGTGAGCATTGAACAAATCACAAATATTTTATGGTTCAGTTTACTTATTTATAAAATGATGGAATTAGATTAGATCAGTTGTTGTGTTCAGTCATTTTTCAGCAAAGATACTGTAGTGGTTTTCCATTTTTGTCTCCAGCTCATTTCACAGAAAAGAAAATTGAGGCAAACAGGGTTAAGTGACTTGCCCAGGGTCATATAGCTAGTAAGTGTCTGAAACCAGATTTGAACTCACAAAGACGTCTTCCTGACCCCAGCCCTGGCACTGTAACCATTGCAGCACCTAGCTGTCCTGGATTAGATCAGCATTCTTAAAGTGTGGTCCAAAGGCCTTTGATGGTCTCCAAGACCCTTTCAGAAGGTCCAGGAGGTCAAAACTATTTTCATAATAGATACTAATGTTGAGGTGCAAGGCGTGTGTGTCATGGTGTTGTCTTGAAAGAATTTGAGCTCAGGCTGTTTCCAAATCAAGTAAAGGCATTTATTTGGGGTGATGCATTCAGTAGGCTCCTCTCCTTAAGGAAGACAGCAGCCCAGCTAGGAGAAGCTAAGGATTTTTATAGAGAAAACATGCTACGTGGGCAGGGAAATGAGGTAGTCAGAGATATGCAGGCAAGTAACTCAGAGGTTTGCAAATACCTAGACATATCATTATTTCATTGCCCAACCCATTTGCCTAGAGCAGAGGGGCCCCTGTTAATCTCATCATCACCAGAAAGGTTTTATCTAATCTCATCATCCCCAGAAAGTCTTCAGCTAATCTTATCACTAAAACATATTAATTTCTAATATGGTAGATATCAATGTATATAATCCACATAAACAAAAGCTCCTTCAGAGTCCACAACAATTTTTAAGAGTGTAAAGTGGCCAAAAAAGTTGATCTCTAATGTCCCTTTCAGCTGTAAATTCTGTGATTCTATGTTCTCAATGATTGCTAATGAAAATCAATGAAGATCAATGAGGGATAAAGGAGAGAATATGAACTATAGGCAAAAATTGCTAATAAATATTGACATAAAATGTTTAAATTAAAATTTACCAAAGACACCAAAGTATTAGTTCCAAAACATTATTCACTGTTGGATTTAAATCAGGATTAGAAAGATGATTTAACATTAGCGCAATTAACCATATAAACATTAAAATTACAAAATTATATCAATATCAGAAAAAAAATCTTTAATAAAATAGTGCACTCCTTTAGGTTAAAGGCACTAAAGAACATAAGGATAGAAGAATACTTTTTAATCTGATCAAAACAAATCTAAATTACATGCAGGGAAGAAACACTAAAAGCCTTCCCATTAAGTTGAGGAGAAAAGCAAGGAGTCCCCTTTTCCCCAGTGAAAATTAACATAGTATGAATATAGGACTCCTCTCTATCTTTGGCCACTTCTCTTCATATGTGGTGTAACAGGTCTTCCACTGCCCACTGGAGAGCATGAAAGGAATTGTACAAGTGGTAATGAGGAAATATGGTAGCAAGGAAGAGGTACAGCAGATATGGTCAAGGAATTAGAGACTGAGAGAGTTTGAGACTCAACCACTGAAAACTTGAAGGTAGGTGGTGGGTACAGAGGAGGAAAGATATCTAGTAGAGGAAAAATAGTTTTTCTCCATATTTGGCTTACTCTTACTTACATGCCTGCTTTACAATCCCATGAGCTATTTTTGATGAGATTGTAGCCAAAAGATTCAGTTTGGACTAGATTCTAAGTTCTTACCCCCTGATATAAGGAAGAATCTGGAGTTCAGTTGAATTCAAAGTTTGGGGGTCTTTAAAGACTGACACTACTAGAATAGTAAATTGAACATTTGGGGACCATGGAACTCAAAACTATATTTTCTGTGTTCCTTTGTCTGATTATAGAAAGGGCAGCTGCAGAAAACCAAACACACCAAATTCTGTCTTCCCTAGAACTCCTGCATTTGGAGTGATCTATATACTATCTAGGGCATGGGTTCTTAATCTTCTTTGGGTCATGGACATCCTTGGTTCTCTGATGAAGGCTATGGACTCCTCCAAATAATCACTTAAATACAAAAATAAAATACATATGGTTACAAAGAAAATCAATTATATTGAAATAGTCATATAAGATATACAAAATATAAGATAAATCCATATAAATCACACATAAATCATTAGCCTCCCTATATATAACCAACAAAATCCAACAAGAAGAACTAGAGAAAGAAATTCCATTTGAAATAACTATAGAAGTTATAGAATACTTGGTAGCACATTTACCAAAATACACCTAAGATCTTTATATAGTGTCCAGCCTATTTTTTAAACATGCAGGACTTAAATAAATAGAACTTAAATAAAGGAAACATCAATTTGATATAATGAAAAAGAAGATTAAGCAATCAGTTTCCTAAGTGTTCAGAGGCACCATGCTAGGCACAGGGGATAAAGACAAAAATAAGATGGTCCCTGCCTTAAAGGAGTTTATAATCTATTAGGGCAGATAACATACATAAAGCATATAAATGTAAAATAATATATAACATATATGTGTGTGTGTATGTATGTATGTATACATAGGCATAGACATATATATATATACTAAATACCAGATGTTTTAATGGGGGTGGGGGGAGTGAAAGGAGATCACTAGCACCTGGTAGGAATCTGAAATAGCTTCATGTAGAAGAACTGAATCTTGAAGGAAAACATAGCCTGAGCGGGAATGGGGGACAGTGAAGGGTTAAACGACTTTCCCAAGGCAGTATGGTTATATAAAAATCAGGACTTGAACTCAGGTCTTCCTGGTATTGGGGCCAACTCTCTATCCACTAGCCACATTGCCTCTTAGTATATAAATACAATGAATTAATCTGGGGCTGCTTTTGTGTGTTGCTAAGGTTATTTCAGTCTCCTTTTCTTTTTCCCATTGACAACCTGTCTTAGTCTCTGTTACTCATTAGCTAGTTGGCCTGAGATTAACAAAGGGGAAATGGGGAAACTGGAATCTGTCCATTTTTCAGCCTGTCATTTCAATGACTCTTTAAAAAGATTCAGTGGAGGGGAGGCTGAAATGATTGACTCTAAGTAAGATATGGGGATCTTTGGTAGATTTCATATTTTTACATTGCATTCACATCTTTATAGTGGAGAGAGGGGAAAACATGACTGCATGTGAAGCAGTTTCAGAAGCTTCTGCAATTTGAATACAGTAACACAGACCAAAGAGTGCCCTTCAGCCAGGTTAGATGATGCCCATTTCATCTGACTTTTACAATATTGTTCTAAGGTGAACAGAGATTATGGGTGGATACCAGTACGCACTTTAAGAGAGCTATTGTGTCAAATGACCTGTGCCCTATATACAAGTTGTCCTCTGATTTTTTGGACATATAGAAAGTGAGAATAGTTTTTCTCAATCCCAGTTTTCATCATGTGACTCTCCTAATCAAGAACTTACACAAGCTCCTTATTGTCTAATGTGTAACTCCCAAACTCCTCAGCCTGTCCTTCCACACCTTCCAACAGCTGGTCCCATCCTATCTTTCCAATAATTTGTGTCTCCTAACTGATGGGCCTTCTTCTATCTTCTCCTCCAGACAAGCTCTTTTATTGGTCATGTACCACACATGACTTTGTCATTTTAGTAGCAGGATAAGTCTAAAGCCCCTTTCGTTTTGTGTGGTTACATCTGCAGGAACGTGGCTGACGGGTAGAGGAGACAGTGACCTTCACCCTCCTGGGCTTAATTTTGTCTCTTCCTTTTCCTGCAAATTCATCTATGTGGGAAATTGGAAGAATTTTGGACTGGAAAAACTGAAAAACCCTGAACTCCAGAGCTACCTGGTAGTTGCTGGGAAAATAGTCTTTATATAGCCTTTAAAACTTTAAGGATCCTCATAACAACTCCTGCTCTAACAACTGAATGAATTCTCTACAGTTGAATAAATTCCCTGATGGAGACTATATCTCCTTTTTGAGGTTCTAGGGCTACCCCTGAGAGGTGGAGGGGAGCAGGGGAGGGAATGATTCTTCTCTAATGCTGTTTGTTTAAATCTCCACTCTAATGTGGTCTTTCCAACGTCAACTGCTAGTGATTAGTGCCTTAGTTATTTAAACTTCAGTTTAAAAGTTATTTAACTTCAATTAGTTTTGCAGAGGGATATTTACTATGAAAACATAGGAAGAATGGAAGATACAAAGTACTCCCCCCAACATCCAGGAGTACACGTACTCTTATACCATCATGGATCCCTGAAGAGGGAATCAAACTTACCATAGCTGTTATAAACTACCATCTCATCAACTTTACCTCTGAATTTGACATAGCCAATGGATGAAAAACTGTCACCTCCTTTGGCTTCCTTCCATATGTGCTGGGTCAAACAGCCACCTTCAGACATTTTTCCTCATGGCTGGTTACAAAATCTAGCTTTACCTCTGGATCCCAGACCTTCAGTGGCTCACAATTTGCTGACTTTTTGAAGCTCACAAGGTCATAGCTATCTCAAATACTCCTGTGCCTAAAAACAGGAAAGAATAAATGCAAAGAGGCAAAAAAGAGAGGCCCATGGGCCCTCCCCCATCCAGAAGCTTACAACCTGTCTTTCTCCTAAAATGTAGCCAGGAAGAAAAGAGGAAAAGCCAGAGGTTTGCTTTGGTTCCTTAATGTCTTTTGAATGTACCTCAGTTGTGTCTCAGCCCAATAAACAGTCTATCTCTTTGCTATGTGGTTATCCAACCGGAACCATTAATGAATCTCTGCATGTGCTCTGAATTGGGGAGCAGGATCCTTCTATTATGTTGTCACACCTTTCAGGAAGAAGAGTCCCCAGCATCTTTCACATGAGTTGGAAGAGCATGTCAAGAATGCTTTGAGTGTGGGGCTCCATTGGCCAAGCCCGCATTACATTCACCTTGTAGACTACCCTTTAGAGCTTAAAATCAGGGGACATACTTACCATGAGCCCACAGAGTTCCCAAGCTAAGTAAACAGGAGAAAAGTGAAATCTGAAGGCATCAGGAAGGTACTGATAATTGTTCTAAACAGCTTAGTGCCATGGAGAATCTCCAGTCAGAAACCAAAGGCTTAGCCAAGACTCTAAAGGGAATAAGATAAGTAGCTTTACAAGGGAAGAAAAACTAAGTGAGTTCAGGGTTTGTGTGTTTGTTTTTTTCCACCCTAGGAAAGGCTTTTTGCTGGTCCATGACAAGGGTGAGTGCTGGTAGTCCAAGATTTAAGCTGAGTCAAATGATGAAAACAGAAAAAACAGGAAATATCATAGTCTATTGGAAAAAGCATACTGGTTGAGGAACTGGATTCAGGTTCCACCTCTAACATTTGCCTATTTGGCAAATCCTCCCTGAGTCTCAGTTTTCTTATCTGTGAAATGAAGGGATTGGATTTGATGGCCTCTTATGTCCCTTTAAGCTCTAGATTTATGGTCCTTCAAATACAATACAAGGCAGAATGTGCTACGGGCAAAGGAGAGATCCAGAAAAATGAAGTCATTCAGCATCTTTCTCTTTGTGTATTTGTTGTCTAGTTTTTCTATAGCCATAGGTCCAGTGGGGCTGAACCTGGCAGAATCATACTTCATATCCATCCAAGATTATATATTTGAAAGTTCAGTTATTTCAGTTGTGTCCAACTGTCTGTGACCCCATTTGGGGTTTTCTGGTCGAAGATACTAGAATGGTTTGCCATTTTCTTCTCTAGCTCATTTTACAGATGAGGAAATTGGGCAAACAAGGTTAAGTGACCTGCCCAGGGTCACACAGCTAGTAAGTTTCTGAAGCCATATTTGGACTCAGGAACATGAGTCTTCCTGATTCCAAGCCCAGTGCTGCATCTACTGTATCATCCAGCTTCCCCATCTGGAAGAGCAGAATTCAAATTAACAGATCTGGAAGAAGCAGGAGGGTAATATAATCATAATCATGATAATAACAAAAATGATAGCATTTATATAGCTCTTTAAGGTCTGGAAAGTGCTTCATAAATGTTATCTCATTTTATCCTCACAATTAGTGCTATTATTATCCCCATTTCATAGATGAGGAAACTGAGATGGGGGGGGAGTTGTCTACCCTAAGCGTGTGAAGACTTCTTCCAAAGGAGGAGGCCGATGAGAACAAATTATTCCAACAGCCATGAAGGCAGCTGAAGCAGGTGCTGTGGAGTGCTTAGAGCTTGGTTAGACTCTGAAGACACCAAAGCCATCCACTGCATCCCAGGCCATTGCCAGTCATCCTAACTTCTGTCTTGCCACTGGACTTCAATGACTCTGGAAGAGGGAGTGAGGCTGATGGTTTGCTCAACTCTACCTCACTTAAATCCGGTTCATCAGCAAGTCAAGACATCACTCATTCATAATGTCATTGGTCTTTTTCAAAAATGGATGGACAAGCTATGTGACTCTGGGCAAGTCACTTAACCCCAATAGCTTCACCAAAAAAAAAAAAAAGAACAGATGGACAACAACAACAAAAGTAAATACATTGGTGAGGCTTGTAAATAATGGTTTTGAGGGGACACAAACCATTTATTAATCCTGGGGAAGCTATACCTAGGGACCACCAAATGAAGCTAATGGTTGCCCCTTAGGTGCTATACTAGCTTCCACAAATTGGCAAATATTGTACCAAGAGTGCCAGCCCTGCCCTTCACACAAATGGCAGATGCTTAATAAAAACTTGTTGATAAATAATTTCATGATTCCATTCCAAGTACAAAGGGAATATAAAACTTAAATTAAAGCAGAAAGTCTTCCAGGAAGTCTTCCACTATGAACTCTCCCTAACCCAATCTATTCTATATTCTTCTATGTCCTCTCAGTATTGTATATTCACCTCATTGTACTTTATTTTTCCTCAAGCTGATAGAATCGCTGGAAGAACTTCTTAAGGAATGCTTATATTTGAATGTTTTATCTCCACAGTGTACCCCTGGGTACTTTTTATATGGTGTGCCCAATAGATATCTTAAGTTCAGTATGTCCAAAACTGAACTCATTCTCTTACCCCCCCCCAAAACCTCCCTTTGTCCAAATTCCCCTATTACTGACAAAGACAACCACTATCCTTTCATTACCTCAAGTTCACATCTTAGGAGTCATCCTGGATTCCTCATTATCTATCATCCATATCCAAACTGTTGCCAAGGTCTATTGATTTCAACAGGATTTCCAGGATTTTTCACAACTAGCTTTAAGCCTTTGATCACTTGATTAAACAAAGCTTGTTCATACCTACTTCATACCTGGAATTGACTGGTTCAAACAAGAAGTCTGGGGTCTCTATAATTATTGAGGTTGGGGTATGAGACTTCCTTATTACTCTAAGAAGTGAGGTAAGGAAGAAGTATCCTCTAGGCGTGGGGGATGAATTGTCCGGTCACCTTTAGGAAACATTAAGTAGATTGATTTGGCTAAGTCACAGAGGAAGAAAGGAAGAAAAAAGATGAAAAGAGGAAGAGGATCTAAGTCTGGAAAGGCAGCTTGTAGTCGAATTGTGGAGTACTTTAAATGCCAGCTTCAGAGGTCTCATTTTTATCCTAGAGACAATAAAGAGGCACTAAATAAGGAAAGATTTTTGAGTAGGGGAATGACATGATCAGTCAGGCTTATACTCTAAGAAGATCATTTGAGTTGCTACATGCATCACATATCAGAAGGAGGAAGGTCAATCAGAAAGCAATATTCTGCTTAAGAGGTGAAGAGGGCCCGAACTGGGGTAGTAGTGATGGTGGTGGAGAGAAAAGGACAAAAGCAAGAGATATCGGGCAGGAAAAGTTGACAAAACTACTTAGAAAATGATTGGTAATGGGGGTTAAGGATGATGGTGATAGAAGGAGTTCGAAGAAGAAGGCAAGGTCAAAGATCATTCTGAGGTTATGAACCTGGCTAACTGGAATGAGGGAAGTGTATTAAATGAAAATGGAGGAGTTTGGAGAAGGGTCCCATTTAGGGGGAAATAATGAATTTACTTTTGAATGTGTTGAGTTTTAGATGTTGATGGGACATGCAGTAGGATGTCCAGCAGGCAATTATGACCCAGAACTAGAGTTCTTGAAAGACAGATTGGATTTCACACTCCCACTATCTTTCAGTATCAATAGATACTGGTATCACCAGATATTGAGATATTGGAAAAGTGTAAAGATCAATAAACTTGGAGTAAGATAGGTCTAGGGCTCATATCTGACCTCTAATACTCAACTAACTATATGCCTAAAGAAAATTCATTTAATTTCTCTGAGCCTCAGTTTCCTCAATTATAAAATGAAAATCTGGATACAAAATGCAGTACTATACTTCTAGTGGGCCAGTTAGGTGGCAAAGTAGATAGAGTGTCAACCTGGAGTCAGGAAAATTCATCTTCCTGAGTTCAAATCTGGCCTCAGATACTTACTAGCTGTGTGAAGCTGGGCAAGTCACTTAACTCTATTTGCCTCAGTTTCTTCATCTATAAAATGACCTGGAGAAGGAAATGGCAAACCACTCCAGTAACTTTGCCAAGAAAACTCCAAACGGGGTCACAAAAAGTTGGGCACAACTGAAACAAGCCAACAACAAAAACATCTGTAGTATTCAGACATGTTTATGTCAACCAGTCAGTCAATAAGCATTCATGAGGTAGAGATGAGGCAGGAGAGAATTTCAGACATTCAGAGAAAATGTCTCAGGCAGTTTCATGGCATCTTAAAGAGTAGGGACTTTAACCGAATGCATGGAAGAATATGGTCAAGTTTTTAAGAGAAAGGAAACTTTAATAACAGAACTGGTGGAGAGAAAAACAGGCAGTGTTTTTGTAACAATATGGTCAGTTCTGTGATTCATTGTCTATTTATAAATTTCCATTTTTTTCTCCATAAACACATTTGCACCCACCAAGATCCAGGCATTTTAGAGCTGTAAGGAATCTTAGAGATGATTTACTAAACTTACTGCCTTACTTTTGTAGATGAGAAAATTTAGTTTCGTGGAAGTTAAAAGACTTGCCCAAGCTAGTCCATGGCAGGTCCAGAATTAGAGTCTGCTTTCCACATCTCTATTTCAGTATTCTTTCCACTATATTGTAGTTATTACCACCCCTGTGAAAGCCCTGTCCTTTACTGAAATTAAGATCTTTGGTGAAAAAAAAAGGGGGAGTAATATGGGAAGAAAATATCTTTTCTATTAAATGGTGTTCTAGTAATTTAAAAAAGAAATTCTCTGTGACCTGGTAACAGCAAGTGTTTGAAGAAGGAGCAGCTATAGTTGGTTAAGAGTTCAAAGGCCCCTAGCCCAGGGATGTAGTTTATACCTATGAGTCAACATCTACCTGCCAAATGCCTATGTTTTCCCACAGCATTATCCCTAGATGTAATCAGAGATTCAGAAGAAAGAGGAGACCTGGTAGCTGTCATCAACACCATTGTCAATAAGCATTTAGTGAGCACCTTCTATGTGCAGAGCATTATACTAGGCTTTTAGGATAAGTATAAACTAAGAGACAAAGTCTTTTCCCTGTAAGGAACTAGACTCATGCCTAGTTGGAATACAGGAATATCTGTAAGCTCATTAACCTCTAACCTTAAGGCTGGAGATGAGGATTTGGAAATCACTGGCATAGAGGAAGTCGTTAATTTATGAGTTCACTGGACATCTCCAAGGTAGACAGTGCAGATGGAGAGGAGCAGAGGAAATGACTGTTTTAAGATTATACTGTGAAACAAAACCCTTTCCATTCCCCTTTTCAGAAATTTTGAAAAAGCATTGTAAAAGTTTTAATCTGAAGCCTTTTGGACTAATCTGAAAAAAACAATTATCAATTCTAAAACAATATCTTACTCCCTCCTCTCTCCCATCAGCCCCAAAGGGACATTTCAAGGGCAATGGGATCCTTGATTGATTGACCCAAGATAGGCTGCCTTTCCCCAAGTGCCTTGAAGGGATTCAGGTAACAATTTTTCAAAGAGAAGGAAGAAGTCTCCTTGGGAGATTCCCTTGAGGGAAGTGGTCATAGAGGGATTGAGTGGTTTTAGGAAAATAATTCTCTAGAAGCTACCTGAAAGATTGTTGAATACTGTTTTATTCAAAGAATAAAAATTTTAACTCTGAGCTGTATAACTATGTTTTATTATATTGTGAGATTTTTCTTGTTCAAGGAAAATTCTTATAAATGTTACTTCAAAAAGGTCATGAGGGGGAAACATGTCCAAGTTCTTACTCTCTATCTCTCTGTCTCTGTGTCTCTATATCTTTCAGGATAGTGCTTGAATTAGAATAATGATAAATTACTAAAAATTGTTTCTAGTAGATTTATGCCTAGAAAGTATTATAATATTTTTTTTCTTCTTCAACATCACTTAGTTTAATGAGATGGAAAAAAAAGTCAATAAGTAAGCATTTATTAAGCACCTACTATGTGCTAGGCACTGTGTTAAATGCTGGAAGTAAAGCCAAGAAAGAGCAACCCAACATGTCTGAGAAGAACCAAGACAATGTGGTGTCAGAAATCAAGAGAGGAAAGAATTTCAAAAAGGAAGTGGTCATCAGCATCAGATGCAACAGAGAACAAGAATGAAGTCTAAGGAAAAAAAACTCACTGTATCTGTCCATTAGAAAGTTGTTAGTTTGCCTTCTCAAGGAGGAGGGGAAGGGAGGGAGAAATGTTAAAACTCAAATTTTTTTAAAACGATTGTTAAAAATCTTTTGTTTACATGTAATTGAGAAAAAAACAAAATAAAAATTAAATGTAAAAAAAGTCATCAGTGAGGTGAAGAGGGCAAGTTCAATCAAATAATGAAAGAGAAAAGAGTGAATTGACAGTCAAGGAAATGAAGGCGCTGAGTGATAGACTACTTCTCTGAGAAGTTTTGTGATGAGAGGATGAAGAGATGGTGGTAGCCAGGGTAGGTAAAATCAGGGAATATTTTTCTTTCAATGCAGGGAAGATCTAAATTTAGAAATAAGAGACAAAAGAGCCAGTGGAAAATGAAAGACTGAAAATATAGGAGAGAAAAGGAATAAATGATAGGGAAAATTCCTTGAAGGGAGTGTATGATGGGACATATATCTATATATCTAGGTCTAGGTCTAGATCTATAGGATTCCCCTCCCCCCAATAGGGTTTTCCCTAAAAGGAAAATGAGGTCCCCAGCAATTGATTGGTCTCAGCCTCCCTTGAGAGCTTTCTGATTACCTAATTTCAATCACATGGAGTTGAGGCCTCTCCCATTTGGTGGATGTTGGAAGACCGAGTGAGTCACTATTCCCAGCCCTATTGACCAAACATTTTCATATGGAAACAAGGTGGAGTAACTCGTATCTATAGAAGCTAAGTGCCATTGTACTCTTGTTGCATATCCCTGCCATGTTAGGGCTAATTATATATCACCCTTTGATAATGGTTCAATGATTTAGGAATGCCTCCTTTAATCCTCAAATTGAACCAGAGTTAATAGGTTGCCAGCATCAGGCCTGCCCCTGCCATTTGACATTATTAGTAATTGAAACAAGATAGCCTCATGGTTCACACTGTGGTTGAATTGGAGGAAAGGCACTACAAATAGGAGAGTGGGGGGGATCAGATAACCAGACATTACACCTCAGTATCCAATGGCAAGAATCCTTTGATCACTTATGAGGAATCCTCTCAATGGAACAGGGAATAGGCTCCCACCTTGATAGATCGATTTTCTTAATGGTTGCTAGAGGAACCTGCCCAGAAGGATAAAGAAAGTGCCTGGTCCACCATTCCTTGGTCGTTATTGACTGTCCAGCAGAAGCTAGATTACCAACATAAGACTCAAAGGCTCTGCTTATTTAGCAACTAGAGAAAGAGCTTTGACCTTTGAGGGACCATGCATAGAAAAAAAGAGAGCTCATAGAGCTGGCAGCTGTAAAAGTCCAGAGATCTCTTCTTGTTGGGGTAGAGATTGAGAGATCATGGACAGAAATCCATCAGGTGGTCTCTGATCCAGAAGTTCTTGTTGCAGAGGTTCTGGTCTTGGTATATTGTTCTAAAATCTGAGCCATGAGACAGGGAAATGACAGTGAAAATGAGGAAGAGACTTGGAAATTCCCACCCGTGGTTAAAAAAAAAAGATCCAGACTTATCTTATGACTACTTTTCAAGAAAGAGTGATTTCCTGTGAAGGACCTGGGGGTAGATGGGGCTTCACCATCAAAAAACTGGGCAGGTTGCATGGGAAGTTCAAACAGAAACCTGATGAATCATTGTGGGCTCTATATCTAACAGAAAGAAAAAAAACACAACAAATTGACCTTTTTGGGCTGGTATAGGTAGAATTGGATTGACTCTTCTAACCCTAGTTGAGCCTACTTTAATACAAAGGTATGCATACTTCAAACCAAATAGAAAGGTGGAAAGAGATAACTTAAGTCTGGGTTCTTTTCTACTCACTCAAGGAGGCTCTGCTGGAAGTTATTACACTATACACTATATAGAGGGCTGGTAGAAAGAGAAAAAAGTAAGAGAGAAGGAAAAGAAAGGTTCCAAACTGGAAAGCAGTTTGGTAGAAACTAGGTCCAGGGGTGTGGAACCTATGGCCTTGAGGCCACATGTGGACCTCTAGGTCCTCCAGTGCGGCCCTTTGATTGAATCCGAACTTCACAGAACAAATCCCCTTAATAAAAGGATTTGTTTTGTAAAACTTGGACTCATCAAAAGGCTGCACTCAAGGTCCTAGAGAGCCACAGGTGGCCCCAAGGGCTGCAGGTTCCCCAGCCTGGTAGACTAACATCTTACACCATATGTGAATATAAGGTCAAAATGGGTGCTTGATTTAGAAATAAAGGGTAATATAATAAGAAAATTAGGTGAGCATGGAAAATTTTGCCTGTTAGATCTATAGATAAGGAAGAGTTTATGACCAAACAAGAGACAGGATCATGGGAAATAAAATGTATAATTTTGCTTATATGAAATTAAAAAGATTTTGCACAAATAAAACAAATGCAGACAAGATCAGCAGGGAAGCACAAAATTGTGTGGGGGAGATTAAAGCAAGTTTCTCTGATAAAGGTCTCATTTCTCAAATATATGGGGAACTGAGTCCAATTTATAGAAATAACAGCCATTCCTCAGTTGATAAATGGTCAAAACATATGAAGACAGTTTCAGAAAAAGAAATCAAAGCTATCTATAGTCACATGAAAAAATGCTCTAAATCACTGTTTATTAGAGAAAGGCAAATTAAAACAACTGTGAGATAGCACCTCACACCTATTAGATTGGCTAACATATATAAAAGAACATAACAAAAGCTGGACTAAATGTGGAAAAACAGGGACACTAATGCACTCTTGATGGAATTGTGAACTGGTCTATTAACCTTCTGGTTAACAATTTGGAAATACACCCAGAGGGCTATAAAACTGTACGTGTTCTTTGACCAAGAAATATCACAATTAGGTCTATATCCCAAAGAGAAAAAAAAAAGAGGAAAAGGACCTACATGTACAAAAATATTTATAGCAGCTTTTTTTTGTGGTATCAAAGAATTGTAAATTGAGGAGTTGCCCATCAATTGGGGAATGGCTGAACAGTATATGGCTGAACAGTATGTGATTGTGATGGAATATTATTGTGCTATAAGAAATGACAAGAGGGATGGTTACAGAAAATCCTGGAAGTCTTATATGAACTGATACAAAATGAAATGGGCAAAAGAAGAACATTGTACACAGTAAGAGCAATATTCTATGGTGATCAACTGTGAAAGACTTAGCTAATCTGATCAATACAATGATTCAAGACAATTCCAAAGGACTCATGATGAAAAAACGCTATCCATTACTCCACCTAGCTACCTATAGCCAAATTACAAATATTTTTCATGATGACATCTTTTTAAAATGTTCTTAAATTTTCATGCATCAGTATTATGTTTGGAAAGTTGTAGGTCACAGTTGGGTCTGTAATAATGGTTCAGTTTCAGTACAGTTTCTGGAATTTGATAGAACTACTGCCCATTACCACCTAGACATAACATTGATCCATAAAAACTCAAAAGCATTTTGAATAGATGTTGCCACACCAAATACTCATGATCTCCAAACTACATAAACAAAAGGCTTCATTCCTCTTAAAAGTTGGATTTTCAAGGGTGTTTTGAAGTACGTATTTATAACACAGGGATTTGCTGTGTTAATTTACAATATCAAGTTTTTGATGTGTAATTCTACCTACCAGGCCATGTCTGCTAGGTATTCAGTAAATGCATAACAATAGTAACTATTATTATCTTGTTCTAATCTTTTTTTATAGGGACTAGCTAGAAATGACCAGAGGACAAAAATATTATCCTAATAACCTTTTATATTCAATGTTCTGAACATTGTATTAAAATGACTACTTTTTGTAAATGAATAAGAGCATTGGAATATAAGTTCTTCAGTAGACTAACTGAAAGTATCTTTGCGAAAAACACCAGTAGAAGACAGGATGATAAGGATGACCATACTTTGTTCTGTCCTCACATGGTTTTAATTCCTTCCATTAGGTGGCTATATTTTTTAAGCCAAGACAAGCATTTGTTATATGCTAGGAAACTGTGCTAAGCTATAGGAATATAAATATAAACAGATAGTTCCTGCCCTCAAGGAGCTTACATTTTAATAAGGGAAGCTAATATATAAAAGGAAATTGAAAAGGGAAAGAGAGGAAAAAGACAAAGGGGAGAAGAGGTAGGGAGGGTACAGTCAAGGAAAGGTACAACTTGGAGAGGAATGGCTGGCATGTGAATCCTCTTTTGAATAGATTTTCTGGGAGGAACCAACCAATTCAATTAGAGAAAGAGGCTACAGCATGGAAAGTACCACCAGTGTGAGAAGTCTAGGGATAGGATGAACTTCTAGGGTGAAGATAGCTATGCATCAAAAAGTCAAAAGTGAATTTAACAAAATCATAAAAATCAAGTAGATCTTAAGTTTAGAGATATGAGAGGACATTCCCAACCTACCCATTCATGGAGGTGAGAGGTCTACACATTGCGCATATTTTCAGACTTTTTCAATGTATCAATCAGTTGTGCTAGTTTTTTTTACCTTTTAAAAATACTATTTGTTACATAGGATGGCTCCCTGGGAGAGGGAGAAGAAAGATATTGGGGATAACTATGATAATGTTAGAAACAGAAGACATCAATAAAAAAATTTTTAAAAGAATGATGAACTGAGAAAAACTGAAGAAGCCATTTTCCTGTTTTAGCAAGAGAGAAACTGGAGAAGACAGAGAAAAGGAGAATAGAACTATTCCTTCTTGATGGAACTACTTTAATATTTATCTTGTGAAGAGGATGAAGAGAATTCTTACTAAGAGATTGTGTTATCTTTAAGCTAAATGATGTGGGACTCCCTTCTCAGAAGTAAAAAGAAGTCATCTGTTGTTACAGTGACAGTTTGAGGTACCCTGGCTGTGAGCTTTCTCATAGATAAAATATTGTAAATAAATATTTATTTCTTGGTATTATTATTGAATTTATTATTAATAAACAATGTATTCAGTAACTTTAATATTTCTCCTAGGAAATTAAGAGATTGAATAAACAGTGAGATGTAAGTAATTACCATTGGGAAAGGAGGTTTAAAGTTTATTAACTAAATAATATTTGATGTGCTGTTGGAGACTCTGAACTTAGTTGATTTGAAAGATTTGCCAGATTTTATTAATTAATGAGAAAACATACAAATATGCACCTGGATTACCCTAGAACTCAGGAGGATAAGATTTATAGGAACAAATCGAGCAGCAGACTGAGATGTGACCTTAGATCCCATACAAACCGTGTTATATTTGAGGAGCTGTCCTTATAACTCTGCTCTATCATCACCATCAACATCATCATCATCACTACTACTATTTCTATTTCCAGCCTAATTAGATCATATATCAGGTTTCTAATCAGGTTCTTTCTGGGCAGAATCTCTGCCTGCTCCTCAGTGGACAAAGAATAAAGGAATATCATTCCTTATACACTCTCAGCTCTAACCCAGATCAGAAGACCAATTAAGAATGGCCTGTTCATTCTAAATTTGTTTACATTATACATATTATTGTCTAGCTCAGGGGTTGGCATACTACAACGCAATCTCACCTACTGTCTATTTTTGTAAAGCCAGTGACCTAAGAATAGTTTTTATATTTTAAAATATAATAAAATTGTATTTAAAATCATTTTTTTAAAAAAATGTATTCTTACTTTATAGACCATAGGAAAACAACCAGTGGGGTAGATTTGATCTATGGGCTATAGTTTGTTTATCTCTGGTCTAGCCCACATCTCTCCATCTTTTCCATAACAACAGTAAGAGCTACTTTATCAAATGCTTTGCTAATATCTAGGTAAATTATATCTGTAGCATTTCCCCTAAGTTATATATTGTTTATCAGGATTTTGATAACATAATTAGTTAGACCCTGATGTCAGGAAAGATTGAAGTCAAAAGGAGAAGGAGATAGCAGAGGAAGAGATGGATATATAATGTCATGGAAAAGAAGTGAATATGAGCTTGGGCAGTCTGAGAGACAGTGGAGGATAGAAGTGCCTAGAGTGCTATGATCCATGGGGCCATGACTTAACAACTACATGAGCTAGAGGAGAATGATAGAGAAGCAGAACTCTTTGTCTGCTATTGGTCATTGAATGCATATAAACAATAATGACTGAATGTTGCCTTGCTCTTAGCTAACAAGCTTCAAATCAATTGCCTCTCTGAGGTTAAAGGAGGATAAGCCTTACACAAGTGAAAATAACCTGGGACTCTCCAGATGCTAAAGATTCAGAAGAATAGCTACCTAGAAGGGGGTGGGGAATGGGTGAGAAAGGCGGGGAAGTTATTGAGTCCAGATACAAAGCTGACATTTCCAAACAGAGCTGAACCTTGAGCTCCTTGGAAAAGAGGTCATAAAAGGAAGGACTGGCAACACTTTCTTTTGGAGAGATTTACCTTCTCCATAAAAGCCAAACTTAGCCAGCTTTTCCACTGGTCTCTTGCTTCAAAGCTCCCAGATAGGATTAAATTCGCTTCTTTACACATTAACTCACAGTCAACCTGCCCCTTAAGATCACCGTGATGTTTACAGGAACACAAAATTTAAAACTGAAAGGGAACTAAGGTCAACTTTCCAATCATCTCATTTTGTATGAGGAAACTGAAGCCTATACAGGGGGAGCAACTTACCCAAGCCACAAAAGAAGATGGTAGCAGAGGTAGAATTCAAATTCAGATTCTAGGTCTACAAATCTCCTGGTCTTTCAACTACACTAGACTTTCTCTTAGGAGGAGAAATGCTTTATAGGAACCTGGACAGATTTGTCACATCAGCAACAGCTAATACGTTCATTATTACAGCCTAGGGATAAAGATAGGGTCCCAGACCTGTGGTTTTATCAGCATTGGGAACTTCCAGGTGAGGAAACTTCCTCTATCCATGTAAATTGGCACCTTTTTTGTAACTTCAATTAAAAGCTGAAAGTGGGAGATCCACCCCAGAAGCTCCACTCCTAACCAGTCCACTTGATAGAAAGGCAATGGAAAGCTAGCCAACTTGAGCAATGCCATATCCAAAGCTGTGAGGTATAAAGAAACACTTTCTATAGCAAGCAATCATTTATTAGCATGTTAATATTAATAAAGCACTTTATAAATATTGTTTTATCCTCACAACAATCCTGGGAGGTTTCTGATTTTATCATTCTCATTTTACAGATGAGGAAACTGAGGCAGACAGAGGTTAAGTGATTTGCTCAGGGTGGATAGGAGACCATGCCTACCCCTTAAATTGTAAACTCCTTGACAGCAGGGACTGAGTAATGTGGAATTCTCCCCTTGCCTCCCAACCCCATATTCCTACCTCCACCCCACTTAGCTTTCTATTACTCCTCCCACGCATTTGGCTTTATAGTTTTCCATATCCAGCTTGGGGCCTGTCTCCTCCCCTAACAGACCTCATATCTGCTACTGTTATATAAAAGGGGCATTTTTATTTGAGGATTTTATGGCGCCAATATAAGTCCAGTAGATGGTACCACCGTTCAAACACATTGTGTATGGGAGTGGGAGGATGAGGGGGTTGTTCAGACTGGATGCAGCGGAG
>NW_020949147.1:0-2144 GCF_900497805.2 Vombatus ursinus | reverse complement strand
AGCATATCACTTTATTACAGGTATTGGTTTGTTGTTTAAATTTCCTTTCAGCATAATATAGTTTCCTTGCTTATCTTTTTATTTTTTATTTTTATTTTGCTTTGTCGTCACTCTTGCTTTGTTGAATTCACTTGATACAGAGTATATTTTTTCCATCTTCTCAGGTTTATTTTGTGTATATCTTTGTTTTTAAATGTGTTTCTTGTAAGCAACAGATTGTAGGGTTTTGTTTTCTTATCTAATCTGTCACCTTTTTCATTTTGTTGTTTTTAATCCATTCACATTTAAACTTATATGTTAGGTTTATATTTTCCTACATCTGTATCTAATGTGGGGATTTTTTCAAGTTATGATTTCTCCCTTCCTTTGTAAACACAGTCCTATGTTCCTTCAGTTACTTTACCTTAATCTTTTCTAAAGCTGGCTCTGTTCCTACTGTCTCTCTTCCCATCACCCCAACCCCCTCTTCTCATTTGTTAGCTGTTTTACTTTAGGACTTTGCTGATTGGTTCCTTTCTATCACCTGTTTTGACCTGGTTATGTAATTCTTTCTCCTGTTTTCCCTCTTAGTCAAGTAGATTCTCCCTTCTTTTCCTCCCCCTCAATTAGCCTCATCATTAATTTCTTCAATTTTTTTGTACCCCTTTACAAAAGAAAGTTTTTCTTGTTCTCCTGATTGTCCATCCTCTTTTTCAGTCTGCTTAAGACCCTCATTTTCTGATTTACGACCCCTCTATCTGGTCTCTCTCTTCTCTTTTTCTCATACAGTCAAAACTTCCTAGGTAGATCCTTTCTAGGTCCTCCCCTGCAGGTAGTTTCTGCTGCTGCCTTGTGGAGTTTGCCTTATGGATTCCCCCTCCCATGGTGCCTCACTGCCAGAATAATGCCAGTTTTTGCAGGTGTCAGTACACTGCTCCTTGGGAAGGCTCTTCCTCTACTATGTCCCTGATTCTGCAGCTCACCACTTATCTATATCCTTCTTCGGTTATCTTTTTTCCACTGTTGCCTCAACATCTCCTAGCTCTCTCATTCCCCAAGGTACCAGTTGCCCCTAGGAGTTCCAACTCCCCCTCCCAATGTGGGGCAAATAGACTCGCTAAGCACCAAATTCCCCGGCCACACCCAGTGCAAGGTCTCCATCTCCCTTCCCAGAACATGGCTCTTTCCTCATGGCAGAAGTCATCAGTGAAACCCCCTCCCACAATCAAAGCAAGGCCTTGTTCCTTCCCCCTCCTTTTTCAATCTTTCCCCCCTCATTCTAGCAACTCTCTTGTAGTCTCTTCTCTTTTTGAAACCATAGGGATCACCCCCCCCCACACACATTGCTAGCCCTGAGTTGAGCCTGGTACATCATGTATTCCTCTCTCTCCCATGCCCCCCACTCCTCCTTTTATGTACCGTGCTGTGATGTAGACCCACAAAAACATTGATTCACCTGTCGGCAGGGTGTCACCAGGCTCTGTTCATGATGCCCCATGCCTGCCTCTTCAGTTAGCTCCCCCAGATTTCTGCCTGTACCTCTGTCTCTTTGTGTACATTTATGAAGAAAGTTTTTTCCAACTCTTCTGCTGTCACTCTGTTACTGTTGCTGTCCTTAGCCGCTACATTTATTCACTCTTCCTGCATTTCTGTTGTTTGGGGGTGTCTCAGAAGCAAAAGTTCTCTCATTTTCCTTCTAAAAACTATTACAAATGCCTCTTTATTATTGAATATTCATCTCTTTTTCTTTCTGTGTGGTTAAACTCAGCTTTGCAGGGTAGGTTAACCTGATCTGCAGCCTGGGCTCCATTGTTCTTTGGAACATATTGTTCCATTCCCTCCTACATGTTTTGATGGATGAGGAATGTTGTTGTTGTTTTTCATTTGTGTCTGGCTCTTTGTGACTGCCGTGGACAACAGCACACCATACTGTCCATAGGGTTTTCTCGGCAAAGACACCGGCATGCTTTGCTATTTCCTTCTCCAAGAAATTAAGGCAGAAGTTAAGTGACTTGCGCAGGGTGATGTAGCTAGTAAGGTATCTGAGGCTGGATTTAAACTCAGGTCTTCCTCACTTCAAGCCTGGCACTCTGCCCACTGCGCCACCTAGCTGCCCCAAGCATATCACTTTATTACAGGTATTGGTTTGTTGTTTAAATTTCCTT
>NW_020949146.1:0-7782 GCF_900497805.2 Vombatus ursinus | reverse complement strand
TCCCTTCCCGGCACCCCACCGGACCCTGTTCCCTTCCCGGCACCCCACCGGACCCTGTTTTGTAACCGGACAGTATAAATATCTCAGATGAAACCCTCGGCGGTACGGCCCCTGGGATGCACGCCTGGGGTCCGTCGCCGGCCGGCTCAAATAAACGCGCTCTCGATTAAAGTCAATTGGGTGTGATGCTCTGATTTCTCTCGGGCGTCCAGTTCATTTGGAGGTCCCACCGAGATCGCCCTTTGGGCCAGCTGCTTCGGCGTTGCTGGAAGGCCGGGGGGGACGTGTTCAGGGGTGGCCACCGGGAAGATGTGCCCCGGCCCCGAACACTGACTTATCCCGTGCGAACCAGCCCGCCCTGTATTCTCCCTCTAAATTTCTTAATTGGGCACCGAGCGCTCTGGTCTCAGTCTGATCGGTGAGTACTCAACGGAAGTAAGTGGCCTGGCTGGACGCAGCTGTAACGCCCTTACTGACCTCCACGGGACGCCGTGTGAGAGTCCTGATTATCTGCAGTCTGGCGCCACATGTTAATGTCTGGAGTGTTGCCTTAACTGTTTATGTCTGTCTTATATGTTTTATCCGTCTGTGATTGTCCTAATTGATTCGCCTCTTCCCGTCCGTGATGGGTCAGGGGCCGTCAAGCCCCGCACCGGGGACCCCTCTCTCAGTTGTCCTACAGAATTTTAAACAGTTTCGGCGCATTGCCAAGGGATATGGGTTTCAGGTTACCAAAGAAAATTTGTCCACTTTTTGCCAACAAGAATGGCCTACATTTGGGGTTGGGTGGCCCCCGGAAGGGACATTTGACGTGACCATTACTGGGAGGGTCAGGAAGATTGCTTATGGGACCCCTGGCCATCCCGATCAGATCCCATATATAACTGCATGGATAGATTTTAAACCCCCATCAAAGCCACTCCGGGTTCAAGCTTTGTCCAAAGTTGGGGTGCACTCGGGGCCAACATCCGGTCAAAAAGTTCCCGGGACTACGCAAGTAGGAGCCAAGGTCTTACCCCCTTCCGATCCTGACCCCCTGGACCCGGCTGAGCCCCGACCCCCACCATATCCTGTTCAGGGGCGGAGCCACCCCTCGGCCCCGCCTCTGACAAGTCCTCCTCATACTCGAACAGGGACGCCTTACGGCTCCTCCGGGTCCGGGTTTTCCCCCGACTCCACTGTATCTGCCTTTCCCCTGCGACAGGTCCCCACGACCCCCGGGGAGTCGGGGAGACCCTTCATGGTCTATGTCCCCTTTTCAACCAGTGATTTATACAATTGGAAACAACAGAATCCGTCCTTTTCAGACAAGCCCCAAAGTCTGATTTCCCTTTTGGAGACAGTCTTCTATACACACCAGCCTACTTGGGATGACTGTCAGCAGCTCCTGCGGGTTCTTTTCACCACTGAGGAGCGCGATAAGATCATATTGGAAGCCAGGAAAAGGGTTATGGACCCCGACGGCCGCCCCTCAACTGATCCGGGCCGCCGGAATCATGTTTTTCCCGAAAGTCGCCCTGACTGGGACCCAAATTCTGATCGGGGGCGAGAGGCTTTAGACAGGTATCGCCAGTTACTGTTAGGGGGGTTAAGGGCTGCAGCGCGGAAGCCCACCAATATGTCTAAGGTTAGTGAGATCAAGCAAGGGAAAAATGAATCTCCAGCTGCTTATTTGGAAAGATTGTATGAGGCCTACCGCACTTACACCCCCATTGACCCTGAGGATCCTAACAACCGGAGAGCAGTGGTGATAGACTTTGTGTCTAATTCGGCTCCTGACATCCGGCGAAAACTGCAAAAATTGGATGGATTCGAGGGTAAGACTCTTACTGAACTCATGGAAGTAGCCAAGCGGGTTTATGACTCCCGGGAGGAGCTGCAAGAAAAACAGGCACGCTCCATGACACGGGCAGTCGTGGCAGCTCTGGCACAAATCCCGGGGGACAGGCAAAGCGGAAAAGGGGGAAGGCCTGGTCCCCGGCCTCAAGGGAGAAATACGGGCAGGCCCCCCCTAGGCCGAGACCAATGTGCATATTGCAAAGCTACTGGCCACTGGAAGTCCGAATGCCCAAATCGGCAGCAAAAGACTAAACCAGAGCCGGTCCTAACCTTGGACATGGATGATTAGGGGTGCCCTGGCTCCAAGTCTACTATGACCCTGGACCCCCTGGAGCCAAGGGTGACACTCACTGTTGGGGGTCGGCCAATCTCTTTCCTCGTAGACTCAGGGGCAGCTGCATCAGTTCTGAACTCTCCACTAGGTCCCCTGTCCTCCTCTAAAATACAGGTCCAGGGGGCTACAGGCCGTATCCAAGCAGTGCCTTTCACCACCGCCCGTGAGGTCCGGCTAGGGGAAGGCTCGGTGTCTCACTCTTTTCTGGTCATGCCCGACTGTCCCTACCCCCTCCTGGGTCGAGACCTCTTGCATAAACTCCAAGCTGTAATTTCTTTTAAGGGACCTACTCCCACCCTGGGGGTCAGCGTGCCCCAGCTCGTCTTGACCTGTCCCCTCTCCGAGGAGTCCCGCCTCCTTTCTCCCAGGCAGCCGTCGGTTGATGCCCCGTCCCCACTGCTGAGTCAG
Organism: Vombatus ursinus; assembly: GCF_900497805.2. Lineage (NCBI taxonomy): Eukaryota > Metazoa > Chordata > Mammalia > Diprotodontia > Vombatidae > Vombatus > Vombatus ursinus. The sequence goes on along the minus strand of NW_020949146.1, from coordinate 5,201 downwards.
TACAGGAGTTTAGTGCCGGGAGTGTGGGCTGAGTTAAACCCTTTTGGGCTAGCTGCCCACCAGGCCCCTGTGGTGGTCCAACTCCTGTCTACTGCTACTCCTGTGCGGGTCCAACAGTATCAGGTATCCCGACCTGCTCTTCTGGGAATCAAACCCCATATCGACCGACTTCTTCAGGCTGGCATACTACGACCATGTCAAAGTCCTTGGAACACTCCCCTGTTGCCGGTCCGTAAGCCCGGATCCGGAGATTTTCGCCCAGTCCAGGACTTGCGGGAGGTGAATGCCAGGGTGGAGACAGTCCATCCCACTGTGCCTAATCCGTATACCTTGTTGTCCTCTTTGACTCCAACCCGCACATGGTACACTGTCTTGGACTTGAAGGACGCTTTCTTTTCCATCCCGCTGGCCCCTATCAGCCAGCCTATATTCGCTTTCACATGGACCGACCCCTCAACCGGAACGTCCTCCCAACTAACCTGGACTCGATTGCCTCAAGGGTACAAGAACTCTCCTACTCTTTTTGGCTCAGCCCTGGCCTCGGACCTAGCCAGGTTTCGCGCATCCCACCCCGAGGTCACACTCCTCCAGTATGTGGATGACCTGCTGCTGGCCGCTTCATCCGAGACGACCTGCCGAGATGCCACACTGCACCTCCTGCAGCTATTGGACAAGTCGGGCTATCGGGTTTCGGGTAAGAAAGCTCAGCTGTGCTTACAATCTGTTATCTATCTAGGATTCACCCTGCAGTCCGGACAAAGGCTGCTTTCGCGGGAACGTGTGTCAGCTATCCTGGGCATGCCGGCCCCAGCAACCCGCCGAGGGCTCCGTGAATTTTTGGGAATGGCCGGGTACTGCCGACTGTGGATCTTAGGATTTGCGGAAATCGCTAAACCACTGTATGAGGCACTGTCAGGTGAGCCTGCCAAGTTCCTGTGGGGACCAAGGCAGGAGGAGGCTTTTAACAAACTGCGCGGAGCGTTAGCTAGCACCCCCGCTCTTGCCCTGCCAGACCTGACTAAGCCGTTCCGCCTCTATGTCTCAGAATCTCAGGCGGTGGCCAAGGGAGTGCTAACCCAGCCTTTGGGGCCCTGGAATCGCCCAGTGGCCTATCTTTCCAAGCAGCTTGACTCGGTCGCTGCTGGGTGGCCTACATGTCTTCGAACTGTCGCGGCTGTCGCGACCCTGGTCAGGGAGGCAACAAAGCTGACCTTCGGCCAGCCCCTTGAGATTTCTGCATCTCACCACCTGGAGCAGTTGCTGCACACCCCTCCCACTCGGTGGATCTCTAATTCTCGTCTGACTCACTACCAGTCCCTCCTGTTAGATCCAACCCGCATAACCTTCTCTGCGCCCGTGACCTTGAACCCCGCTACGCTGCTTCCCAACTCCCCGCCGGCATCACCGCTGCATGATTGCCTGGACGTCCTTGACGCCATCCACACCTCCCGGCCCGGCCTTACTGATGTACCTATGACCAGCCCTGACATGATCCTCTTCACAGATGGCAGCAGCTTCGTGGAGGATGGGATTCGGAGGGCCGGGGCCGCAGTGGTGACCCCGACCGAGACCCTCTGGGACGCAGCCCTGCCGCCTGGTTCTTCTGCCCAGCGGGCAGAGCTGGTTGCCTTGACACAGGCACTCCGGCTCGCGAAGGGCAAGAGAGTCAATATCTACACTGACAGCAGGTATGCATTCGCGACTGTCCATGTTCACGGATTCGTGTACCAGCAGCGCGGCCTGCTAACTTCAGCAGGGAAGGAGATCAGGAATAAGAGGCAGATTCAGGATCTCCTGGATGCTGTCTGGCTTCCCAAAGAGGTGGCAGTCATCCATGTCCCAGCTCACACCCGTGGGACGGACCCCCAGTCGCAGGGAAATGCAGCCGCAGATAGAGCCGCCCGTGCGGCCGCAAGAAGGACGCCTCTCCCCACCTTCGCTGTCCAGACGGAAAATTTGTTGCCCGCACAACCTTCTTACCAGTCCGGCGATCCGGATGGCGTGCCTGAAAAGGGGGGATGGAGAAGACACCCAAACGGTCTGTTAATCCTGCCCAAAGCCCTCCTGCCCCCTCTGTTGATGACCCTCCATGACCTCACCCATCTAGGCGGAACCAGGCTCTATGACCTGGTGAGTAGGCATTTCTACAGCCCAGGGATGAAACAGGCAGCTGAAGAGGCGGCCAGGAGATGCAGTACATGTGCAAAGATCAACCCCCGGCCGGCGACGAGGGTGCCGGCTGATAGACCACGGGGGACCTTCCCCGGGGATCACTGGGAAGTTGATTTCACTGATATGGGGCCTGGACAGGGGGGGTACCGATTCCTCCTTGTATTCATAGACACGTTCTCCGGGTGGCCAGAAGCGTTCCCAGTAAAAGCCGAAACCGCCACGGTAGTTGCAAAAAAACTGTTCTTTGAAATTATTCCCAGATTCGGCTTGCCAGCTTCAATAGGGTCCGACAATGGGCCGTCATTCGTATCTGCAACAATTCAGAACTTATCCAAGATGCTGGGACTGAAGTGGAAGCTACATTGTGCGTACCGGCCTCAGAGTTCAGGGCAAGTAGAAAGGATGAATAGGACTTTGAAGGAGCACATTGCTAAGCTCAAACTGGAAACTGGCGATAACTGGGTTAGCCTCCTCCCTTTCGCTCTCCTTCGGGCTAGGTGTACTCCTAACTCTTCCACTCTCTCTCTCTCCCCATACGAGATTCTTTATGGGGCGCCCCCACCTGTCCTACCAAAGGTAACGGGGGCGACCCCAGCCCCGGATTTTACTAACCCCACTCTTCTTAAGTCCTTTCAGGCACTCCGGGAGGTCCAAGACGCGGTACGATCGGTCCTGAAGGCTGCGGGGAGAAGTTCAAATCCTGCCGCTACCTCGGAGGCCTTGACACCTGGAGACTGGGTCCTCACCCGCAAACTGCCTGCCGGATCGGCTCTGGAACCGCGGTGGACTGGGCCCTACCAAGTGATCCTCTGCAACCCATCGGCCGTGAAAGTCGCAGGTCGAAAGGCTTGGATACATCGGTCACACGTCAAGAAGACTCCGGCGCCTGAGCCCGCGACATGGAAAGCAGAGGCGGTGTCGGACCTAAGGCTCCGGCTCTCCAAAACTTGATTCTTTCGCTTCTCCTGTTTGCTTATAAGGAATATCCCGCAGTCTGTAACCCCTACCGCCCCACGCCACATAGGTGGATTCTATCCCGCACCAATGATGGCACCATCATACAGACCTTAACTTGCTATGGCCCGCCTACCTTCAGGTTTGACCTCTGTGCCCTCTTAGGATCGGGATGGAATAGAGATAGGCACCTGCAGGACCCTGTGACGGGAGGGGGCGGGCACTGCCCTACTATTCCCATACCAGCCACCCAACATGGAGCAGGACAAGGTGAATATAATATCAGGGGCATCCAGTTCTATGCCTGTCCTGCTACCGGAAGCCCCTCTTGCCGTGGAGACGGCAGTTTCCACTGCGCAGAATGGGGGTGTGAGACAGTGGCAGACTGGATTCCTGGGGGTGGAAAAGACCCGCTCATCACTTTGGAAAGACAGTCACCTCTCCCATATTCCTGCTGGCCTGGAAAATGCAACCCCATGATCTTAACGGTCAAACAGTACACGGATGATTCATGGAATCTTGGGCATTCATGGGGGTTGAGGTTGTATATGACTGGATGGGACAACGGTGTCCTTTTTACAATACAAAAGGTCGCCCTACCCGTTCAGCCCCTTCCCATAGGCCCCAACCCTGTCCTCAACCCACGGGCCAAGATAGATCTGATTCCGTCTGCTGAGCCCTCTGCTACACCAGGGTCGGCGACTCTAAAAACACCCGGTGCCCCTGGGGCCTCCATACTTGACACCCTTACTGCGGTCCATGCATTCTTGAATTCCTCCGACCCCAATGTCACTACCGCCTGCTGGCTGTGTCTAAACCCGGCTCCCCCATACTTTGTGGGGGTTGCTTTGGAGTTAAACAGTTCATTTCTGGGGAACTTGTCCATGCAGAACCCCTCCTCCACAGCAATCCCCGCCCGCTGTAACCCAAATAGGCCTAAATTGACCTTGGATGACGTCCAGGGCACAGGGACGTGCTTGCTTGGACCTGACTACCCGTTGAGAGCTTCCCCATTTAATTCAACCTGCACTTCTGTTATCTTAGTCACACCCTCGTCCAATAGGCCGGGCTTCCTGATAACCACCCCACCCGAGACTTGGTTCGCCTGCACTCTGGGCCTCACCACCTGTATACAAGATCGCCACTTCCTCAGCCCCACTGAGATCTGTGTGATAGTTAGGGTGTTCCCACAAGTGTATGTGTTTTCCGAGGAGGGGGCCACTGAACACTTTGGCCTACCCCGCTCCAGAAGGGCAGCCCCTATCTTAGTGCCCTTGCTGGTGGGGCTCGGGGTGGCCGGGTCTGCAGCCGTGGGAGCAACCGCCCTAGTGCAGGGAAAGGCAGATTATGCGGCCCTCAGTACCCAGGTGGATAAGGACCTACGAGCTCTGGAGGGACTAGTCTCCCACCTGGAGACTTCCCTGGATTCCCTAGCGGAGGTGGTACTTCAGAACCGCCGCGCCCTTGACCTGTTATTCCTGAAACAGGGGGGGTTGTGTATGGCCCTGGGAGAGACCTGTTGTTTCTATACCAATCGTTCAGGTGTCATCCGGGAATCCCTGCAGGCATTAAGGCAGCGGTTAGATGATAGGGACCGAGCCCGAGCCCGCAGCTCCTCCTGGTACCAGGACTTGTATAACTGGTCCCCCTGGCTCACCACTCTACTCTCTGCTATAATGGGCCCCTTGGTTCTTCTCCTCCTAGGATTATTGGTCGCCCCTTGCATCATGAATTGTCTCTCCCGCTACATCCAGCAGCGTATACAGTCTCTGAAACTGTTTGTCCTACGCAAATCCTATACACCCCCGGATCTGGAAGAGTTAGCGCCCCTGGACTCTGTTGAGTCCTCTGTATAACTTGCTCTTGAAAAGGGGGGAATGTGATAGACCCTCCGTTAGGGACCCTGGGGCACCACGCCCCGGGGCCTCTGGCTCAGCTTCCCCTAACGGCTGTTACAACACCCTGGGTGAAATCCTCAAGGGTGGGGTGCAACATCCTGTTCTGTAAATGACCTGCTCCCTTCCCGGCACCCCACCGGACCCTGTTCCCTTCCCGGCACCCCACCGGACCCTGTT
>NW_020949145.1:0-10731 GCF_900497805.2 Vombatus ursinus | reverse complement strand
CATTGCATTGGTGAGAGGAGCTGAGTCTATCATAGTTGACCATCACATGATGTTGATGTCACTGTGTACAATGTTGTCCTGGTTCTGTTCACTTCAGTCTGCATCAGTTCATGTAAGTCTTTCCAGGTTTTTCTGGTATATTAGAAATTCTTGTTAAATTTAACTGAATGATAGTGGAAGCAATGGGATACTATAGATGAGTGCATGAAGAATGAGAGTGCAGTGAGAGAAGAGGGTGCAGAAATTGAACCCTTCTGACCCTCCATTTCTTCCTTTGCTAAAGGAAGAGGCTGGACTCTTTCCCTCATGGTCCCTCCCCTCATGGAGCAGGTAGTCATCATTCCTGTTCAATTTATGGATTTTCCAGTAGAATCAGTCTTCTTCAAGGTCTGTCTCCTGGGCTCTAGCTCATTGTCTTTATAATGTCTGGTATAAAGGAGAAGCAGAGACCCACCAGTCCCAGCTTGGACCTGAAGGTATCCCACCAATCTCTCAACCTGTAGGTAAGTGGGTGTCTCCCCTAGCCCAGACTAACTTTTCGTCACAGATTAAGTGACCACAGTTCCTCAAGGACTCTTTCTTCTAAATGATTGTCTTTCCATCTTGCTTTCTCAAGGAAAGTCCTTCCTAATCTTTTCTCTCCGCAGTCTTTCCCTGTAAGCTAGAGAGCAGTAACATCAGCACTTCACCCCCATCCCAAGCTAAGGGTGACACCCTTGGCCATGAGGAGAGTGGAGGGGGTCCCACATCTAATTTCTACTTAGTTATCATGTTAGCATTGGCTCTATTTGTTTGGGACCAAGAGGCTCTGGGTACTTAATAGCAGATTAAGCAGCCAAGCTGTGGATAAGAAGCCAAGACCCCTTTGGTTTCTGACCTGCCATTTATGCCAACTGATTATTCTGTTTACTGAGTCTGGCAGTGGGAAGTGGGGAGGAAGGGAGATAGGCCATATTATGCAATCTAATGGCCCACTGAGCTTGGGTGGAATGACCATCTCTTAGACTATCAGATTTCTACTGGCAAGCTGTATCCCATATCTTAACAATAACATGACCTCTGATCTTATGGAACCTGAGAGTTTGGAACTTAATCCTCAAGGTGACTGTATAATTCTTCCCAAATTCGCCAAAGTGATTTTTTTTTTACCAATATAGTTTCTTTTTTCAGTATCTCTATCACCAAGTAATACAATTTTGAACCAAATTTTTGGTTCTCCTTGGGTGGTCACAGTGTTTGCTTTTTCAGGAGGTTTTCTATCCTTCCCTGACTGAACAATGGAGATTTTAAAAATGAAATCAAGTCAACTAGCATTTACTAAGCCCTTACCACATGCTACGTATGAGCTTAAGTATGTCTTTTGTCTATGGCCTCTCTCAAAGTGGGAAACAGGTTCCCCAGCTCTAGCCCAATCTCTCAGTATACAGTATGGGTTGCAGTTATGGGAAAGACTTTATTCTACCCAACACAGAAACTACATAATATGTAAGGAATGTGTAGGACCCCATGAACAAATACAGAAACATAAAAACATACATGTAGCCGATTATATTCATTAGATTGAAACCGAAGGTAAAGGTACTATGTGGGGCTGCTGAAGAAATCTTTCCCACTCTCCTTGGACTGTGAAAGTTAAGCAACTCCCAGCAATTTCACGGTGGTAAGGTCCTCCTATCCTGCCCTAACATGGTGTGGATTAGATCTTCCAAATGCAAGACAACCTTCTTCCTTCTCTAAATCACAGATTGCTGAGGAAATCTCCCTCCTCTGCTAAGCCAGTGCCTGAACTTCAAACTCAGGAATCTTCAATCTCATGATTACTCAGGAGGCACCCCAAAGATTGCAAAGTGAAGTCTAAGAATAACTTAGACTTAGAAAAGCTGATAACATGACAAAACAGGAAAATGATAAATGTTGGTGAAGATGTGGGAGAATTGGAACAACACTGCATTGTTGGAGGAGTTGTGAACTGATCCAACCATTCTGGAGAGCAATTTGGAACTATGCCCAAAGGGCTCTAAAACTGTGCATACCTCCTGACTCAGAAATACCACTTCTGTATCCCAAAGAGATCATACGAATGGGAAAAGAACCCACATGTACAAAAATATTTATAGCAGCTCTTTTTGTGGTGGCCATGATTGAGAAACTGAGGGGATACCCATCAATTGGGGAATGACTGAACAAGTTGTGGTATATGAGTGTAATGGAATACTATTGTGCTATAAGAAATGATGAGCAGGCCGACTTCAGAAAAACCTAGAAATACTAACTAATTAACTAATTAACTAATGCTGAGTGAAGTGAGGAGAACCAGGAAAACATTGTACAGAGTAAGAGCCACCACAATGACTGACTTTGATAGACTTAGCTCTTCTGAGCAATGCAAGGATCTAAGACATCTCTAAAAGTCTCATGATGGAAATTGCTATCCACATCTAGAGAAAGAATTATGGAGTCTGAATGCAGAATGAAGCATACTATTTGCTCTCTCTCTTTTTTTTGTTTTGTTTTATCTCTTTTTTTCTTGCGGTTCCTCCCATTGGTTCTAATTCTTCTTTACAACCTGACTAATGGGAAAATATGTTTAATATGAATATATATATGTATGTACATATATATACATATATATATATATATATATATATATGAAGAGCCTACATAAGATTGTACACTATCTTGGAGGATGGGGGAGGGCATGTGATTAAGAACTTTTTGTAAATCCTCCCTCTCCTACAGAGAATCAAAGAACCTAAGATTTGGAAGGGACTTCAAATGTCATCTAATCCAATCTTCCCCAGAGCAGAAGTCCTTCCATAACACCCCTGAGGAGACATCACTCAGCCTGTGCTGGCAGATCTCCAGAGATGTGGACCTACGTGTCTCTGGGGGCAGCCCATTCCACTTTTGTACAGCTCCAGTTCATAGGAAGACTTTCCTTCCCTCCAGACTAAATCTGTCTCTTTGGACCTTGTACCTAAGGTTCCAAGGTTTTCCCTCTGGGGCCAAGCAGAACAAAGCTTCTTCCTTAGGTCAGCCCTTCAAGTACTTGATGCCAGCTATCGTGTCCTCCACAAATCTCTTTTCCAAACCAAACATCTCTGCTTATACCTGGCATTTGTAGAGCTCTTTAAGGTTGGCATGGTGCTTTACATGTATCATCATGTTTAATCCAACTAATTAGTTTATTCAAGTCATCCTTCCATTTGGTGTTGTCTCTCGTCCTCTTATCATTCTGAACTTACTCCTCTGCACGTACTCCAGTTTGTCAATTTTCTTCCTCCCAAAACTGAGCACAGGACTCCAGATGTGCTGTACTGAGGGCTGAGCATAATGAACCTATGGCCTCCTTCAGTTTGCCAATGGGAGTATGGGAGTAAATGATGCCTATAAATATACTCCCACAGACATATTTCTAAGTACTCTAATAGACACTACCAAACATAGGCTTGTCAACGTGTTCATCTCCATATTAGGGGAGTTCTCTGCCAATACTAAGGCTATTAGAACAAACAAATTAAAAAGTGTGGACTCCAGCATGGAAAGAGGAGAAGAAGGATTAAAAGAGGAAGGAGAGTTCTGGAGTTGGTGGATGGTCAGGAGAAAGCTACTGCCCAGAGATGTGACATAACTTGGCCTGAGAACTGAGGAATGAGATGAAAGGAACTTGGGGGAAAGCTTAGCTTGGAGCAGGAACAAGGCAAGGTGGAAGCAGGTACCAAAGGGAGACGTCTACAATACTCTGGAAGAGGTAGAGCTGCACGGGGATGGAAATGCTCTAGGTGATTGGATTCAGATCTCCAGAAATGAAGGAACACCTTCTCTGGGTCTATCTTATCTCCCAAGGTGGACAATGCTGTTCCCTATAACAACTCTGTGTATCTGTAACTCTCAGTTTAAGGACTCAGTCACCTAATTCCATGAAAGGAAAAGGACCCCAAACTTTATTCTATTTGTACCTATCCTTGCTGGTTTGCTCTATGACTGAGATAAAGGCAGCTGATACCCAGATAGCTCTTGCTAATCTCATCTTCTTTCTCTGCTTTTCCTGGAACCAGGCTCTACCATGATTGCATAGACACATCTTCAATCCTTTCACAGAATCACAGACACAGTCGGTAGGGCCCTCAATGGTGATCTGGTCCAAACCCCTACCCAAATCTGTAATCCCCTCTACAGCAATTGCCCAAAGTGGTTATCCCCCAAGTGTCTGCCAGAAGATTCCCGGTGACAGTAAATGCAACAGGGTTCTGATGTGCCAGAAAACACCCCATTCCCCTACTCCATGTCAATTGTGTTGATAGTTCCAAAATTAAGAAACTCGGCCTTAAAGTCAAAATTTACCTCCTCACAACTTATACTCATAAGCTCCTGGCTCTACTAGGAATGCCAGGAATATCCTCCAGAGTAGCCAGAACAAATTTAATCCCTCTTTCACGTGACAATTCTCAATGTATCAGAAGATAGGCATCACATCCACCATACATAGGTATTTATGTCTTCAGAAGAGAAGATAAAATATTCATTTTGCAGGCCCAAAGTAGGAATGAACTTCCCAGAGAGCTCACTAGATGCTCCAAATCACCAATAGTGATAGACATGTAAATTAAAATAACCTTGACGTATCACAGCACTATGTGATATATGACAAAGGTGATAAAAATAGGACTAATCAATGCTGGAGGGACTGTGGGAAGACAGGTACAATAATGCACTGTTGGTGGACCTGTACCATTCTGGATATCAATTTGGAGTTATACAAGAAAAATTATAGAGCTTCTATACCCTTTGACCCATGTATCCCAGCACTCGGCATATGCCCCAGTGAAGTCAAAGACAGAAATAATGGTCCTATACAAATACTAAATTATTCATAGTAGTACAATTAGTGGAAGGAAAGAACTGGAAATAAAGTTAGATGCCTATCAAGTTAGAAAATGGCTGGAAAAAACTATGATATAAGAATGAGATAGACTATTATTGCTCAGTAAGAAATAATGAATGACAGGTATTCACAAAAAAGATGCAAAAATTTGCATTACCTCATATAGTGAAATAGACAGAACCCAAAGATCCATCTACCAAGTGATTGCAACAAAGCAAATGAAAACATCACCAAAAGGAAGCCACACTGAGAAATTTTTAAAAAATGAAGATGCCATAGAACTCGAGGACTGTCGAGTTAAAAAGCATCTCTTAAATGTCTCCTGCATTCCAGTCACTGTACCACGTTCAATGAAGAGACAGGGAAATATCACTTCCTCTTCATGTCAGAGAGGCAGAATGAGGTATGTACTGTCAGAGGTTTTCCATGCATTGGGTTCTTTTGCTTTGTTTTCTTTGTCAGAAGGGCTGGTTCCATCTGGAAGGAGAGGAGGATTTCTCCCCATCAGAAATGACTATGATGTAAAAACAAATGGCTTCAGCAAAATGCATTTTAAACAAGAAGAGTCAAATCAAATCAAAAAGCATTTATTAAACTCCTTCCACATTCTAGGCACTGTGTTAAGTTCAGGGTATACCAAGAAAGACAAAAACAGTGAATGTTGAATTCTAGGACTCCTCAGTAAAATATATTAAAAATGAGATGGAATAGAATGGAAAAATATTTCCTAAGTACTTACTGTGTGCCAAATACTGTGCTGAGAATGTGAATATTTATGTAAATAAAAATTGCAGATAGTCCTTACACTCAAGGGACTTTCATGTTCGTTAGGGGAATCAACACTTATAGAAGAGTTCAGCTTGAGGACAAAGACCCAGTGGTCCTTGGCATTCAGAGGCAGGGCCAATGGCAAGTTCCAGGATGTTTTTGCACGTAGCTAGCATGCTCAGAACTAGGAATTAATCTCTTGTCACAAGTATTGTTTCTACCATGATGCCTCCCTCTCAAAACCTTCAACTTCATTTTACAGTTACAAAACAGTTTATTTGCTTGTCTTCTTCTGGATTCAAAACAAACCCGTGAGAGGCAATTAAACTATTTTAATCCCCATTGTGAGGCTCAGAAATGTTAAGTGAGAAAGCATTACTATCCTTTTTTTTTTTTTTTTTTTTTTTTTACCATTGGGAGAACTGAGGCTCAGAGAAGTTAGGTGACTTTCCTGAGGTCCCACAGTGGAAAACTTATATACAGGTCATCTGACCTCTAATACATACACAATCGGTATGCAATAACTTCATACAGTTCTCCCCCAAAGTACCCAGGAAGCATCATTTCATTACAGTCATCAGGTATTGTCTGTTCCTTTGTCTATCCTGATTGCCAGGCTTAGCCCAGGATTACAGGAGAGAGTTAAGGCTGGTGGGAACTGTCCAGCAGCAACTCCTTTGAGTGAGGATGGAGGCTGGGGTTGGCCTTAGGAGATGGAGAATGAAAATACATAGGGCCTGTCAAAACTCTTGATGGAACTCAAGCTCTTTCTCTAATTCTAGAGACCAAACCCTTTGTCCTGAGCCTCAGAAGAAGAAGAAGGGGAAAAAAAGCCTTTTCACACTTAGTTTGAACTTTTCTTGGATTGCTCTATCAACCCGTACTTCCCATTGTGACCCAGCTTCCTACTTCAACCCTATATTCCAGGTCATTGACTCTAGCTTGGCAGAAACAATCCAATGCTTCTGGACAGTTTTTGAGCTTCATCTTTCAGAGTTTTCAGCCTGTAGGAAGATCCCAAGGTAAGTGGGCAAGACTGGAGGAACTGTATAGATTTGGATTAATCTAAATATACTTGTTGCATTCAAGGTGACTGGCCTGAGATTGTCAGGGACTTACTGGTGAGGAGGGGGATGGAAGATAAATGAGCAAATGTCCTTCCTAAATTTGCCTTTCCTAAGACTGTGGTCTCCAGAAGGATCCCCAACATCTCAGATAGGGTCGTGAGAAAACCAAGAGAAGCTAGAGTTTCATAGAAGAACACCATGTCAGAGCTGGAAAAAAGTTAGGGCTGCCTAATGCAACCCTTCCATCTGACAGAGAAGGAAACAAGACCCAGTGAGATGAGATCGTTATCAAAATACTCCACAGATGTTGCAGAGAGATCAACAAGGATGTGGTGCTCCATAGCACACTCTGAAGAGATACTCACTAGGAGACATGGAGTCATGGATTTTCTTGCTTAATAGACCACAGATGACCAGGACAGAAGATGGTGCTCCTGGCACCAGATTCCTCCCCTGGTCTCCTAAGCCTTGAACTTAGGGGAAATTACTGGTGCTGGGGACACAGAGGCCTCTGAGTGTAGTCCAAAAAGACCAGGGCTCATTTTTAACATATTTTACTGAGGAGTCCTAGAATGTCTGGCTGGGGGATAATGCATAGAGAGAGTATATTTTGGGGGGGCACCAAGGATTGAAATGGCCCCTTTTATCCCTGGAATTACAAATCATGGTTGGAGAAGCTGATAAGCAACATTCACTGGGAGTTCTGCTTTTGAAGGGCTTGGAACCTAGTTCACAAGCCTTCACTGATCATTAGAGGCAGAGTAGCACAGGGAGAGCACTAGTCTAGGGTCAGGAGACCTGGGTTTGACTCTTCTCTCTGAAACTTAGCAAGCAGGGAGACATTGGGAACACTTAATCTCTCAGAGTCTCAGTCACCTCCTCTGTCATATGGGCAAAATAATGGCCTCTGAAGTCCCTTCCAGCTCTCAATCTATGATCCCATGATCTTATACTAGTACTGCCCACCTCACAGATGTGCTGTAGAGAAGATCTTTGTAAACCAGGAATTTCTTCATTCTTTGGAGTTACATTAGCTAGAGGCAGTGTGGTGTAGTGGAGTGAAAGCCAGCCTTAAAGGCAGGAAGACTTGGGGTTGAATTTCTTACACATACAAATTGTGTGATCATTGTGGGCAAGTCATTTAGCCTTTCTGGGGCTCAGTTTCTTCATCTGTAAAATGAGAGGATTAGGCTGCATTCTCTCTGAAGCAGGGAGGGTGGAGAAGGAATTAGCACTTAATGTATGCCAGGCACTGTGTTAAGTGCTTTTCCCAAATGGATGGGATCATTGGATCCTTACCACTCCCCTCCCAGGGTAGGTGTTATGATTTGTCCCACTTGACAGGTGAGGAAACTGAAACTGATAGAGATTAAGTGACTTGCCCAGGGTCATAGAGCTAATTAGTATCTGAGGCCAGATTTGAACTCAGCCTTCCTGACTCCCAGCCTGGTGCTCTATCCGCTGCATCACCAGCTGCCTCTGAAGTCCCTGATTTCATAACCTACTCAGTGGCCCAGGCAACATTTCCCTAAGACTCTTGAGTTGCTAGTGAGTTGCCGATCTACCTCAGTGGGAGGAGTTTCCACATCAGAGTTCCCTACACCAATGAAATCACAGGAGTGGACCTTTATGGGCTTTAGGGAGGGAAGACTTTTAGAAGCAAAAGTAACCTTAGACATTTACTACCTATGTAATGCTGGGCAGGTCACTTAACCTCTGCCTTAATGCACTGTAAAAGGAAATGGCAGTCCACTGCAGTATCTTTGCCAAGAAAATCCTAGGGGCAGTATTAAAATGATAAAACACATAACATCAGAAGATGAGCTCCACAGGTTGGAAAGGGCCTGCCTGCTATGGTCAGGGAGGTCATGAAAAGTTAGCCACAACTGAACAACAACAGGAAAGTGAGATACCAAGTGGTGAAGGGGAGAGAGCATTAGGAGCTGGAGGAATTAGAAAAAGCCTCATGTAGAAGAAGATGGTGCTTAAGCTGCATCTTGAGGGAAAAGAAAGATCTGACAAGATAGAGGTGAAGAAGGATAGGCATGGAGCATGTAAACAGGAGATGGAGTGCCCTGGGTAAGGAGCAGAGAGAAGACCACTTTGACTGGATTGCCTTAAGTAGGAAGGAGAGTGATGTACAATGAGGCTAGAAAGATGGATTGGATTGGGAAGGACTCTAAAAGCCAAACAGAAGAGTTTATATTTGTGTCCTAGAGGTAATAGGTAAACACTGAAGTTTATTAAATGGGAGAGGGACATAGACAGAGTTGAAACTTAAGGAAATAGCTTTAGCAGCTGGCATAGATGGAATGGAGAAGTGAAGAGATCAATTAGGGGGATCAATTAGGAAGTGGTTGCAATAATCTAGGCAAAAGATGATGACACCAAGGTGGTGGCTTTGTGAGCAGAGACAAGGGGCCTGATTCTAGTGATTCTGGGAATGGAGAAATGAAAAGCTTTGCCTCCTGATTGGCTATGTGAGAGTGAGGCGTTAAGGATAAAGCTGACTGAGAACCTTTGAGACTTAGAAGGATGATGGTGTCCACGGCCAAAGCAGCAAAGTTACAAAGAGGAGCGAGTTTGGGACAAAAGATAATGAGTTCTGTTTGGTTCATATTGAATATGAAATGCTTGGAGGACATCCAGTTAGCCATGTGCAATAGGGAGTTAGTGACGTGGGACTGAAACTCAGGAGTGAGGTTAGGGCTGGATATATAGATCTGGGAATCATCTGCATAGAGTTGATCATTAAACCTTTGGGAGCTGAAAAAATCCCAAGAGAGTAGAGCAAGAGTAAGGGTCTAATTTAGGTCCCATTTAACAGAGCAGGGGTGACTTCTTAGAAAGGGTTTTTCTGGTGTCTTTCTGGTGTGCGGATAAGGTACAAATTCTTTACTTTTACCCTCAAAACAGATGTACATGTATGACAGAGTACTCTTCCTAATTCTGCTTTGCATGTCATTATAAAAATGAGTATATATAAAAGCCTCCCCTAAATTTCTTTTCCAGTGTATGAAGATTGTGTGAAGGCAAAGAGTTTTTTTGCCAAATAAGCCCAAGCTCTAGCATGATGCTATCAAGCTGGGAAGTCCAGGTCCAGTTATGGACCTGAGGCTTATGGTTACTGAATCAGCCCTAGTTAAGTGCAGGGGAACTCATCACTGGAATAATGGCCATTGGGTGTTGAGGTTTTTTGGCCATAGCAACTTATCTATGAAATCTATTTGGTGGTAACTCTTTTTATTGATGTGGTGGCTACTCCATGCCACTGACATCACCTCTGTTTCTTGCTGGCCTCATCTCTAGCCTCCAGCAAAATGCTGGACACAACAGATACAGTAGAAATCCTTTTTTTTAAGGTTATATGTGTAAAATCATGTCAAGAATCTTTCCGTATTAGTCATGTTGTGAAAGAAGAAGGCCTGTTTATGGACCTGGGGCTCATTGTTACAGAAACAGCCATAGCTGAGAGCAGAACTCATCACCAGAATACATGCCATTGGATGATGAGGTTCCTTTAGCCATAGCAACTTATCTATGGAATCTATGCAGTGGTAACTCTTTGTTCTGGTGTGGAGACTGCCTGTGCCATTGAAATCACAGAACTTTATTGCTGGCCTCAACCCCACCCTGAGAAGAAAGTAAGTTCTTGAGGGGACACACAGCTTGATTCTTTTCTTTGGATCCCTAGCAAAATGCCTGACACAACAGATATGTTAGAAATTTGTATTTTTAGGTCATATGCATACAATCATATTAAACATATTTCCACGTTAACCGGGTTTGAAAGAAGAATCAGAACAAAAGGGAAAACCCATGACAAAGAAAAAAATAGCAAAAAACCAAACAAAAAACAACAACAACAACAACAACATGCTTTGATCTGCATTCAGATTCCATAGTTCTTTCTCTGGATGTGGATGGCATTTTCAAACATGAGTCTTTTGGCATTGCCTTGGATCATTGCATTGGTGAGAGGAGCTGAGTCTATCATAGTTGACCATCACA
>NW_020949144.1:0-2708 GCF_900497805.2 Vombatus ursinus | reverse complement strand
TCTCTTCAGCTTGCGAAGCCTCAGTTTCCCTTTCAGTGAAAGTAGGAGCAGGGATTCCATTATCTGACAACATTCTGCCAGCCTAGGGGTGAATTCAAACCTGTCACTTCAGGTTTCTGGACCTCAGTTTGCCTTCCAGTGACACTCCTGCTTCAAAGGAGTTCTCCTGTGTAGGCCTTGGTAGTTTAAATTTGATGTGACACCAGCCTTTTCACTTTTCTTGGCCTCAATTTCCCTTTTAGGGAAAGCAGGGGCAAGGATGACATGATCTGACAACATTCTGCCAGCTTAGGGGTGAATTCATCACAGTCATTTCAGGATTCTGGACCACAGTTTCCCTTGCACTGACACTCCTGGGTTAATGGGTTTGTCCTGTGTAGGCCTTGGTAGCTTAAATTTGATGATACACCAGCCATTTCAGTTTTCTTGGCCTCAATTTCCCTTTCAGTGACAGCAGGGGCAAGGATTCAATTAGGTGAGAGCATTCTGCCAGCTTAGGGGTCAATTCATAAAAACTATTTCGGGTTTCTGAGCCTCAGTTTTCCGTGAGCTGACAGTCTAGGTTGAATTATTTGACATGTGTGGGCCCTGACTCCTTATGTGTGATCTCATACCAACCATTTCAGCTTTCTAGGCCTCAGTTTCCCTTTCAGCAGCCTCAGGGGGTTGGACTCCAGGATATAAGATACCCTTCTTTGAAAAACCTGAAGAAAAAAAAAAAGAGAAAAGCCTGAATTAGTTTACACCAGTCTCTTCAGCTTGCTAGGCCTCAGTTTCCCTGTCTTTGAAAGAAGGAGCAGGGATTCCATTATCTGACAGTATTCTGACAGCCTAGCGGTGAATTCAAAACAGTCACTTCAGGTTTCTACACCTCAATTTCCCTGGCTGTGACAGTCCTAGGTGAAAGTATTTGTCCTGTGTAGGCCCTGGTCGCTGAAATTTGATGTTACACTAGCCATTTCAATTTCTCGGGCCTCAATTTCCATTTCAGGGAAAACAGGGGCAAGGATTCCTTTAAGAGAAAAGGATCTGCCAGCTTAGGGGTCAATTCATCAAAGCTACGTCAGGTTTCTCAAGCTCAGTTGTCCTTAGGTGACAGACTGGGTTGAATTATTTGACTTGTGTAGGCCCTGACTCCTTACCTGTGACCTCATACCAACCATTTCAGCTTTCTGGCATCAATTTCCCTTCCAGCAACCCCAGAGTGTTGGAATCCAGGATCTGAGAATCCCCTCTGAGAAAACAATAGAAAAAAAAAAAGAAAAACCTGAGTTAGTTTACTCCAGACTCTTCGGGTACTAAGTATCAGTTTCCCTTTGCGTGAAAGCAGGAGCAAGGATGCCATTATCTGACAACATTCTGCCAGTGTAGCGGTGATTGAAAACTGTCACTTCAGGTTTCTGGACCTCAGTTTCCCTGACAGTGACAGTCCTAGGAGAAAGGATTTGTCCTGTGTAAGCCGTGGTGACTTAAATCTGATGTTACACCAGCCATTTCAGTTTCTCTGGACTCAATTTGCCTTTCAGTGAAAGCAGGGGCAGGGATTCCTTTAAGAGACAAGGATCTGTCAGCTAAGGGGTCAATTCATCAAACCTACTTCAGTTTGTTCAGCCTCCCTTTTCCTTTAGGTGACAGTCAAGGTTGAAATTATTTGAACTGTGTGGGCCCTGGCTGCTTATGTGTGATCTCATACCAACCATTTCAGCTTTCTAGGCCTCAGTTTCTCTTTCAGTAGCCTCAGGCTGTTGGACTCCAGGATCTGAGACAACCCTCTGGAAAAAAGTGGAAAAAAAAAAAGAAAAACCTGAGTTAGTTTACTCCAGATTCTT
This sequence comes from Vombatus ursinus, assembly GCF_900497805.2. Lineage (NCBI taxonomy): Eukaryota > Metazoa > Chordata > Mammalia > Diprotodontia > Vombatidae > Vombatus > Vombatus ursinus. The sequence goes on along the minus strand of NW_020949144.1, from coordinate 879 downwards.
CCAGATCTATCAGTTTGCCTTGCATTGACACTCCTGGGTGAATGGGTTTGTCCTGTGTAGGCCTTGGTAGCTTAAATTTGATGTTACACCAGCCATTTCAGTTTTCTTGGCCTCCATTTCCCTTTCAGTGACAGCAGGGGAAAGGATTCAATTAGGTGAGAGCATTCTGCCAGCTTAGGGGTCAATTCATAAAAGCTATTTCAGGTTTCTGAGCCTCAGTTTTCCTTTAGCTGACAGTCTGGGTCGAATTATTTGACCTGTGTGGGCGCTGACTCGTTACGTGTGATCTCATACCAAATATTTCAGCTTTCTAGGACTCAGTTTCCCTTTCAGCAACCCCAGATGCTTGGACTCCAGGATATGAGATACCCCTCTTTGAAAAACCTGAAGAAAAAAAAAAACCTGAGTTAGTTTACACCAGTCTCTTCAGCTGGCTAGGCCTCAGTTTCCCTTTCATTGAAAGCAGGAGCAGGGATTCCATTAACTGACAGCATTCTGCCAGCCTAGCTGTGAATTCAAAACAGTCACTTCAGGTTGCTGGACCTCAGTTTCCCTGACAGTGACAGTCCTAGGTGAAAGGATTTGTCCTGTGTAAGCCGTGGTCGCTTCAATCTGATATTACACTAGCCATTTCAGTTTCTAGGGTCTTAATTTCCCTTTCAGTGAAAGCAGGGGCAAGGATTCCTTTAAGAGACAAGGATCTGCCAGCTGAGGGGTCAGTCTATAACAGCCACTTCCGTTTGCTCAGCCTCCGTTTTCCTTTAGGTGACAGTCCAGGGTGAAATTATTTGACCTGTTTGGGCCCTGGCTGCTTATGTGTGATCTCATACCAACCATTTCAGCTTTCTAGGCCTCAGTTTCCCTTTCAGCAGCCTCAGG
>NW_020949143.1:0-1310 GCF_900497805.2 Vombatus ursinus | reverse complement strand
GCGCGGGCACACACACACGCACATACACACACACACACACACACACATACACATATCTCATACCTCCTCATTTCCTAGGCTTAACTCAACATTAAGGTTGTAGGTTATATAATTTATTAATAGTCTCTAGCCGTCACCGCTGTACTTTTCAATTCTGGAAACACCCTTCTGCCATTCATTTCTCTCAGAGTACTAATTAATCCTCTTTAAGAATTAGTTTCTTGTTTCTTCACAAAATAAGAGTTAAAACAATTCTCCAAGGAATGAAGTTTTCTTCTTTTTTTCTCTTTGTACCTCACTCATTCTCTCTTCAATCATAACAGGTAACTGTCTTGCGAAAGGTAATTCAACCCTTAATCTCCTCATAGATTCCTCATAGAATGACAGTTAAACTATCACTTTACTATTCCAATATCACTTAAAGATAAAGTAAAAGTATCTATAGTTTCTGTGAAAAAGACTGTTGAAGCTGGTGTTACACTGGTTTTCACAAAATAGTGAAAGACGCCTAGAAAGGCTTCTAATGTGTTGGATAGATCTTTTATGGAAGATATATGGAAGGATATTAACAAGAATCCTATTGGATGAGAAGACATTTATCTTAACCAATGAGATCACAGATCCATCAAGATACTGAAATATTTAGGTAAATTAGAGCAGTACAAAATAAAGAGCTTTGAGTATGCTAACAGAGAAAGGAAGGGCTTTACCAATTGTTAGTAAGGAAAGTTTCATGGAGGAGATGGTATTTGAGAAGGACTTGAGGAAGAATTTAACAATGCCTTATAAAACATAGTACTTTATAGTTCACAGAGAAGTAATATCTATATTATGCATCATTTAATCCTCACACCTGCCTACTGAAATTGGGTAGGGTATATATTACTATCCCTATTTTACAGATGATGGAATTGAGAGTAAGAGAGGCCATATCACTTACCCTACATCATCCTAGGACTCAACTGATAAACAGTACAGTTAGAACTGGAACACAGGTTTTCTGACTCTTGGTGCATTATGCTGTCATCCCCATTATATCATGTTAACTCTCTAAAGCATTATACAAAGACAAAGTGACTAGAAACTCACCAGCACAATCTGGGATGAACAGTCATTTATGTTAATGGTAGTCTCTTATTTATGCCTCCAACCTGTTTGATAAACAGAGAGATCGTCATGCATCTAGTTGGAGAAATTTGGTCAAAAGTCTTCTTTAAGGTAGTCATAGCCTTAGGAATGGATAATAGCAAGCTATCATGAGTTTTCCATATTAGGACACTTTGGTTCTCTTCAAAATCAAACCCAGCCTA
>NW_020949142.1:0-1312 GCF_900497805.2 Vombatus ursinus | reverse complement strand
GCGCGGGCACACACACACGCACATACACACACACACACACACACACACATACACATATCTCATACCTCCTCATTTCCTAGGCTTAACTCAACATTAAGGTTGTAGGTTATATAATTTATTAATAGTCTCTAGCCGTCACCGCTGTACTTTTCAATTCTGGAAACACCCTTCTGCCATTCATTTCTCTCAGAGTACTAATTAATCCTCTTTAAGAATTAGTTTCTTGTTTCTTCACAAAATAAGAGTTAAAACAATTCTCCAAGGAATGAAGTTTTCTTCTTTTTTTCTCTTTGTACCTCACTCATTCTCTCTTCAATCATAACAGGTAACTGTCTTGCGAAAGGTAATTCAACCCTTAATCTCCTCATAGATTCCTCATAGAATGACAGTTAAACTATCACTTTACTATTCCAATATCACTTAAAGATAAAGTAAAAGTATCTATAGTTTCTGTGAAAAAGACTGTTGAAGCTGGTGTTACACTGGTTTTCACAAAATAGTGAAAGACGCCTAGAAAGGCTTCTAATGTGTTGGATAGATCTTTTATGGAAGATATATGGAAGGATATTAACAAGAATCCTATTGGATGAGAAGACATTTATCTTAACCAATGAGATCACAGATCCATCAAGATACTGAAATATTTAGGTAAATTAGAGCAGTACAAAATAAAGAGCTTTGAGTATGCTAACAGAGAAAGGAAGGGCTTTACCAATTGTTAGTAAGGAAAGTTTCATGGAGGAGATGGTATTTGAGAAGGACTTGAGGAAGAATTTAACAATGCCTTATAAAACATAGTACTTTATAGTTCACAGAGAAGTAATATCTATATTATGCATCATTTAATCCTCACACCTGCCTACTGAAATTGGGTAGGGTATATATTACTATCCCTATTTTACAGATGATGGAATTGAGAGTAAGAGAGGCCATATCACTTACCCTACATCATCCTAGGACTCAACTGATAAACAGTACAGTTAGAACTGGAACACAGGTTTTCTGACTCTTGGTGCATTATGCTGTCATCCCCATTATATCATGTTAACTCTCTAAAGCATTATACAAAGACAAAGTGACTAGAAACTCACCAGCACAATCTGGGATGAACAGTCATTTATGTTAATGGTAGTCTCTTATTTATGCCTCCAACCTGTTTGATAAACAGAGAGATCGTCATGCATCTAGTTGGAGAAATTTGGTCAAAAGTCTTCTTTAAGGTAGTCATAGCCTTAGGAATGGATAATAGCAAGCTATCATGAGTTTTCCATATTAGGACACTTTGGTTCTCTTCAAAATCAAACCCAGCCTA
>NW_020949141.1:0-9465 GCF_900497805.2 Vombatus ursinus | reverse complement strand
CATGTTGTAGAAGAGAGTTTTTTCAGGTATAGGTGGGTTGAGATGGTTGATGAGGTGCCTTTCAGCTAATGTTCTGTGACTCTGTGCTTTGAATCCCAGCTCTTTTGGATTCCCTGTATGCCCTTGGGTAAGTCACTGAGCCTCTCTCTGTGCCTGAGTTTCCTCTTCTGTACAGTGAGGAGGTTAGACTAGATGATCTTTGAGGTACCTTCTAGCTCTAAACTTATGATCCTAGTTGCCCACAACTTCAATGGAAATTTTTTGTGGGTTTTGTTTTTTTTTTTTTGCTGACCCTATTTTACAGATGAAGAAACTGGAACGTGGTTGTGACTCATCTCAAATAGTGTGTGAGTGACAGAGTGGCAAATCGGCAGTCTTAGCTGTTAAGAACCCAGCATAAAACCAGAACTGAATCTGCCTCCTCTTCGTCATCCTATTTAAAACAAATTGTTTCCATGATATTTTTAGCACTTGTGGCGATACAGTTGAAAAAGCATCAGTCAGTATATCCATCATCTCGCTGGATCCTCACAACAACCTGGTAAGGCAGCCAAGGCCCATATTGCTATCTTCACTTTAGGAAGGAGGGAACTGAAGCTCATGGGGGTTAAATGACTTTCTTGGGCTTACAAACTACGTGGAAGGTAGAGCTGGCTCTCAGACGCAAATCTTATGGCTCTAAGACTAATTGGTACCCATCCCATCATACTGTGCTGCCTTATCAAATGACTTTATGGTGTTGTTCCAAAGCTTTTGGAATAGCATCGAGGAATCTTTCCCACTCAAAAGTGAGAAGACCTGTGGGTTAGAAGAAAGAGTGCTAAATTGTAGTTAGGAAAGACCTGATTTAATTTGTATATTACTATATGTGTGTGTACGTGTTATCTGCCTCGATAGAATACGAAGTCCTTGAGGTACGGGTCCATTTTATTTTTCTGTGTATCCCTAGCAAAGGGATGGGCTGGAGAGACCCGTGGTTCCAGAGTTGGTATCAGAGCTGGAATTTGAAACCAGGTCTTTGTCAAGACTGAAATTAAGGTAACCTGAGGCACAAAGTTCCGAGCAAAGTTCAATTTATTGGTAAGGCTAGCAGTTACCAATAAAAGGGGTCTTTGGTTCCTCAGCAAGCCAAAAGACCCTGAATGAGGGTTAACAGATTATTTTTATGGATGAAAAGAGTAGCATCCAAAAACTAGAAGACATCATCATAGATGGGGAAAACAATATGATTGCTTACAAAGTCTGACGCATGGTAGAAGTAGGGGACAATATGATTGTCTGGAAATTAGGTGTGTGGGGCTAGCAACCACCCCTCCTTTCATCTTGTTGCTAATTGATGTGTCTACTTTTAAGGTTAGTGTGGTACATGGGTAATAAGCCAAACTTCCTTGAAGGACAACTAGTGGCATAGAGATAACAGGTTTCTTTTATTTATTTAGGTAAGGCTATTGGGGTTAAGCATTTTGCTCAGAGTCACACAGCTAGTGAGTGTTATGCATGCAAGGCCAGATTTGAACTTGGGTCCTCCTGACTCCAGGGCCAGTGCTCTATCCACTGTGTCATCTAGCTGCCCCTCAGATTTCTTTTATTTTTTTTTGTTTTGTTTTGGTGAGGCAATTGGGGTTAAGTGACTTGCCCAGTGTCACACAGCTAGTGAGTGTTACGTGTGTGAGACCTGATTTCAACTCAGGTCCTCCTGACTCCAGGGCCAATGCTCTGTCCACTGTGCCTTCTAGCTGCCCCTCAGGTTTCTTTTATTTTTTCTTTTCTTTTTTTTGTTTTGTTTTGGTGAGGCAATCGGGGTTAAGTGACTTGCCCAGTGTCACACAGCTAGTAAGTGTTATGTGTGTGAGACTTGATTTCAAGTGAGGTCCTCTTGACTCCAGGGCCGGTGCTCTATCCACTGTGCCATCTAGCTGCCCCCCAGGTTTCTTTTAATTAAAGTGATTTACAGGGAAACGGAATTTAACTCAGTGAGGAAGACTGAACCTATGAACTTCTGAACTTAACTCAGAGATAAAGAAATAGGACTTAAGCAATTATACAAAATGTCAGTGGTTGGTACACAATAGAATCAATTACAAAATGGATGAATTTGATTTTCTCATCTCCTGACTCCATGTTCAGGGTGAGAGGTGACTGACCCATTGGACTGTGCCTTCGACACATGTTGACTGTGTGAGGCTTTGGGAATACAAAGCAAAAACAAAAAACAGTCCCTGCCTGATTTAATTCAAGAAACATTTATTATATACTTACTATGCTAGGCTCAGTTTGATAGTGAGTAAGCATTTATAAAATGCCTATAATGTGCCAGAGACTCTGTATGTTCTAGGAATGGAAAGAAAAATGAAATAGACTTCGAGGATCTTATATTTTATCAGGATAGACAACATGTATGTACACATATAGTTATATACAAAGTAAACTAAAGGTAATTCTGGAAGGTGAGGAAGGCACTACCTACTTCAGAGAGAAGCAGAAAGGTCCTCATGTGGAGGATGGTACTTGAGCTGAACTTGAAGGGAATTAGGGATAATTATAAGAGGCAGAGGGAAGGAATGTATTCCCGTGCTTGGGGGACACAGTCTGGGCAAAGGCAGGGAAAGGAAAAATTGAGAATCCTTTATTAGGAACAGCCAGAAAACCAGTTTAACTGGATTGTTGAGTGAGTGGAGGGAAATATTGTATAGTAAGGTTGGAAAGGTTGCAGCCAAGTGAGAAAGAGCTTTAAATACCAAACAGAGGAGGTTGTACAAGAAGGCAAGAACAAGGGTATTGGTTTGTCATAGAGTCATAGCACCGTGAATTTAGGGCTGGAAAAGACCTTAGAGGCCATTGAGTCCAACCTCTTCCCACTCCCCACTTTACCTATAAGGAAACTGAGGCAGAAAAAGGTTGGTGTTTTGTCCAGGGTCACACAACTAGTAGGTATCTGAGGCAGGATTTGAACCTAGATCCTCCTGATTCTTAAGTCTAGTGCTCCATTCGCTACTCCATGTTGACCCTCATCGTGAAGCTGTTATTTAGACAATTAAAGAGGCAAAGGATATCTTTTCTCTATTTTGAGTCCTGTAGTCTGTTCAGATAGCAATGTAGCATTAAGGGCACTAGCTTGTACCCCCTCATCCCAGGACATCAACTGTTCATATATGGATTTGTAGCGTGCACTCTTCCCTTGTAATTTTAGGTGGATTTCTCTCTGCAAGTTTCCATGTAAATTTCTTGGCTAGAAGGAAGCAGTGTCTAAATATGAGGCATTTTTCCCTTGGATAAAATATTTTCTAGGTTCACAGAGTTAGAGATGTAAAGGACTTCAGATGCCATCTAGTACAACCTTCATTTTACGTATGAAGAAATTGGGACATAGGGATGTTAAGTGACTTGCCCAAAGATAAGTAGCAAAGCTAGGGTTCAAACCCACGTCTTCCAGTTCCCAAACCAGCCCTCTTTCCCCTGTGCCAATGCTGCCTCTTCACATAGTTCTTCAGTACTTCAATAGATCTGTGATGTGATCTCACCAATATGCAAACAGTTCCTCAATCATTATAGATTATAATCTATCAACAGCTTTGTATCATCTTGTGCCATTTTTATGCATCATCATCCCCCAGAGGATCTGCCTAACTGGAGGCCTTTCTGGGCTCTTTGTGTGTTGCCAAGGAGGCATATGCAGCACTCAGCCTGCCCATCTGTCATCTCTTACTCTTGCTCTGTGATTGGCCCACCTCCCATTTCTGACTGGATCTTTTCGTGGTGAATCCCTTAGACCACTATGGCATACAAGTCATCATTGGAAACATGCTGCACCCTGCATATGCCCACCATGTGTCGCTGCATTGCTTTCTTGTCACCTGCATTAATGAGAAGCATTAACTCAGTGTGTAATGAGTGATGTAATTCAAGTTAAAGGGATAGCAACAGGCATTAATTATGCTTGAAATTAAATCAACAAACATTAAATACCTATTGTATTTACTCCCAATGAGCAGAATGTACTGTGCTGGCGTTAGAGGAAATAGAAATTGTAGATTAGAAATGATCCCTGCCTTCATGTAGCAAACAATCTAGTAGGGGAATAATACAGATAATCCTAATAAATAATATACTCCTGCCCAATCCCTCTTTCCTAATAGAATATAGGCTTCTTGAAGGCAGGGGACTAGTTTCCTTTTTTTAGTCTTTGTCTCCCCAGTACAGAGTGTGTATTTAATAAATGTTTGCAGAGTTGAATGAGTGCATTAGTGAGTTACAAGACAGGGTGCTATATTTGCTAAATCGGTTTTAAGACATAAATTGTATGAAAGCTCCATGGAAGCAAAATGAGAGCAATCACCTGGTTGTCTGGGGAGTGCCACTAGATAAAACTGAAATATGGGCCCAATCCTAGCAAATCTGATTCCTATTTTATGTATCTAGAAATACAGTTTGGATACCTTAATAGATTGAAGGAGAATTACATGGAATGAAATAGCTGATGAAAAGTTAAGAAGATGAAGAAAGACCTATGAGCACAGAATGAAAAGGTTGAGTTAATCAAGGGAGAGAGAATAGTTTGGGGAAGATGCCCAGAAAAGGAGACCATGGTGTGAGAGGGATTTGGGGGTGAGGGAACCAAGCAGAATATAGGCCGACACCTTTGATTGTTAGGGGTGACCCAGGAGAAAAGTTTTGACCTTAGCTGTTGTCAAAAGCTTTAGTTCTTTCTCGACTTGATCATTCCTAAAGTTAGGATTATTCTGTTACTCAGAGAATCGTTGGATTTAGAAGCTGAAAAGGATCTTAGAAATTACCTAGTCCAACCTTCTCACTGTAGAGAGGAGGAGTCTGGGGACCCATGGGAGATAAGTAACCAGAACCATGATTGAAAGCCAGGGCTTCTGAGTCTAAATGTACTGCCCTTTACTCTCTACTTACTGACCCTCATTACCTACCTATGCTTTCATCTTCTACATGTCTTACTTTTTTTTTTTGTTTTATTGACGTCACGTACTTTTTATAGTAGTCATTTCTCAACAGATCTTTCTCATCAGGATGGCTAAGTCACTTAAACTCTCTTAGGCTCAATTTCTCCTTCTGTAAAATGGGAATAACAATAGCACCTACCTCTCAGGGTTGTTGTGAGGATTAAATGAGATAATATTTGTAAAATGCTTTACAGACCTTATTGATGTGCTATACTATTCTACTTCCCATTTTATCTAAGCCTGTCCTTTTTTTAAAAGAATATTTTTATTTTATTTTCTCAATTACATGTAAACATTTTTAACATTTTTGAATTTTTATAATTTTTGAATTCTAAATTCCTTCCCTCCCTCCCTTCTTTCTTTTCCCCCCTCCTTGAGAAGGCACACACTTTGATATAGATTATACATGTACAGTCATACTAAACATTTCCATATTAGCCATGTTGCAGAAGAGAACACGGATACCACCACCACCACTCCCAAAAAAGAAAAAAGAAGGTAAAAAAGTATGCTTTGAGCTGCATTCAGATTCCATCAGTTCTTTCTCTAGAGGTGGATAGTATTTTTCATCATAAATTTTTTTGGAATTGTCTTAGATCATTGTATTACTGAGAATAGTAAGTCATTCACAACTGATTATCATATGATATTGCTGTTACTGTATACAATGATTTCATAAAGCGTAAGCTTTTACTGTCATCTACTACTAATTAATAACTTTTTAACAAGTCTGTGATACTAATTAACTTCCCTTCCTGAAACTAAGTCCTCTTACCAAAGTACGTGACCCTTAGTCTTCAGAGACCTGGGCAAAGAAAGAAGCTTAACTGCCCTGGCAGTGAATCGCTTTGGCTCAGAAGAGAAACCAGACTTATCAGTTGAGCTAGGCAAATACAGACGCCGCAGTAGCCACACCTTCTATTTGATTAATGCCTGCCTGTTTACCATGATCTCATTTGTTTCTCACAGGAACCCTGGGGGTGGAGAGTTTTATCATCAAGGTTCAAGGTTTGGGGTCTGACATTTATTAACGGGAGGACTGTGGGCTTTAGTACCTCAGTTATCTTATCAGTAAAATGGAGATAGTGATATACTACTGACTTTACAGGGTGGTAGTGAAGAAAGTATCATCCTTAACTACACATCCCCTATGTCCAATCTGTTGTCAGTGGCTTTAGATTTTACCTTCAGAATGTCTCTTGACTATGCCACCTTCTCTCCTCTGACATTGCCACCACTCTGGCCTGGACCCTCATCACCTTAGCCCTGGACTATTAGAATAGTCTTGGTTGGTTAGTTTCCCTGGCACTTGTCTCTCCCCATTCCAGTCTGTCCTTCATTCATCTGCCAAAGGACCTTCCCAAAGTGCAGATCTGACCATGTCATCCCCCTTGTTTGATAAACTCCTGTGGCTCCCTATCACTTCTAGGATTAAACATAAAATCTTTTATTTGGTGTTCATAACCTTCCCAGTCTTCTTACCCTTTACATTCCCCCACCCTGTGTACTGGGTCATCTAGTGACATTGGCCTCCTCCTTGTTCCTAACACAAGTACTCCATCTCTGACTTCAGGCATTCTCACGGGCTGTCCCCCCACACCTGGAATGCACTCTCTCCTCATCTTTGCTTCCTGACTTCCTGGCTCCTTTCAAGTCCCAGCTAAAATCCCACTTTCTACAGGAGCTTTTCCTGATCCCCTTTAATTCTGGTGCCTTGCCTTCACTGATTGTGTCCCATTTCCCGAGCAGTTAGCTTGTTTATGCATAGTTGTCTTCATGGTGTCTTCCCCATTAGACTGAGAGCAGGGACTATCTTTTGTCTTTGTTTGTATCCCCAACCCTTAGCAGAGTGCCTGGACATAGTAGGTACTTTTGTTTTGGGACGGGGGTTAGGCAGTGGAGTTAAGTGACTTGCCCAGGGTCACACAGCTAGTAAGTGTCAAGTGTCTGAGGCTGGATTTGAACTCAGGTCCTCCTGACTCAAGGGCCGGTGCTCTAGCTGCCCCCATAGTAGGTACTTTAAAAATAATTATTGACCAACTGACTTAAAGTCCCATATTAATATGAGTTATTATTATGATCTGTTGTTTTGTGACATAGACAAAGCTAAGACTCAAGTCAAGGCAACTAGCTAGGTGAAGCAGTGGGTAGAGCACTGGCCTTGGAGTCAGGAGGACCTGAGTTCAAATCCAGGCTCAGACACTTACTTACTCAGACACTATGTGACTCTGGGCAAGTCACTTAACCCTATTTGCCTCAGTTTCCTTATTTGTAAAACAAGTTGGAGAAAGAAATGGCAAACCACTCCAGTATCTCTGCCAAGAAAACCCAAACAGAGTCACAAAGAGTCAGACGTAACTGAAAACCAACAACACAATGTAATTTGTAATCAATATCATAGGATCATAAATTATAGGATTATGGACATGGAGCTGGGAGGAATCGCAGAAGTCATCTGGTCCAATCCTGTCATTTTACAGATGAGGAAACTGAGGCCCAGAGAAGTGAAGTCAAGTGAATAAGCATTTATTAAGCACTTATGTGCCTGGCACTGTGCTAAGCCTTGGGAACACATATATAAGCTGAAAGAAAATCTGTCCCTGCCCTCAAGGAGCTTAGGTTCTAATAGGGAAGCAAGGTGGCATAGTGGATGGAGTGCCAGGCTGAGAAGCCTTCTTCCTGAGTTCAAATCTGGCCTCAGACATTTACTGCCTGTGTGACCCAGGGCGAGTCACTTAACCTTGTTTGCCTCAGTTTCCTCATCTGTAAAAGGAGCTAAAGAAGAAAATGGCAAACTACTCTTGTATCCTTGCCAAGAAGATACACACACACACACACACACACATATACAAAGGGGTCACAAAGAGTTTGACAGGACTGAAATGACTGAACAACATGTACTTGACACTGTGCTAAGCCCTGGGAATACATATGTAAGCTGAAAGAAAATCTGTCCCTGCCCTCCAGGAGCTTAAATTCTAATGGGGGGAGACAACACATGAAAAGGAATCTGGAATGGGGGGGGAGGAGTACCTAATGTGGGCAGCATTGTACAGAAAGTCTGGGAGAAGAGTATAATGCAGCCTGGAAGAGAAAGTTAAATAATTTGACTAAAGTCACTCAGGCACTAAGAAGGACAGGCAGGATTTGTACACAGCTTCTGTAACTCCAAACTCAGTGTTCAAAGGGCCATCCTAAATTAATATGTGTTTTGTGGTCTGGATCATGTTTTGCTTGATTTGAGAAGAAATCAATGCTTGGAAAGGACTGATGAGTTCATATCACCAAAATGATAATAATAAATATGGTTCAATGTTTTACTCTTATGAAGCCGAAACCAGTTCATCATTCTTGAAAACATTTTTAAAAATCTCTTCCTATTCTTGACATTTCTGAACATTGAATATGTCTCTCTAATTTCACGTACTGCAGAGAGCCCAGGAGTTGAAGCGAGAAGACTTGGGTTCAAATGCTAGCTTTATGGCCTTGGGGAAGTCACTTCCATGGGCTTTTTAAGATGGAAGAATTGGACTAGATCACCTCTAAGGTTCTTCCAACCCTGTTAGTCTATGGTTCCACTATGTTACAGTCTTTGTTTAGTTACTGGCCTTGGAAAACAGCCTGTGGTATCGAATCTACGGCTAACGAACACCTGGCCCTTCAAATGAAAGGGTGGTTGTTATACTTCCTTGTGGAGTCAAGAGGTACCTGTCTCCCTTGTGTATAAATGCAATCTATGAGTTATCTTTGCTGAATGATTTTCCCTTATCACGGTCATTTCCTGTTTGATTTATTACAGAGAAACACCTGCTTGGAAAGATTCGACAGTGATCCTTCTCTGGAGTCATTGGCCATGGTAAGTCAGAGGTCCCCCCTGCTGCTGCCCATTTCTTGGCAAATCGAGGGTGTGTTATCTATCACCTGAGAGGAGTTAGTCTAAAAGAAGCATTTGTTCTCCCAGGGGCTATATAGCAGGGAGGGTACTGGGAAGGCTGCCTTTTAAAGATACAGGGTTATAATCTCTTGCTTTACCTTCTGTTCATCATAAAGATCCCCTTAGCTCTGTAGTCTGGACATCAGCGCCTTGGGGTTCTGAAAAGTTCTGTTCTCAGAGTAGAAGGCTTAGGTACAACATGTCCCAAAGTGAGCAACCTAGCCTCATTCTTCATTATCCACAGTGATCTTTTGAATGTGCCTTGTAGAACACACAATTATCTTGCTCAGAATGGTTCCCTATTATCTACTGAATAAAACCCAAATTTCTTTATCTACTGAGTAAAACCCAGAATTCTTCAGTCAAGAATACCTTATTTCAAATCCTGCCTCTGATATTATCACCTCTTTGTTCTGGGACAAGTCACAATTCCTAAGCCTATTACCTCATCTGAAATATAGGATTGATGATACCTGTATTACCTTCTGCACAGGGTCGTTGGGGGGCTGGTTTGCTCCCCCCCCCCCCAAGATATATAAAGAATTCAGTAAACTTTAAAGCTCT
>NW_020949140.1:0-3589 GCF_900497805.2 Vombatus ursinus | reverse complement strand
GATGTGAACTTGAGTTAGGACAGTATTACAATGATCATGGTAAATGAGAATGAGGTTGAGCAATAATATGAGTCTGAACTAGAACATCATGGGACTGGTAAAGAGGGGATGGATATAAGAGACATTGTAGAGATGGAATTGATGGACCTTGGTGATTGATTTGATGTGTAGGACAAAGGAAAGGGAATGACAATACCCAGCACTTAAAATACAGATTTTAAAGTTGACAAAGTTCTTTACAGTAACCCTGTGAGGCATTATTTTCATTTTGTTGATGAGAAACTGAAGCTCAGAGAGGTTGTTGCTTGCCCAGGATCACATAGCTAAGGAATTAACAGAGTCAGAATTTGAACCCAGGTCTTTCTGACTACAAGACTAGTAGCTATCCACATTGCCACACTGCCTAAGAGCTGAAGACAATAGTGAAGTTAACCAGTTATGGATGATTGGGAGGTTGATTGTGCTGTTGATGGTTTGGTTGTTAGGAAGAAGCACAGATTTCGTGGGGAAAAATGAAGTCAGTTTTTTAAAATTAATTTATTTTGATTTATCAGCAATCACTTCCGTAAGTTTTTGAGTTTAAAATTTTTCTTCCCCTCCCTCCCCATATCTCTCCCCATCTCCTTCCCCAAGATGGCCCTCAATCTGATATAGGCTATACATATACCTTCCTATCAAGCATATTTTCACATTAATCATGTTGTAAGGAAGAATTAGAACCAATATAAGGAAACACAAGAAAGAGGAAACAAAACAGAAGGAAAAAAAAAGCAAATAGTATGCATTGATGTGCATTCAAATTCCACAGTTCTTTCTCTGGATATGGATAGCATTTTCCATCATGAGACTTTTGGAGATATCTTAGATCCTTGCATTGCTGAGAAGGGTTAAGTCTATCAAAGTTAGTCATCTCACAACGTGGCTGTTACTGTGTACAACATTCTCCTGGTTCTGCTCTCTTCACTCAGCATCAGTCCATCCAAGTCTTTCCAGGTTTTCTGAAGTCTGCCTGCTCATCATTTCTTATAGCACAATAATATTCCATTACATTCATATTCCACAATTTGTTCAGCCCTTCCCAATTGATGGGCATCTTCTCAATTTCCAATTCTTTGCCACCACAAAAAGAGCTGTTATAAATAAATTTGTACATGTGGGTCCTTTTCCCTTTTTTATGATTTCTTTGGGTTACAGACCTAGAAGTGGTATGGTTGGGTCAAAGGGTATGCACAGTTTTATAGCCCTTTGGGCATAGTTCCATATTGCTCTCCAAAATGGTTGGATCATTTCACAACTCCACCAACAATGCATTAGAGTTCTAATTTCCCACATCTTCTCCAACATTTATCATTTTCCTGTTTTATCATGTTGGCCCATCTAATAGGTGTGATGTAGTACCTCAGAGTTGTTTTGATTTGTATTTCTCTAATCAATAGTGATTTAGAGCATTTTTTCATATGACTACAGATGGCTTTAATTTCTTCTGAGAACTGCCTGTTCATATCCATTGACCATTTATCAATTGGGGAATGACTTGTATTTTTTTTTTTTGCAATTGGGATTAAGTGATTTGCCTAGGTCACACAGCTAGTAAGTGTCAAGTATTTGGTCTGAAGCTGGATTTGAACATAGGTCCTCCTGACTTCAGGGCTGGTACTCTATCCATTCTGCCACCTAGCTGCCCCAATGGCTGGTATTCTTATAAATTTGACTCAGTTCTCTATATATTTTAGAAATGAGGCACTTATCAGAGACACTGGTTATTGAAGTCAGTTTTAAGAGCTTGAAATGGGACAGTCTCTTAAGTCTTTAGCATTGAGAACTTGGAAAACAGTTCAGCTCTAGAGACAGAGATGTGCCAAACCTCAGCATAGTGATGATAGATGAGATGGATGGTCTGCCCAAGAAAGCAGATATAGAAGTGAACAGAGCAAAGGACCTAGGACAGAGTCTTATGTTAAGAAAGCAAAAGGGAGAAGAGGAAGGAGTAACAAAGAAAGAGTTAACAGAAGTAAGAGCTAGGGGAGAAAGAATAAGAGAGGGTGGGCAGCATTGTGCAATGCTGCATAAAGACTGGGGCTATTGAATCTAGTGATTCAGAGGTTGCTGGTGAGCCTGGAGGGAGCTATTTCTGTGGAGGAGTGGTGACAGAAATCAGATTGCAGAGGGTTGAGCAGTGACCTGGGTGGTAAAGAAAGTGAAGGCAGAAAAGTTGGCTCCAAATGACCTGAGGTTAAAACATATTCTTCATTAAAAATGGTAAACTATCAAGTGGGAAGTTACTTTTGCTATTGGGCCCAATCACTAGATGGTTTTGCTTTTTTTTTTTTTTCATGGGAAAGTATTACGTGAAGTTATTTATTGAGTAGAGAAGGAATCTTTGCCAAGAAAACCCCATGGACAGTATGGTCCATGGGATCATGAAGAGTTAGACATGACTGAACAACAACAAATATTTATTGGAAAGTAACTGCAATGTCAAAAATGTATTAACAAAAAATTGGTAAAAGAAAATGAAAGCAATGAATGTAGACAATACAGTTGGAGTGTAGACTGGGTGAACACAAATGACAACCAATTTTAGGTCCCTGCAGCCCACCCCAGTTCTTAGGCCTCTTGGGTTGGTCAGATAACAGGGTGGAACTTGGAATCAAAGACCTGGGTTCTTGTCTTAGCTCTACTTTTTGCCACCTGTACATCAGGCTTAACTTTTAGGGGTCAAAGTTTCCCCAAATCTACATTATCATAGGGTTATTGTAAGGATCAAGTGAGATAACATATGAAAATGTACGGTATAAGCGTAAGATATGATGATTGTGTTAAGTGCTCCCCCTCTCCCACTTTCCCCTTTCACAGACTTCTGCTCATCAATGCACGCATGAGTGGAGTCTGTTTTGTATAAGGGTGAGTCAGACCGCCTATATTTCCGCAAACTAAAAAGCCCAAGTTCTTCTTACTTGTGGGATGTAAAATGAAGCCATCTGCCAAAGTAAAATGAAGAAAGATGAGTCAGTCATTGGAAAACAGACTACAGTAGAACATATTCAAACTTTTGTATACTTTTTTAAAAAAACATTTGTTTTATTATTTATATGGAACTTGAAATTTGCAAATAATCTTGCATTTATTTTTAAAAGATAGTAGTAATGGGTGAAGTTCCTGTTTGATGGTTGTCACTTGACTATTAGCATAGGTTGTTGAGTGGAATATTGCTTAATATAAGACACCCTCATTAAAAATCAGGGTACCCATAGTCTCAAGCTCAGGATCATAGGACATTAAAGCAGGATCTTAGAGACTCGCTATTCCAGGGATGTGACGGAATCAGTTCATATCTCTCCAAGGACTGGTAAATTTTCAGTATGAGCATTTACACTTTAGAAATCCCACAAAACAAGGCATCATTTATTGTTCTGAACTCTAGTCTTTTTGACCCCAAGTCTATCCACTATGCTATCCATTGCACCAACTCTTCATGATCCCATTTGGGGTTCTCTTGGCAAAGATACTGGAGTGATTTGCCATTTATTTGTCCAGCTCAATTTACAGATGGGGAACTGAGGCAAACAGGATTAAATGACTTGCCTAG
>NW_020949139.1:0-3589 GCF_900497805.2 Vombatus ursinus | reverse complement strand
CTAGGCAAGTCATTTAATCCTGTTTGCCTCAGTTCCCCATCTGTAAATTGAGCTGGACAAATAAATGGCAAATCACTCCAGTATCTTTGCCAAGAGAACCCCAAATGGGATCATGAAGAGTTGGTGCAATGGATAGCATAGTGGATAGACTTGGGGTCAAAAAGACTAGAGTTCAGAACAATAAATGATGCCTTGTTTTGTGGGATTTCTAAAGTGTAAATGCTCATACTGAAAATTTACCAGTCCTTGGAGAGATATGAACTGATTCCGTCACATCCCTGGAATAGCGAGTCTCTAAGATCCTGCTTTAATGTCCTATGATCCTGAGCTTGAGACTATGGGTACCCTGATTTTTAATGAGGGTGTCTTATATTAAGCAATATTCCACTCAACAACCTATGCTAATAGTCAAGTGACAACCATCAAACAGGAACTTCACCCATTACTACTATCTTTTAAAAATAAATGCAAGATTATTTGCAAATTTCAAGTTCCATATAAATAATAAAACAAATGTTTTTTTAAAAAAGTATACAAAAGTTTGAATATGTTCTACTGTAGTCTGTTTTCCAATGACTGACTCATCTTTCTTCATTTTACTTTGGCAGATGGCTTCATTTTACATCCCACAAGTAAGAAGAACTTGGGCTTTTTAGTTTGCGGAAATATAGGCGGTCTGACTCACCCTTATACAAAACAGACTCCACTCATGCGTGCATTGATGAGCAGAAGTCTGTGAAAGGGGAAAGTGGGAGAGGGGGAGCACTTAACACAATCATCATATCTTACGCTTATACCGTACATTTTCATATGTTATCTCACTTGATCCTTACAATAACCCTATGATAATGTAGATTTGGGGAAACTTTGACCCCTAAAAGTTAAGCCTGATGTACAGGTGGCAAAAAGTAGAGCTAAGACAAGAACCCAGGTCTTTGATTCCAAGTTCCACCCTGTTATCTGACCAACCCAAGAGGCCTAAGAACTGGGGTGGGCTGCAGGGACCTAAAATTGGTTGTCATTTGTGTTCACCCAGTCTACACTCCAACTGTATTGTCTACATTCATTGCTTTCATTTTCTTTTACCAATTTTTTGTTAATACATTTTTGACATTGCAGTTACTTTCCAATAAATATTTGTTGTTGTTCAGTCATGTCTAACTCTTCATGATCCCATGGACCATACTGTCCATGGGGTTTTCTTGGCAAAGATTCCTTCTCTACTCAATAAATAACTTCACGTAATACTTTCCCATGAAAAAAAAAAAAAAGCAAAACCATCTAGTGATTGGGCCCAATAGCAAAAGTAACTTCCCACTTGATAGTTTACCATTTTTAATGAAGAATATGTTTTAACCTCAGGTCATTTGGAGCCAACTTTTCTGCCTTCACTTTCTTTACCACCCAGGTCACTGCTCAACCCTCTGCAATCTGATTTCTGTCACCACTCCTCCACAGAAATAGCTCCCTCCAGGCTCACCAGCAACCTCTGAATCACTAGATTCAATAGCCCCAGTCTTTATGCAGCATTGCACAATGCTGCCCACCCTCTCTTATTCTTTCTCCCCTAGCTCTTACTTCTGTTAACTCTTTCTTTGTTACTCCTTCCTCTTCTCCCTTTTGCTTTCTTAACATAAGACTCTGTCCTAGGTCCTTTGCTCTGTTCACTTCTATATCTGCTTTCTTGGGCAGACCATCCATCTCATCTATCATCACTATGCTGAGGTTTGGCACATCTCTGTCTCTAGAGCTGAACTGTTTTCCAAGTTCTCAATGCTAAAGACTTAAGAGACTGTCCCATTTCAAGCTCTTAAAACTGACTTCAATAACCAGTGTCTCTGATAAGTGCCTCATTTCTAAAATATATAGAGAACTGAGTCAAATTTATAAGAATACCAGCCATTGGGGCAGCTAGGTGGCAGAATGGATAGAGTACCAGCCCTGAAGTCAGGAGGACCTATGTTCAAATCCAGCTTCAGACCAAATACTTGACACTTACTAGCTGTGTGACCTAGGCAAATCACTTAATCCCAATTGCAAAAAAAAAAAATACAAGTCATTCCCCAATTGATAAATGGTCAATGGATATGAACAGGCAGTTCTCAGAAGAAATTAAAGCCATCTGTAGTCATATGAAAAAATGCTCTAAATCACTATTGATTAGAGAAATACAAATCAAAACAACTCTGAGGTACTACATCACACCTATTAGATGGGCCAACATGATAAAACAGGAAAATGATAAATGTTGGAGAAGATGTGGGAAATTAGAACTCTAATGCATTGTTGGTGGAGTTGTGAAATGATCCAACCATTTTGGAGAGCAATATGGAACTATGCCCAAAGGGCTATAAAACTGTGCATACCCTTTGACCCAACCATACCACTTCTAGGTCTGTAACCCAAAGAAATCATAAAAAAGGGAAAAGGACCCACATGTACAAATTTATTTATAACAGCTCTTTTTGTGGTGGCAAAGAATTGGAAATTGAGAAGATGCCCATCAATTGGGAAGGGCTGAACAAATTGTGGAATATGAATGTAATGGAATATTATTGTGCTATAAGAAATGATGAGCAGGCAGACTTCAGAAAACCTGGAAAGACTTGGATGGACTGATGCTGAGTGAAGAGAGCAGAACCAGGAGAATGTTGTACACAGTAACAGCCACGTTGTGAGATGACTAACTTTGATAGACTTAACCCTTCTCAGCAATGCAAGGATCTAAGATATCTCCAAAAGTCTCATGATGGAAAATGCTATCCATATCCAGAGAAAGAACTGTGGAATTTGAATGCACATCAATGCATACTATTTGCTTTTTTTTTCCTTCTGTTTTGTTTCCTCTTTCTTGTGTTTCCTTATATTGGTTCTAATTCTTCCTTACAACATGATTAATGTGAAAATATGCTTGATAGGAAGGTATATGTATAGCCTATATCAGATTGAGGGCCATCTTGGGGAAGGAGATGGGGAGAGATATGGGGAGGGAGGGGAAGAAAAATTTTAAACTCAAAAACTTACGGAAGTGATTGCTGATAAATCAAAATAAATTAATTTTAAAAAACTGACTTCATTTTTCCCCACGAAATCTGTGCTTCTTCCTAACAACCAAACCATCAACAGCACAATCAACCTCCCAATCATCCATAACTGGTTAACTTCACTATTGTCTTCAGCTCTTAGGCAGTGTGGCAATGTGGATAGCTACTAGTCTTGTAGTCAGAAAGACCTGGGTTCAAATTCTGACTCTGTTAATTCCTTAGCTATGTGATCCTGGGCAAGCAACAACCTCTCTGAGCTTCAGTTTCTCATCAACAAAATGAAAATAATGCCTCACAGGGTTACTGTAAAGAACTTTGTCAACTTTAAAATCTGTATTTTAAGTGCTGGGTATTGTCATTCCCTTTCCTTTGTCCTACACATCAAATCAATCACCAAGGTCCATCAATTCCATCTCTACAATGTCTCTTATATCCATCCCCTCTTTACCAGTCCCATGATGTTCTAGTTCAGACTCATATTATTGCTCAACCTCATTCTCATTTACCATGATCATTGTAATACTGTCCTAACTCAAGTTCACATC
>NW_020949138.1:0-3589 GCF_900497805.2 Vombatus ursinus | reverse complement strand
GATGTGAACTTGAGTTAGGACAGTATTACAATGATCATGGTAAATGAGAATGAGGTTGAGCAATAATATGAGTCTGAACTAGAACATCATGGGACTGGTAAAGAGGGGATGGATATAAGAGACATTGTAGAGATGGAATTGATGGACCTTGGTGATTGATTTGATGTGTAGGACAAAGGAAAGGGAATGACAATACCCAGCACTTAAAATACAGATTTTAAAGTTGACAAAGTTCTTTACAGTAACCCTGTGAGGCATTATTTTCATTTTGTTGATGAGAAACTGAAGCTCAGAGAGGTTGTTGCTTGCCCAGGATCACATAGCTAAGGAATTAACAGAGTCAGAATTTGAACCCAGGTCTTTCTGACTACAAGACTAGTAGCTATCCACATTGCCACACTGCCTAAGAGCTGAAGACAATAGTGAAGTTAACCAGTTATGGATGATTGGGAGGTTGATTGTGCTGTTGATGGTTTGGTTGTTAGGAAGAAGCACAGATTTCGTGGGGAAAAATGAAGTCAGTTTTTTAAAATTAATTTATTTTGATTTATCAGCAATCACTTCCGTAAGTTTTTGAGTTTAAAATTTTTCTTCCCCTCCCTCCCCATATCTCTCCCCATCTCCTTCCCCAAGATGGCCCTCAATCTGATATAGGCTATACATATACCTTCCTATCAAGCATATTTTCACATTAATCATGTTGTAAGGAAGAATTAGAACCAATATAAGGAAACACAAGAAAGAGGAAACAAAACAGAAGGAAAAAAAAAGCAAATAGTATGCATTGATGTGCATTCAAATTCCACAGTTCTTTCTCTGGATATGGATAGCATTTTCCATCATGAGACTTTTGGAGATATCTTAGATCCTTGCATTGCTGAGAAGGGTTAAGTCTATCAAAGTTAGTCATCTCACAACGTGGCTGTTACTGTGTACAACATTCTCCTGGTTCTGCTCTCTTCACTCAGCATCAGTCCATCCAAGTCTTTCCAGGTTTTCTGAAGTCTGCCTGCTCATCATTTCTTATAGCACAATAATATTCCATTACATTCATATTCCACAATTTGTTCAGCCCTTCCCAATTGATGGGCATCTTCTCAATTTCCAATTCTTTGCCACCACAAAAAGAGCTGTTATAAATAAATTTGTACATGTGGGTCCTTTTCCCTTTTTTATGATTTCTTTGGGTTACAGACCTAGAAGTGGTATGGTTGGGTCAAAGGGTATGCACAGTTTTATAGCCCTTTGGGCATAGTTCCATATTGCTCTCCAAAATGGTTGGATCATTTCACAACTCCACCAACAATGCATTAGAGTTCTAATTTCCCACATCTTCTCCAACATTTATCATTTTCCTGTTTTATCATGTTGGCCCATCTAATAGGTGTGATGTAGTACCTCAGAGTTGTTTTGATTTGTATTTCTCTAATCAATAGTGATTTAGAGCATTTTTTCATATGACTACAGATGGCTTTAATTTCTTCTGAGAACTGCCTGTTCATATCCATTGACCATTTATCAATTGGGGAATGACTTGTATTTTTTTTTTTTGCAATTGGGATTAAGTGATTTGCCTAGGTCACACAGCTAGTAAGTGTCAAGTATTTGGTCTGAAGCTGGATTTGAACATAGGTCCTCCTGACTTCAGGGCTGGTACTCTATCCATTCTGCCACCTAGCTGCCCCAATGGCTGGTATTCTTATAAATTTGACTCAGTTCTCTATATATTTTAGAAATGAGGCACTTATCAGAGACACTGGTTATTGAAGTCAGTTTTAAGAGCTTGAAATGGGACAGTCTCTTAAGTCTTTAGCATTGAGAACTTGGAAAACAGTTCAGCTCTAGAGACAGAGATGTGCCAAACCTCAGCATAGTGATGATAGATGAGATGGATGGTCTGCCCAAGAAAGCAGATATAGAAGTGAACAGAGCAAAGGACCTAGGACAGAGTCTTATGTTAAGAAAGCAAAAGGGAGAAGAGGAAGGAGTAACAAAGAAAGAGTTAACAGAAGTAAGAGCTAGGGGAGAAAGAATAAGAGAGGGTGGGCAGCATTGTGCAATGCTGCATAAAGACTGGGGCTATTGAATCTAGTGATTCAGAGGTTGCTGGTGAGCCTGGAGGGAGCTATTTCTGTGGAGGAGTGGTGACAGAAATCAGATTGCAGAGGGTTGAGCAGTGACCTGGGTGGTAAAGAAAGTGAAGGCAGAAAAGTTGGCTCCAAATGACCTGAGGTTAAAACATATTCTTCATTAAAAATGGTAAACTATCAAGTGGGAAGTTACTTTTGCTATTGGGCCCAATCACTAGATGGTTTTGCTTTTTTTTTTTTTTCATGGGAAAGTATTACGTGAAGTTATTTATTGAGTAGAGAAGGAATCTTTGCCAAGAAAACCCCATGGACAGTATGGTCCATGGGATCATGAAGAGTTAGACATGACTGAACAACAACAAATATTTATTGGAAAGTAACTGCAATGTCAAAAATGTATTAACAAAAAATTGGTAAAAGAAAATGAAAGCAATGAATGTAGACAATACAGTTGGAGTGTAGACTGGGTGAACACAAATGACAACCAATTTTAGGTCCCTGCAGCCCACCCCAGTTCTTAGGCCTCTTGGGTTGGTCAGATAACAGGGTGGAACTTGGAATCAAAGACCTGGGTTCTTGTCTTAGCTCTACTTTTTGCCACCTGTACATCAGGCTTAACTTTTAGGGGTCAAAGTTTCCCCAAATCTACATTATCATAGGGTTATTGTAAGGATCAAGTGAGATAACATATGAAAATGTACGGTATAAGCGTAAGATATGATGATTGTGTTAAGTGCTCCCCCTCTCCCACTTTCCCCTTTCACAGACTTCTGCTCATCAATGCACGCATGAGTGGAGTCTGTTTTGTATAAGGGTGAGTCAGACCGCCTATATTTCCGCAAACTAAAAAGCCCAAGTTCTTCTTACTTGTGGGATGTAAAATGAAGCCATCTGCCAAAGTAAAATGAAGAAAGATGAGTCAGTCATTGGAAAACAGACTACAGTAGAACATATTCAAACTTTTGTATACTTTTTTAAAAAAACATTTGTTTTATTATTTATATGGAACTTGAAATTTGCAAATAATCTTGCATTTATTTTTAAAAGATAGTAGTAATGGGTGAAGTTCCTGTTTGATGGTTGTCACTTGACTATTAGCATAGGTTGTTGAGTGGAATATTGCTTAATATAAGACACCCTCATTAAAAATCAGGGTACCCATAGTCTCAAGCTCAGGATCATAGGACATTAAAGCAGGATCTTAGAGACTCGCTATTCCAGGGATGTGACGGAATCAGTTCATATCTCTCCAAGGACTGGTAAATTTTCAGTATGAGCATTTACACTTTAGAAATCCCACAAAACAAGGCATCATTTATTGTTCTGAACTCTAGTCTTTTTGACCCCAAGTCTATCCACTATGCTATCCATTGCACCAACTCTTCATGATCCCATTTGGGGTTCTCTTGGCAAAGATACTGGAGTGATTTGCCATTTATTTGTCCAGCTCAATTTACAGATGGGGAACTGAGGCAAACAGGATTAAATGACTTGCCTAG
>NW_020949137.1:0-3589 GCF_900497805.2 Vombatus ursinus | reverse complement strand
CTAGGCAAGTCATTTAATCCTGTTTGCCTCAGTTCCCCATCTGTAAATTGAGCTGGACAAATAAATGGCAAATCACTCCAGTATCTTTGCCAAGAGAACCCCAAATGGGATCATGAAGAGTTGGTGCAATGGATAGCATAGTGGATAGACTTGGGGTCAAAAAGACTAGAGTTCAGAACAATAAATGATGCCTTGTTTTGTGGGATTTCTAAAGTGTAAATGCTCATACTGAAAATTTACCAGTCCTTGGAGAGATATGAACTGATTCCGTCACATCCCTGGAATAGCGAGTCTCTAAGATCCTGCTTTAATGTCCTATGATCCTGAGCTTGAGACTATGGGTACCCTGATTTTTAATGAGGGTGTCTTATATTAAGCAATATTCCACTCAACAACCTATGCTAATAGTCAAGTGACAACCATCAAACAGGAACTTCACCCATTACTACTATCTTTTAAAAATAAATGCAAGATTATTTGCAAATTTCAAGTTCCATATAAATAATAAAACAAATGTTTTTTTAAAAAAGTATACAAAAGTTTGAATATGTTCTACTGTAGTCTGTTTTCCAATGACTGACTCATCTTTCTTCATTTTACTTTGGCAGATGGCTTCATTTTACATCCCACAAGTAAGAAGAACTTGGGCTTTTTAGTTTGCGGAAATATAGGCGGTCTGACTCACCCTTATACAAAACAGACTCCACTCATGCGTGCATTGATGAGCAGAAGTCTGTGAAAGGGGAAAGTGGGAGAGGGGGAGCACTTAACACAATCATCATATCTTACGCTTATACCGTACATTTTCATATGTTATCTCACTTGATCCTTACAATAACCCTATGATAATGTAGATTTGGGGAAACTTTGACCCCTAAAAGTTAAGCCTGATGTACAGGTGGCAAAAAGTAGAGCTAAGACAAGAACCCAGGTCTTTGATTCCAAGTTCCACCCTGTTATCTGACCAACCCAAGAGGCCTAAGAACTGGGGTGGGCTGCAGGGACCTAAAATTGGTTGTCATTTGTGTTCACCCAGTCTACACTCCAACTGTATTGTCTACATTCATTGCTTTCATTTTCTTTTACCAATTTTTTGTTAATACATTTTTGACATTGCAGTTACTTTCCAATAAATATTTGTTGTTGTTCAGTCATGTCTAACTCTTCATGATCCCATGGACCATACTGTCCATGGGGTTTTCTTGGCAAAGATTCCTTCTCTACTCAATAAATAACTTCACGTAATACTTTCCCATGAAAAAAAAAAAAAAGCAAAACCATCTAGTGATTGGGCCCAATAGCAAAAGTAACTTCCCACTTGATAGTTTACCATTTTTAATGAAGAATATGTTTTAACCTCAGGTCATTTGGAGCCAACTTTTCTGCCTTCACTTTCTTTACCACCCAGGTCACTGCTCAACCCTCTGCAATCTGATTTCTGTCACCACTCCTCCACAGAAATAGCTCCCTCCAGGCTCACCAGCAACCTCTGAATCACTAGATTCAATAGCCCCAGTCTTTATGCAGCATTGCACAATGCTGCCCACCCTCTCTTATTCTTTCTCCCCTAGCTCTTACTTCTGTTAACTCTTTCTTTGTTACTCCTTCCTCTTCTCCCTTTTGCTTTCTTAACATAAGACTCTGTCCTAGGTCCTTTGCTCTGTTCACTTCTATATCTGCTTTCTTGGGCAGACCATCCATCTCATCTATCATCACTATGCTGAGGTTTGGCACATCTCTGTCTCTAGAGCTGAACTGTTTTCCAAGTTCTCAATGCTAAAGACTTAAGAGACTGTCCCATTTCAAGCTCTTAAAACTGACTTCAATAACCAGTGTCTCTGATAAGTGCCTCATTTCTAAAATATATAGAGAACTGAGTCAAATTTATAAGAATACCAGCCATTGGGGCAGCTAGGTGGCAGAATGGATAGAGTACCAGCCCTGAAGTCAGGAGGACCTATGTTCAAATCCAGCTTCAGACCAAATACTTGACACTTACTAGCTGTGTGACCTAGGCAAATCACTTAATCCCAATTGCAAAAAAAAAAAATACAAGTCATTCCCCAATTGATAAATGGTCAATGGATATGAACAGGCAGTTCTCAGAAGAAATTAAAGCCATCTGTAGTCATATGAAAAAATGCTCTAAATCACTATTGATTAGAGAAATACAAATCAAAACAACTCTGAGGTACTACATCACACCTATTAGATGGGCCAACATGATAAAACAGGAAAATGATAAATGTTGGAGAAGATGTGGGAAATTAGAACTCTAATGCATTGTTGGTGGAGTTGTGAAATGATCCAACCATTTTGGAGAGCAATATGGAACTATGCCCAAAGGGCTATAAAACTGTGCATACCCTTTGACCCAACCATACCACTTCTAGGTCTGTAACCCAAAGAAATCATAAAAAAGGGAAAAGGACCCACATGTACAAATTTATTTATAACAGCTCTTTTTGTGGTGGCAAAGAATTGGAAATTGAGAAGATGCCCATCAATTGGGAAGGGCTGAACAAATTGTGGAATATGAATGTAATGGAATATTATTGTGCTATAAGAAATGATGAGCAGGCAGACTTCAGAAAACCTGGAAAGACTTGGATGGACTGATGCTGAGTGAAGAGAGCAGAACCAGGAGAATGTTGTACACAGTAACAGCCACGTTGTGAGATGACTAACTTTGATAGACTTAACCCTTCTCAGCAATGCAAGGATCTAAGATATCTCCAAAAGTCTCATGATGGAAAATGCTATCCATATCCAGAGAAAGAACTGTGGAATTTGAATGCACATCAATGCATACTATTTGCTTTTTTTTTCCTTCTGTTTTGTTTCCTCTTTCTTGTGTTTCCTTATATTGGTTCTAATTCTTCCTTACAACATGATTAATGTGAAAATATGCTTGATAGGAAGGTATATGTATAGCCTATATCAGATTGAGGGCCATCTTGGGGAAGGAGATGGGGAGAGATATGGGGAGGGAGGGGAAGAAAAATTTTAAACTCAAAAACTTACGGAAGTGATTGCTGATAAATCAAAATAAATTAATTTTAAAAAACTGACTTCATTTTTCCCCACGAAATCTGTGCTTCTTCCTAACAACCAAACCATCAACAGCACAATCAACCTCCCAATCATCCATAACTGGTTAACTTCACTATTGTCTTCAGCTCTTAGGCAGTGTGGCAATGTGGATAGCTACTAGTCTTGTAGTCAGAAAGACCTGGGTTCAAATTCTGACTCTGTTAATTCCTTAGCTATGTGATCCTGGGCAAGCAACAACCTCTCTGAGCTTCAGTTTCTCATCAACAAAATGAAAATAATGCCTCACAGGGTTACTGTAAAGAACTTTGTCAACTTTAAAATCTGTATTTTAAGTGCTGGGTATTGTCATTCCCTTTCCTTTGTCCTACACATCAAATCAATCACCAAGGTCCATCAATTCCATCTCTACAATGTCTCTTATATCCATCCCCTCTTTACCAGTCCCATGATGTTCTAGTTCAGACTCATATTATTGCTCAACCTCATTCTCATTTACCATGATCATTGTAATACTGTCCTAACTCAAGTTCACATC
>NW_020949136.1:0-1114 GCF_900497805.2 Vombatus ursinus | reverse complement strand
GAATAGGTTTGCAAAAGTTGTTGTGGTGAGTGAGATAGTAAAAGTAAAGAGTTCTCATTATGTCACTGGGAATATAGTGGTGCCTTTGACAGTAATAGGGAAGTTTGGAAGGGGGGAGAGTTAAGAATGAAAGATGATCAGTTGTGGACAGATTGAATTTAAGAGGTCTCTGGGACATCCAGTAAGGATGTACAGTAAATAGTTGTAGATATAGGACTGGAGGTCAATAGAGAGGTTAGAGATGGATAAATAGATTTGAGAATCATTAGTAGGGAGATGATAATCGAATCCATGGGAGCTGATGAGATCACCAAGTGAAATAGTATAGAGGGAGACAGTCATGACAGAGTCCCGAGGGACACCCAAAGTTAGTGAGTATGACCTGGATGAAAGTCCAGGAAAGGAGACTGAGAAGGAGTGGTCAGATAGGAAAGAGGAGAACCAGGGAAAGTAGTGTCATGAAAACCAAGAGAGGGGGCAGCTAGGTGGTGCAGTGGATAGAGTACTGGCCCCGAAGTCAGGAGGACCTGTGTTCAAATCTGGCCTCAGACCAAACACTTGACACTTACTAGCTGTGTAACCCTGGGCAAGTCACTTAACCCCAATTGCCTAAAAAAAAGAAAAGAAAAGAAAAGAAAACCAAGAGAAAAGAGAGTATCAAGGAAAAGAAGATGATTGACAGTGTCAAAAACTTCAGAGAAATCAAGAAGGATAAGGACTAAGAAAAGGACATTAGCTTAGGCAATTAAGAGATCAATGGTAACTTTGGAGAGAGCAATCCTGGTTAAATGATGAGGTCAGAAGCCAGGCTGCAGAGAGTTAAGAACTGAAAAGAAAGGAAGCAGAGGCACCTATTATAGACAGTCTTCTCAAGAAGATTAGGAAAGGAGAGGGATAGTTATAGAGCAGGAATAGAAGGATCAAGTGAGAGTTTTTTGAGAATGAAGGAGACATGGACATATTTTCAAGCAATAGGGAGAGGTTGAAGGTAAGTGAGAGTGAGGGTGGTAGAGAAAACAATCTGCTGGAGAGAATGGGATGGAATGAGATCACTTGTGCAAGTGGACGACCCATTTCCAAAAACTGACAACAGTTTTGCTATGACATACCTTAC
>NW_020949135.1:0-1087 GCF_900497805.2 Vombatus ursinus | reverse complement strand
GGAGAGAGGGAGAGAAGGAAAAGGGGAGGGAGAGAAGAAGGTAAGAGGGACAGAAGGAGAGGGAGAGGAGGGGGAGGGGGAGAGAAAAGAAAGAGAAAGGGAGAGAAGGGGAGAGGAGAAAAAAAGGAAGGAGAGAGGGAGAACAGAAGAGGAGGGGAAAGAGAAGGGGAGAGGGAGAAAGAGATGGATAGGAGGACAACGAGAGTGGGAGAGAAGGAAAAGAGGAGGGAAAGGAGAGAGGGAGAGGGAGAGAAGGAAAAGGGGGAGGAGGGAAAGGATGGAGAGGAAAAGAAGAGGAAGAGGGGAAAAGGGAGAGAAAAGGATGAGGGAGAGAAGAAGGGGAGGAGAGACAGGAGAAAGGGAGAGTAGGAGAGAGGGAGAGAAGGGGAGGGGAAAGAGAAAGGGAGAGGAGAAGGGGAAAAGAGAGAGGGAGAAGGGGAGAAAAGAGAAGGGGAGAGGGAGAGGAGAGAGAGAAAGAAGAGGAGAGAAGGAAAGGAGAGGAGAACAGAGAGGGAAAGAGAAAGGGGGGAAAGGAGAGAGGGAGAGAAGGAAAGAGAGAAGAGAGATGGATAGGAGGACTGGAGAGAGGGAGAGAAGGAAAAGGGGAGGGAGAGAAGGAAAGAGGGACAGAAGGAGAGGGAGAGAAGAGGAGGGTAAGAAGATGGAGAAAGGTAGAGAAGGGAGGGAGAGGAGGGCAAGGAGAGGGAGAGGAGAAGGAAAGAGGGAGAGAAGGAGAGAGGGACAGGAGAAGGGGAGGGAGAAGGGGGGAGGGAAAAGAAAGAAAGGGAGAAAAGGTAAGAGGAGAGAAGGGAAGGAGCAAGGGAGAAGGAGCTAGAGAGAGAAGAAGGGGAGGGGAAAGAAGGGAAGGGGAGAAGGAGAGGAGGACAAGGAGAGAGGGAGAGAAGGAAAAGGGGAGGGAGAGAAGAAGGTAAGAGGGACAGAAGGAGAGGGAGAGGAGGGGGAGGGGGAGAGAAAAGAAAGAGAAAGGGAGAGAAGGGGAGAGGAGAAAAAAAGGAAGGAGAGAGGGAGAACAGAAGAGGAGGGGAAAGAGAAGGGGAGAGGGAGAAAGAGATGGATAGGAGGACAA
>NW_020949134.1:0-2935 GCF_900497805.2 Vombatus ursinus | reverse complement strand
CCCACCCCTGGAGACAATCAGCAAAACAATAAATCAATCTCTGATTTGTAGTGTTTTTCAGTTTCAAGGTTAGATGCTCAAACTAAAAATTTAACTATCAGCTCTGAGTTTATTCACCCAGTTCCAACATACCTCTGCCTGAATAATTGCCTTTCAGATAAGAAATACAGATATTTAGAAAATGAAATTTGAAATTTGAAAGGTTGAGGACCATGAGTAGTTGAGTTTTGTTCTCCTATTCTCCCTCACCCAACAGCATCTTATCACCCGCGAGATTTCTCCTTGGTAAAAGAGACCACCACAGAGGTAGAGGAAATACAATGGGAGTATGTATTCGGGACTCTTTGGAAAAGGTTCTGGGTACTGGCACCAGATGATGACATACAAAGAGGCCCATTCAGGTTTTATTACCCTCACAGCTAGGCACCTTCCCCTGGGGCTGCCAATAGTCAGGGAAAAGTGGGCATGTTGAGACTTTCCTGGGTTAGTGACTGCCAACAAAGTAACTTCCCAGTCTTCAGGCCTAGCTTCCTGGCATCTCTGTCTCTAGCTACAATTTCCAAGATCCCCAACCTGGTGGTTTCTCTGAAGGTGCCAGATTCTGTGTATGTAATCTATTCTTAGCTGCAGATCAAACATTCCCTTCTGAACTGAGTAAAAGGGTATTTAAATAAACTCAAGGTGTTAAGAGGATAAGACATGGATATTTTAACGCTTCAAAATATAAAACACAGGTTAACAAAAAGCTGATGGTTGAAATCTTAATAGGGCCTGACCTCTGTGGTAAGAGTTCTCAATGACTGTATAGAGAGCCCTAAGTGTAGAGAGATAGAATTATAAATCATTAAAGCTGGCAGGCACCTTAGATATAATTTAGCACAGCCACCTAATTTTACATATGAGTAAACTGAGGCCCAGAGAGTTGACATGCCTTGCTCAAGGTCACAGCTAGTTAGAGATGGCACTCAAGTCTCTTTATTCTCATGAGAGCGCTATTTCTGGGGCACCGTGATATCTTATGTGCACCCCAGAGATATAGCCAAGACATTTTCCTTTCTTTTTGCCATAAAGCTCTAATTAGATGGGATTATTAGTGATGGAAGGGTCATGAATTAGAGCTGGAAGGGAATTTAGAGGCCATTTCCAAGGGTGGGGAACCTGCGGCCTCGAGGCCACATGTGGCCTTCTAGGTCCTCAAGTGTGGCCCTTTGACTGACTCCAAACTTCACAGAACAATCTTTTTATTAAGGGGATCTGTTCTGTGAAGTTTGGAGTCAGTCAAAGGGCCACACTTGAGGACCTAGAGGGCCACATATGGCCTCGAGGCTGCAGGTTTCCCATCTTCTAGTCAAATCTTCTTACTTTATATATAAGGGAACCAGGGAAGTGAAATGATTTGCCCAAGGTCACACAGGTATTAAATGACAGAAATAGTATCTGAACCCAGGTCATCTGACTTCAAAGCTAATAATTATTCCACTAATGAGCAGATAGATGGCACAGTGGATAGAGCACCAGACCTGGAGTCAAAATGACCTAAATTCAAATTCAGTCTCAGACAATTACTAGCCATGTGACTGTGGGTAAGTCATTTACTCTCTGCTTGCTTCAGTTTCCTCATCTGTAAAATGGGGATAATAATGGGACCTATCTCCCAAGGTTGTTGTGAGGATCAAATGAGATATTTGTAAAGCACTTAGTACAGTGACTGGCACATAATAAGCATTCTATAAATGTTAGTTGTTGTTTCCTGTTGGCTATATATCCAGTCACAAGTGAAGATATGCAGTGTTTAATTAGGAAAATTATTTAAAGAACTCATGAAATGCATCAATGCATCAAGAATAAGCAGAATTCATGGCTGAATTATCCAGGTGACTTAGCCTAATACATAGGTTTTATAAGATAAATGCTTTTTTATTTTAGCATTATTTATGCAGAAGTTGATACTGAATATCACTCTATGATCCTAGGCATAAAAAGAGAAAGGAAATTCTGGCAACACTTGGATATTTTGTTATTATTTACAGTAACATTTATTTAATTATTTACAATACATAACAGTAAACTTTTACTATACTTACAATATGCTGGAACAGTCAGGAGCAGCTTTGTTCCCACCTCAGTGAGCCAATGACATGCATACCCCAGAGCCTGCTTACCAGTTGCTCAAGCCACTCTAGTGAATGACTGCCTAGTTTCATCTTCTGTGGCCCCCCACTTCCATGTGGAGTGAGAAGAAGTCAGATCCAGCCAGGGAAAGAAGGAATAGAGAGTGGAGAGAGACACTGGGCTCCAGCTTGGGAAGAGATGGTGTCTGGTGCAGTTTCTGCTATCTATGCCCATTGTTGCTTGATGTCAACACGTGCTTCCTGATCCAAGTAAATGCTTTTGCTTTTGGTTATGATAGGAGACATAAGTGACATGTCAAAAACAGCTACATCTAAAAGGAAGGTACTTTCTATGGGCTGGGGCTTCAGCCTATGTGGAATATCTTGAATTTAGGTCCAAGCAGACGTCTTGGGGAGTGACAAGAAAACAAATGAATGTGTGTGTGTGTGTGCGTGTGTGTGTGTGTGTGTGTGTGTGTGTGGTGTGTAGAGGATGGTACATTTAAATCCCTAAAGAAATGTTATAAAGAAACTAAAACCAAATAATTTTGTCAATCATATAGATATTTTGTCTACCCAGTTTTTATTGTCTAGATATTTAATAAACTCCAGATCATTGACTTTTTTCTTTTCTTTTTTTTGTTTTCATATGTTTATTGATCTGTGGAATTAACAGGAAATTATAATCTGTCTGGATGTTTTAGTGTTTAACAACCATTTAATATTTTATCATTCATATTACATCCTCTGGAAATTAGTTAAAGGTTTCATTTCGAGATGTGTGTATATAGACATATGTGTACTGTCTATGTGTATATATACAT
>NW_020949133.1:0-2935 GCF_900497805.2 Vombatus ursinus | reverse complement strand
ATGTATATATACACATAGACAGTACACATATGTCTATATACACACATCTCGAAATGAAACCTTTAACTAATTTCCAGAGGATGTAATATGAATGATAAAATATTAAATGGTTGTTAAACACTAAAACATCCAGACAGATTATAATTTCCTGTTAATTCCACAGATCAATAAACATATGAAAACAAAAAAAAGAAAAGAAAAAAGTCAATGATCTGGAGTTTATTAAATATCTAGACAATAAAAACTGGGTAGACAAAATATCTATATGATTGACAAAATTATTTGGTTTTAGTTTCTTTATAACATTTCTTTAGGGATTTAAATGTACCATCCTCTACACACCACACACACACACACACACACACACACACGCACACACACACACACATTCATTTGTTTTCTTGTCACTCCCCAAGACGTCTGCTTGGACCTAAATTCAAGATATTCCACATAGGCTGAAGCCCCAGCCCATAGAAAGTACCTTCCTTTTAGATGTAGCTGTTTTTGACATGTCACTTATGTCTCCTATCATAACCAAAAGCAAAAGCATTTACTTGGATCAGGAAGCACGTGTTGACATCAAGCAACAATGGGCATAGATAGCAGAAACTGCACCAGACACCATCTCTTCCCAAGCTGGAGCCCAGTGTCTCTCTCCACTCTCTATTCCTTCTTTCCCTGGCTGGATCTGACTTCTTCTCACTCCACATGGAAGTGGGGGGCCACAGAAGATGAAACTAGGCAGTCATTCACTAGAGTGGCTTGAGCAACTGGTAAGCAGGCTCTGGGGTATGCATGTCATTGGCTCACTGAGGTGGGAACAAAGCTGCTCCTGACTGTTCCAGCATATTGTAAGTATAGTAAAAGTTTACTGTTATGTACTGTAAATAATTAAATAAATGTTACTGTAAATAATAACAAAATATCCAAGTGTTGCCAGAATTTCCTTTCTCTTTTTATGCCTAGGATCATAGAGTGATATTCAGTATCAACTTCTGCATAAATAATGCTAAAATAAAAAAGCATTTATCTTATAAAACCTATGTATTAGGCTAAGTCACCTGGATAATTCAGCCATGAATTCTGCTTATTCTTGATGCATTGATGCATTTCATGAGTTCTTTAAATAATTTTCCTAATTAAACACTGCATATCTTCACTTGTGACTGGATATATAGCCAACAGGAAACAACAACTAACATTTATAGAATGCTTATTATGTGCCAGTCACTGTACTAAGTGCTTTACAAATATCTCATTTGATCCTCACAACAACCTTGGGAGATAGGTCCCATTATTATCCCCATTTTACAGATGAGGAAACTGAAGCAAGCAGAGAGTAAATGACTTACCCACAGTCACATGGCTAGTAATTGTCTGAGACTGAATTTGAATTTAGGTCATTTTGACTCCAGGTCTGGTGCTCTATCCACTGTGCCATCTATCTGCTCATTAGTGGAATAATTATTAGCTTTGAAGTCAGATGACCTGGGTTCAGATACTATTTCTGTCATTTAATACCTGTGTGACCTTGGGCAAATCATTTCACTTCCCTGGTTCCCTTATATATAAAGTAAGAAGATTTGACTAGAAGATGGGAAACCTGCAGCCTCGAGGCCATATGTGGCCCTCTAGGTCCTCAAGTGTGGCCCTTTGACTGACTCCAAACTTCACAGAACAGATCCCCTTAATAAAAAGATTGTTCTGTGAAGTTTGGAGTCAGTCAAAGGGCCACACTTGAGGACCTAGAAGGCCACATGTGGCCTCGAGGCCGCAGGTTCCCCACCCTTGGAAATGGCCTCTAAATTCCCTTCCAGCTCTAATTCATGACCCTTCCATCACTAATAATCCCATCTAATTAGAGCTTTATGGCAAAAAGAAAGGAAAATGTCTTGGCTATATCTCTGGGGTGCACATAAGATATCACGGTGCCCCAGAAATAGCGCTCTCATGAGAATAAAGAGACTTGAGTGCCATCTCTAACTAGCTGTGACCTTGAGCAAGGCATGTCAACTCTCTGGGCCTCAGTTTACTCATATGTAAAATTAGGTGGCTGTGCTAAATTATATCTAAGGTGCCTGCCAGCTTTAATGATTTATAATTCTATCTCTCTACACTTAGGGCTCTCTATACAGTCATTGAGAACTCTTACCACAGAGGTCAGGCCCTATTAAGATTTCAACCATCAGCTTTTTGTTAACCTGTGTTTTATATTTTGAAGCGTTAAAATATCCATGTCTTATCCTCTTAACACCTTGAGTTTATTTAAATACCCTTTTACTCAGTTCAGAAGGGAATGTTTGATCTGCAGCTAAGAATAGATTACATACACAGAATCTGGCACCTTCAGAGAAACCACCAGGTTGGGGATCTTGGAAATTGTAGCTAGAGACAGAGATGCCAGGAAGCTAGGCCTGAAGACTGGGAAGTTACTTTGTTGGCAGTCACTAACCCAGGAAAGTCTCAACATGCCCACTTTTCCCTGACTATTGGCAGCCCCAGGGGAAGGTGCCTAGCTGTGAGGGTAATAAAACCTGAATGGGCCTCTTTGTATGTCATCATCTGGTGCCAGTACCCAGAACCTTTTCCAAAGAGTCCCGAATACATACTCCCATTGTATTTCCTCTACCTCTGTGGTGGTCTCTTTTACCAAGGAGAAATCTCGCGGGTGATAAGATGCTGTTGGGTGAGGGAGAATAGGAGAACAAAACTCAACTACTCATGGTCCTCAACCTTTCAAATTTCAAATTTCATTTTCTAAATATCTGTATTTCTTATCTGAAAGGCAATTATTCAGGCAGAGGTATGTTGGAACTGGGTGAATAAACTCAGAGCTGATAGTTAAATTTTTAGTTTGAGCATCTAACCTTGAAACTGAAAAACACTACAAATCAGAGATTGATTTATTGTTTTGCTGATTGTCTCCAGGGGTGGG
>NW_020949132.1:0-4473 GCF_900497805.2 Vombatus ursinus | reverse complement strand
ACACACACACACACATATATAAATATATATACATATACATATATATACACACAGGTATATTTTTAACCCAATTTCTTGCACAGAGGTCATTCCTGAAATTTGCTTCAGCCTACACCATGCCCACCACACATCTTTTCATTTCCCTTTGTGTCACTAGCAATGTTGATTCTTCTACAATTCTTCTTCCAAGATTCACAGCTATTGGGCATCACTGGGAGTACATTTCTGTTGAAATAACGGTTCATTGTATCAGTAAGTAGTTTAAGATAATCAAAAATACAGTATAACTTCCCAAGTACCATCTAGCCTAGTCTTCTGGATCCTGTTCAATTTTGGGACCAACTCATTATGCACCTTCAGTGCCTCTGGAAGATAGAGGCACGGACGGACTAATTAGGCATCCAAGTGTATGTCTTAGCCTGGAGAACAGGCGTTTTCATCCATTTAGTTTCCATTAATAGCTTGTCAGGCCAATCTCTTTTGTGTAGGCATGCCTCTTACTGAGGAATCCCTGTAATGTTCTGGGGCTTGACAGTCAGTATAATATTATCGACAAACAGAAGTACCGGGAGGGCCTCACCACATGTGGGGAATACCTCTTCCATTGAGTTATCCAGCTAATAAGTGTTTAACCTGGAATTCAAACCCAAGGTCCTTCCTGATGCTAAGACAAATACTCTTTGCTATACCATGCAGAACTGAATAGAGAATATAGAGATTAGGAGTTCTTAACCTGGCATCCATGGACCCCTTAGATTTCAAGGAGGCTATAAACTTGGATGGAAAAAAATACATCTTTATTTTCACTGATTTTTTGTTTCCTTTGTTATAATCCTATATATTTTATGCATCTAAAAACATTCTGCTGAGAAAAGGTCTATGATATAAAAAAAAAAAGGTTCCTAACACTTGCTGCAGCTGGAACAGGGTAGGGACAGACAACAGAGGGCAGGTACAAGGGGAACCAGATGTCCTCGGCTCCAGTTCCAACTGGAAAGCTGCCGGTTAGTCCCTGAGCTCTGAGTTACTGACAGTATAGGACCAATTTGGGGGTGGTAATTAATTCATTGCCTGGCCTTCATTTTAAAATAAATCCCAAGTGGCCTAGATTGAGAATCATGTGAAAGTTTTAAGTAGCTGGCTTGTTTCTCCATGCCTGGACTCATTTTAGTTAATCAACCAATCAATCTGTGCTTGTATATGCTAGATGCAGG
The DNA here is from genome assembly GCF_900497805.2 of Vombatus ursinus. Taxonomy (NCBI): domain Eukaryota; kingdom Metazoa; phylum Chordata; class Mammalia; order Diprotodontia; family Vombatidae; genus Vombatus; species Vombatus ursinus. Next base: position 3,259 of record NW_020949132.1, on the reverse strand, counting down.
GAATTCCCAGCAGGTGAGCACTCAGAATACCCGGGAATACTGAGATCCACACCTGGCTGGCACAGAGGCTGGCACAAAAGAGGTGCATAATAGATGCTTGTCAACATGGATTCAGAGACAAAAAACAAAACAAAACAAAACAAAACATTTAGTACCCTGAAGGAGCTCACCTTCTGGTGGGAGAGGCAACATGTGCAGAAATAAACATATGCCAAAAATATGCAGAGGAAATATGAGGTGATTGGGGGGATGGGGGATGGGGGTAGGGAAGGTTGCTCTGATGATGGGGTCAATAAAATGGGAAATCTCTGGCCTATGCCTGGGAAGCTTTCTAGATCAAAATTAAAGTACATTGGCAAGCCACTGTCTGTCCCAAGTATGCTTCATTCTACCCAGATTCAATCAGCCCAAGAGAGACTCCTAATGCCTCTCTCTCTCTCTTCCCCCCTACCCAGGGGTGGGGGTGGGGGCGGGGGGTAGGTTTGTTTATGTACCCAACTAGGAAGAGAACCAGGGAAGTTTTTATTCTTCCCTAGGCCTGGAAGAGTTCCAAACCTGAGTCATGCTTGCTGACTTTAGAAACTCTATCTAGCCTGGATTTTGTGGCAATAAATTGCTACAGAGTTTTTAGAAAGCCAGCCAGCCTTGCTAGTCACAGAGAACAGGGCAGGACTTAAGAGCAAAGAATAGAACAGATCTGCGGCTCTGGCTAAAGACTTTAATGGAATTAATCTGGGGAGGGAAGAAGTGCTGGGTGTGTGTGTGTGTTTGTGTGTGTGTGTGTGTGTGGTATATGTATATTGTGTGGTGTGTATATGTATTTGTGTGACATATGTATGTGTGTATGGTATGTGTGTGGTGTATGTATATGTGTGTATTGTGTGGTGTATAGATGTATGGTATGTATATATATATGTATGTGTGGTATGTGTATATGTGTGTAGTGTATATGTATATGTGTGTGGTATGTATAGGTGTGTGGTATATATATGTGTGCATTGTGTGATGTATAGATACCATACACACGCATATCTATACATCACACAATGCACACATATATATACCACACACCTATACATACCACACACATATACATATACACTACACACATATACACATACCACACATACATATATATATACATACCATACATCTATACACCACACAATACACACATATACATACACCACACACATACCATACACACATACATATGTCACACAAATACATATACACACCACACAATATACATATACCACACACACACACACACACAAACACACACACACACCCAGCACTTCTTCCCTCCCCAGATTAATTCCATTAAAGTCTTTAGCCAGAGCCGCAGATCTGTTCTATTCTTTGCTCTTAAGTCCTGCCCTGTTCTCTGTGACTAGCAAGGCTGGCTGGCTTTCTAAAAACTCTGTAGCAATTTATTGCCACAAAATCCAGGCTAGATAGAGTTTCTAAAGTCAGCAAGCATGACTCAGGTTTGGAACTCTTCCAGGCCTAGGGAAGAATAAAAACTTCCCTGGTTCTCTTCCTAGTTGGGTACATAAACAAACCTACCCCCCGCCCCCACCCCCACCCCTGGGTAGGGGGGAAGAGAGAGAGAGAGGCATTAGGAGTCTCTCTTGGGCTGATTGAATCTGGGTAGAATGAAGCATACTTGGGACAGACAGTGGCTTGCCAATGTACTTTAATTTTGATCTAGAAAGCTTCCCAGGCATAGGCCAGAGATTTCCCATTTTATTGACCCCATCATCAGAGCAACCTTCCCTACCCCCATCCCCCATCCCCCCAATCACCTCATATTTCCTCTGCATATTTTTGGCATATGTTTATTTCTGCACATGTTGCCTCTCCCACCAGAAGGTGAGCTCCTTCAGGGTACTAAATGTTTTGTTTTGTTTTGTTTTGTTTTTTGTCTCTGAATCCATGTTGACAAGCATCTATTATGCACCTCTTTTGTGCCAGCCTCTGTGCCAGCCAGGTGTGGATCTCAGTATTCCCGGGTATTCTGAGTGCTCACCTGCTGGGAATTCCCTGCATCTAGCATATACAAGCACAGATTGATTGGTTGATTAACTAAAATGAGTCCAGGCATGGAGAAACAAGCCAGCTACTTAAAACTTTCACATGATTCTCAATCTAGGCCACTTGGGATTTATTTTAAAATGAAGGCCAGGCAATGAATTAATTACCACCCCCAAATTGGTCCTATACTGTCAGTAACTCAGAGCTCAGGGACTAACCGGCAGCTTTCCAGTTGGAACTGGAGCCGAGGACATCTGGTTCCCCTTGTACCTGCCCTCTGTTGTCTGTCCCTACCCTGTTCCAGCTGCAGCAAGTGTTAGGAACCTTTTTTTTTTTATATCATAGACCTTTTCTCAGCAGAATGTTTTTAGATGCATAAAATATATAGGATTATAACAAAGGAAACAAAAAATCAGTGAAAATAAAGATGTATTTTTTTCCATCCAAGTTTATAGCCTCCTTGAAATCTAAGGGGTCCATGGATGCCAGGTTAAGAACTCCTAATCTCTATATTCTCTATTCAGTTCTGCATGGTATAGCAAAGAGTATTTGTCTTAGCATCAGGAAGGACCTTGGGTTTGAATTCCAGGTTAAACACTTATTAGCTGGATAACTCAATGGAAGAGGTATTCCCCACATGTGGTGAGGCCCTCCCGGTACTTCTGTTTGTCGATAATATTATACTGACTGTCAAGCCCCAGAACATTACAGGGATTCCTCAGTAAGAGGCATGCCTACACAAAAGAGATTGGCCTGACAAGCTATTAATGGAAACTAAATGGATGAAAACGCCTGTTCTCCAGGCTAAGACATACACTTGGATGCCTAATTAGTCCGTCCGTGCCTCTATCTTCCAGAGGCACTGAAGGTGCATAATGAGTTGGTCCCAAAATTGAACAGGATCCAGAAGACTAGGCTAGATGGTACTTGGGAAGTTATACTGTATTTTTGATTATCTTAAACTACTTACTGATACAATGAACCGTTATTTCAACAGAAATGTACTCCCAGTGATGCCCAATAGCTGTGAATCTTGGAAGAAGAATTGTAGAAGAATCAACATTGCTAGTGACACAAAGGGAAATGAAAAGATGTGTGGTGGGCATGGTGTAGGCTGAAGCAAATTTCAGGAATGACCTCTGTGCAAGAAATTGGGTTAAAAATATACCTGTGTGTATATATATGTATATGTATATATATTTATATATGTGTGTGTGTGTGT
>NW_020949131.1:0-1127 GCF_900497805.2 Vombatus ursinus | reverse complement strand
GCCATGCTGATTACCCTCCTCCGGCCATTGTCCAGTTTGTCGATGGCTGTCTTAAACCAAGGGGCCCAGAACTGGACACCAGACTCCAGATGGGCTCTGACCAGGGCAGAGCACGGAGGGTAACACCTATCACCACCTTATTCCCAAAAGTCATGTCTTACAAACAGCCCACAGTCATGTTATCCTTTTAAAGATCATGTTGTGAAAATGATGTGGTATTACCTGAGCTTGTCTTCACTGTGCAGAGGCCAATAGGGGGCTGACGAGGCCCTGGGGGCTGGTCAGCTTATTCAGATAAAGTGGTAGATGAGAACCAAGGTGAACATAGGTTTGCCATAAAACTAAGGGAAGCAAATTCCAAAGCCTTGACTCCTGAGGTCCTTCAAGGCTCAGTCCATGCACCGCCACCTACTGGAAGCCATCCCTGATTTCCTGGAGGTTAGCGCTCCCTCTCCTGTTCCTGGGAAGGGAAGGGGGTTGCAATACCAAGGACATTTCCCTTGGGGGCAGGGGCAGGGGCAGGGGGACGAAGGCTCTCTGATTGGCTTGATAAAGCCAGAGAACTCTTCGGCCCTCTGAGGTGGTGGTGGGCCTCAATACAATGTTGGGAGGGGAGCTCCCTTCTGGGTTAGGGTGCCTCAGATCTCCAGGTGTCCCTAAGATCAGATGCTGATATTGTCCCTGGGATAACCAGGTGCAGCTCTCTGGGAGGTTGGCCCAGGTTCAAACCAGAATGTTTTTCTTCCCTGAGGGAGACAAAATGGGGATGATGAGGCCCTCGGGAAGGGAAGGGCAGTGCTGTCCATCAGGATGAAATGAACCCAGAGTGTCCTTATCCCTCGAAGCCAGCACAACCCACAAGGGCAATTTCAGGCTGTGGAAGTTGAAAGCTGAACTAAGATTTTGGGGACCTGCCGTCTATACTTGCATGCACCTTGTATGATCTGCCTGCCCCCTGTGTACACACACATACACCCTGCACACATATCCCCACCCTATGTACACACAAACACACTGAACATACGTATACATACCCTGTATACACACAAACACACTGCATATATGTATACACACCCTATGTACACACAAACACACTGCATATACATATACACACCCTATGTACACAC
>NW_020949130.1:0-1072 GCF_900497805.2 Vombatus ursinus | reverse complement strand
GCCATGCTGATTACCCTCCTCCGGCCATTGTCCAGTTTGTCGATGGCCGTCTTAAACCAAGGGGCCCAGAACTGGACACCAGACTCCAGATGGGCTCTGACCAGGGCAGAGCACGGAGGGTAACACCTGTCACCACCTTATTCCCAAAAGTCATGTCTTACAAACAGCCCACAGTCATGTTATCCTTTTAAAGATTATGTTGTGAAAATGATGTGGTATTACCTGAGCTTGTCTTCACTGTGCAGAGGCCAATAGGGGGCTGACGAGGCCCTGGGGGCTGGTCAGCTTCTTCAGATAAAGTGGTAGATGAGAACTAACATGAACATAGGTTTGCCATAAAACTAAGGGAAGCAAATTCCAAAGCCTTGACTCCTGAGGTCCTTCAAGGCTCAGTCCATGCACCACCACCTACTGGAAGCCATCCCTGATTTCCTGGAGGTTAGTGCTCTCTCTCCTGTTCTTGGGAAGGTAAGGGGGTTGCAATACCAAGGACATTTCCCTTGGGGGCAGGGGCAGGGGCAGGGGGACGAGGGCTCTCTGATTGGCTTGATAAAGCTAGAGAACTCTTCGGCCCTCTGAGGTGGTGGTGGGCCTCAATACAATGTTGGGAGGGGAGCTCCCTTCTGGGTTAGGGTGTCTCAGATCTCCAGGTGTCCCTAAGATCAGATGCTGATATTGTCCCTGGGATAACCAGGTGCAGCTCTCTGGGAGGTTGGCCCAGGTTCAAACCAGAATGTTTTTCTTCCCTGAGGGAGACAAAATGGGGATGATGAGGCCCTCGGGAAGGGAAGGGCAGTGCTGTCCATCAGGATGAAATGAACCCGGAGTGTCCTTATCCCTCGAAGCCGGCACAACCCACAAGGGCAATTTCAGGCTGTGGAAGTTGAAAGCTGAACTAAGATTTTGGGGACCTGCCGTCTATACGTGCATGCACCTCGTATGATCTGCCTGCCCCCTGTGTACACACACATACACCCTGCACACATATCCCCACCCTATGTACACACAAACACACTGCATATACGTATACACACCCTATGTACACACAAACACACTGAACATACGTATACAC
>NW_020949129.1:0-4609 GCF_900497805.2 Vombatus ursinus | reverse complement strand
GTTCATACACACACACACACACACACACACACACACACACACACACATAAAAGTAAACTTTGAAAACAAAAAAATGTAAACTCTTCCTCCCCCAAGCCCAGAGGAAAAGAATGTAACAAGCTATAATGTGGGAGAAAGATGCATTTTGCTTAGCCCCAGAGGGCAGAGCTAGGACCAATAGACAGAAACTTCAGAGAAGCAAACATCAGTTTGATATCACAAAAAACATCTTAATAATTAGAGCTATGGAATGAACTACTCAGGAGGTACTGAGTTCCTCTACATGGGACAACTTCAAGTGGAGACTGGATAGCTACTTATAAACAGGATTCCTGTTCAGGTGCAGATTGGACTAGATAACCTTTAAGGTCCTTTCAACTCTGAGATTGTATGATTTATAAACCTTTTTCTTTAGAAAAAAAAACCATAAATAATCTTCCCCCAAATTCTCAAAATATTAATGTAAGCACCTATGTAGTAGGATTCTTTAATTTTTGAAAAAATAACCTTCAGTCAGTTAATAAGCATTAATTAAGCACTTACTGTGTGCCAGTAGGGCAGCTAGATGGTAAAGTGGATAGAGCACTGGACTAGGAATCAGTAAGACTCATCTTCATGAGTTCAAATCCAGTCTCAGATACTCATTAGCTGTGTGACCTTGGGCAAGTCACTTAACCCTGCTTGCCTCAGTTTCCTCATCTGTAAATTGAACTGGAATAGGAAATGACAAACTGCTCCAGTATCTCTGCCAAGAAAACCCCAAAATGGAGTCATGAAGAGTCAGACATGACTGAAAAGACCCAACAAAAAGAAGTGTGCCAGCTTCTCATAAAAATAATGACAGAGTGGGACAGCTAGGTGGTGTAGTGGATAGAGCCCTGGCCCTGCAGTCAGGAGGACCTGAGTTCAAATCTGGTCTCAGACCAGATACTTGACACTTTCTAGCTGTGTGACCCTGGGCAAGTCACTTAACCCTAATTGCCTCGCTAAAAAACAAACCAAAAATAATAACAATAATAATAATAACAATAATAATAATGACAGACTAACTGAACAGAGAATACGCTGAACTGAAATTACATAGTTTCTTTCAAACTCCTCTCCAACATTTTCTAGTAGGGTAATACACAATCTAGCTGGTTCTACTTCTTGTTCTTGTCCTTCAACTGTGGGTGCTCCCCAAAGTTTGACTCTCAGCCTCCCCCCTAGTCTTCTTTCTCTACTTTCACTGCCCCACTGTGCTGATGCCTCAGATTTATAACTCAAGTCCTCCTTCTTATTGGCATTCTCTCTCATCCCATATTTATAACTTCCTACAGGATATGTCCAATTAGATATGAATCTCAAAAATAAAACAACCCCTCTGGGTTTGTTTCCTGGCTAGTGAAATGAAGTAGTTTTGACTTAAACATTCTATGAATATATTTATCCAAAAATAAATGTATTATCTTCCCCTCATTCCCAACCTACTCAGTAGTAACCTCTTACTTAGTGCTTGTTGAATTGGCTTGAACTGGCTCCTTTTCCCAACTATCCAGTCAGTTGTCCCTATTATTTTAGTCTCCCAGGCTTGATACCTCCAAGCTATCTTTGTCTCTCTCCTCTTCTTCATTCCTTTCTATCCAGTCTATTCTGAGGCTTGCTTCCCAGGCTTATAGAGTTGGAAGGGACAGTGGTGTCAAGTTCAAAAAGAAATGGATCTCTGCAGGCTGCATATTGATTTCGAAAATCACAAATTAACATTATTCATGTTGTATTGTATTTTTATTTATTTTGTTAAACATTTCACAATTATAATTTAATCTGGTTCCAGCTCACAAGCCTACTCAGCTGCAAGTCTAATTTAGTCCAACTCCCTAATTTTATAGATGAGGAAACAGAGGTCTGGAGAGGTTAAGTGACTTGCCTAACATCACACATTTAGTAAGTAGCAGAGTTTGGATTTAAACTCAGATCTTCTAACTCCAAATTCAGTGCTCTCCCTACTATACCATGTTTTGATGTTGTTGTTGTTTTTCTGTTTCTGCCCTTGGCTCTCCATTTCCAGACCCATCACCCTAATTCAAATTTTTGTCATCTCATATCTAATTTACTCTAACAGTCACTCCATCAAAAAGTCTCACAGTTGATGTTTTTTGCCTTCAGGCTCCCCCGTCTTCCAATTCTTTTTATGTAGTATTGCCAAAGTTGTGCTTTCATGCTTTCATACCATCTTATTACTCCCCTACGAAATAAACTACAGTGGTTCTCTGAGTACCATGTAAGGTCAAGTTCTTCTTTTTGGCTCTCATTGCCATCCATAATCTGTCCCCATTCTGTTTCTTTTTTTTTTAATTCAATTTGATTTTCAGTTCCAAATTCTCTCCCTCCCACTTCCTCTCCTCCAAACCCCGAGAAAGCAAGAAAATAAAACCCGTTACAAATATGTATAGTCAAGCAAAACAAATTCCCTCATTAGCCATGTTCCCTCCCCTTCCCCCTAAGAAAATACTTCAGTCTGCACTCTGAGTCCATTACCTCTCCACTGGAGGTAGATAGCGTATTTTTTCATGAGTGCTCTGGAACTCTGTTTAGTTGATCAGAATTCCTAAGTTTTTATCTTTACAACACTGTTATTGCATAGATTGTTCCCCTGATTCTGCTAACTTCACTTTGTATCAGTTCATTTAAGTCTTCTCAAGATTTTCTAAAACCATCCCCTTCATTTCTTACATGATAGCATTCCATCATATACCATCATATACATACATATATCATAACTTGTTCAGCTACTCCCATGGTACCCTCTCAGTCTCCAATTCTTTGCCATCAGAAAAAGAGCTTCTATAAATGTTTTTGTGCAGATGGATCTTTTTCCTCTTTCTTTTATCTCTTTGAGAGGTATGGACCTGGTATTGATATCACTGAGTCAAAGGTTTTGCAAGTTCAATAATTTTTTTCTCTCCATTCTGTTTGTCATCCATAATCTGTCCCACAACCTTATTCCCCAACATACTCTCTCTGCTACTTTCAAGCTAGACCTCACTTCACTCTCCCCTGTACACATCCCAGTCTACTTGTTCCTGCCTTTACATCTTTTGTTGATACACTTAAGCGTTTCTTCCTCCCACCTGTATAAACCTTACTTAGCTCAAATCTCACCTAGAATCATAGGATGTAGAGTTGAAATCACTTTAGTTCAACCTCAGTGTTTAACAGAATGTGTGATCATTAGGGTGGTTCAATCACTCCTATTTGCCCCCTTCATCCTACTACTGAATCATTGCTCAGTTGGGTTTCCTAGTATAAATGATCATCTATTCTGGAAAGTAGTATCAAAGAATCTGTACCTTTTTGTGAGTTGGAGAAGCCAACCAGAAATAGCACTTCTGGCAAAATACCTCAACATTAGATATAGCTCTATCACTTTTCTAGGAATGTTTCCCCTTCAATGGCTTCCTCCCAGCAATGTTCCCAATGAGTATGTTGCTTGTCCTTCATTTTTTAAAAAAAAATTTTTATTAATTAATTTAGTTTTAGTTTTCAACAATCACTTCCATAAGCTTTTGAGTTTTAAATTTTCTCCCCCTCCTTCCCTTTCTCCCTCCCCAAGAAAACGTACTATCTGATATAGAAAGGCTCTATATCGTACATTCCTATTAAACATATTTTCACATTAGGCATGTTGTAAAGAAGAATTAGAACCAATAGGAGGAATCACAAGAAAGAAGAAACAAAACAAAAAAGAAAAAAAAAGAGCAAATAATATGCTTCGATCTGCATTCAAAGTCCATAATTCTTTCTCTGGATGTGGATAGCATTTTCTTTTTCTTTTTTTTTTTTTTGGTGAGGCAATTGGGGTTAAGGGACTTGCCCAGGGTCACACAGCTAGTAAGTGTCAAGTGTTTGGTCTGAGGCTGGATTTGAACTCAGGTCCTCCTGACTTCGGGGCCAGTGCTCTATCCACTGCACCACCTAGCTGCCCTGATAGCATTTTCCATCATGAGACTCGGAGATGTCTTAGATCCTTGCATTGCCGATAAGAGCTAAGTCTGTCAAAGTTAGTCATCGAACAACGTGGCTGTTACTGTGTACATTTCCTTGGTTCTGCTCCCTTCACTCAGCATCAGACCATACAAGTCTTTCCAGGTTTTTCTGAAGTCTGCTTGCTCATCATTTCTTATAGCACAATAGTATTCCATTATATTCATGTACCACAACTTGTTCAGCCATTCCCCAACTGATAGGCATCCCCTCAATTTCCAATTCTTTGCCACTAAACAAAGAGCTCCTATAAATATTTTTGTACAACTGGGTCCTTTTCCTATTTTTATGATCTCTTTGGGATATAGCCCTAGAAGTACTATTGCTGGGTCAAAGGGTATGCACATTTTTATAGCCCTTTGGGCATAGTTCCAAACTGGTTGGATCAGTTCACAACTCCACCAACAATGCAACAATTTTCCCACATCTTCTCCAACATTTATCATTTTCCTGTTTTGTCATGTTGGCCAATCTGATAGGTGTGATGTGGTACCTCAGAGCTGTTTTGATTTGCATTTCTCTAATCAATAGTGATTTATAGCATTTTTTCATATGACTATAGACAGCTTTAATTTCTTCATCTGAA
>NW_020949128.1:0-2183 GCF_900497805.2 Vombatus ursinus | reverse complement strand
ATATAGCCTACGTGTGTCGTATATGTCTATGTGTGTGTATATATGTGCATGTGCTTGCGCATGTAAATATAATGGAATATAATAGAATCTGAAAAGGATGATGACTTTGGATTCTGAGATTAGCTTTATTTTCATGTTTTGTCTAGTTAAATTAAAAAACAAAAGTCCTGTGAACTGTTAAAATGGAAGAAACTCCAGGTCCAAAAAGGGGGACTTGGAATGAGCCATAGTCTAATTACAGTTTACAAAGATTATAAATGCATTTATTGCCTGGGAAAGAGCTTGCAAGCTGGAACAGTGAGACAGTGTCCTTATCTGTTCAAAGGGGATTTAGAGCGAGGTACTTATATTTTTTAACTAAAGGAAGGCAGGGAATTGGGGAAAAAGGCTAGAATTGGGCAGGTCCTAGAAAGGAATGAGGCTGGGAGAGTGAGGAATTCCAGGTGGTAGAGCTAATGGCCCTTTGAGAACCTCAGGATTCACTGAGGCCTCGGGAGGTGTTCTCCATCATAAACAGTCCTGGCAGTTCAAGGCTTGAGCACAAACAATAAGATAAGGGGATGTCTCCAAAAACTATAAAATAGGATGTGTCCAAGAGCCCCATAACCAACAGTTAGGGGAGTCTCTGCAGATAAGGATGTCTCTTGAAGGTCCATAAACCACCAAATGGCTCAGGGTCTGCTTCAAAGCCGGTATGAGCTTCATTGGCTTCCGAGTTACTGATTTTCTCTATGTCCAGCTAGGTTTACTCTCAGCCACTGCAAAGAATTATTGGTATATCAAGCAGCCCTGTGTCTTGGCTAATGCATGTAGTCCTCACACATCTCTTCTTGGTTACCTGGATAATTGGGGGGGGACTCAAGCAAATCAAGGTAGTTAGCATATCCATTTTTACATTCTTATTCCCATTCATTCACTTGGGAGAGTTTTACAGTTTAAAAAAAAATAGGCATCTAGAACAGAGTGAGCCTTTGGCAGTTTGTTGGCAAGGAAGTCTCTAAAACATACCATGATTAAGTGTGGTTTGGCCAAATAAAGCATAGAATTCATCGGGCTTTCAGACTTCACTCACCTGTATCTCCTGATCACCAAAGCCATTGTCTCACTAACGAATTTTGAGAGTCAGAAAGCCCGTTGAATTCTATGCTTTATTTGGCCAAACCACACTTAATCATGGTATGTTTTAGAGACTTCCTTGCCAACAAACTGCCAAAGGCTCACTCTGTTCTAGATGCCTATTTTTTTTTAAACTGTAAAACTCTCCCAAGTGAATGAATGGGAATAAGAATGTAAAAATGGATATGCTAACTACCTTGATTTGCTTGAGTCCCCCCCAATTATCCAGGTAACCAAGAAGAGATGTGTGAGGACTACATGCATTAGCCAAGACACAAGGCTGCTTGATATACCAATAATTCTTTGCAGTGGCTGAGAGTAAACCTAGCTGGACATAGAGAAAATCAGTAACTCGGAAGCCAATGAAGCTCATACCGGCTTTGAAGCAGACCCTGAGCCATTTGGTGGTTTATGGACCTTCAAGAGACATCCTTATCTGCAGAGACTCCCCTAACTGTTGGTTATGGGGCTCTTGGACACATCCTATTTTATAGTTTTTGGAGACATCCCCTTATCTTATTGTTTGTGCTCAAGCCTTGAACTGCCAGGACTGTTTATGATGGAGAACACCTCCTGAGGCCTCAGTGAATCCTGAGGTTCTCAAAGGGCCATTAGCTCTACCACCTGGAATTCCTCACTCTCCCAGCCTCATTCCTTTCTAGGACCTGCCCAATTCTAGCCTTTCTCCCCAATTCCCTGCCTTCCTTTAGTTAAAAAATATAAGTACCTCGCTCTAAATCCCCTTTGAACAGATAAGGACACTGTCTCACTGTTCCAGCTTGCAAGCTCTTTCCCAGGCAATAAATGCATTTATAATCTTTGTAAACTGTAATTAGACTATGGCTCATTCCAAGTCCCCCTTTTTGGACCTGGAGTTTCTTCCATTTTAACAGTTCACAGGACTTTTGTTTTTTAATTTAACTAGACAAAACATGAAAATAAAGCTAATCTCAGAATCCAAAGTCATCATCCTTTTCAGATTCTATTATATTCCATTATATTTACATGCGCAAGCACATGCACATATATACACACACATAGACATATACGACACACGTAGGCTATAT
>NW_020949127.1:0-1682 GCF_900497805.2 Vombatus ursinus | reverse complement strand
TCTATCTATCTATCTATCTATCTATCTATCTATCTATCTATCTATCCATCTATCTATCTATTTTTCCCCCTCCAATACCCTAATACTGACAAAGGTCTCATGAGTTACAAATATCATCTTTCCATGCAGGAATGTAAATAGTTCAACCTTAATAAGTCTCTTATGATTTCTCTTTCCTATTTACCTCTTCAAGTTTCACTTGAGTCCTGTATCTGAAAGTCAAATTTTCTATTCAGCTCTAGTCTTTTCATCAAGAGTGCTTGAAAGTCCTCTATTTCACTGAATGACTATTTTCCCCCCTGAAGGATTACACTCAGTTTTGCTGGGTAGATGATTCTTGTTTGTAATCCTATCTTCTTTGCCCTCCAGAATATTATATTCCATGCCCTGCAGTCTCTTAATGTAGAAGCTGCTACATCTTGTGTTATCCTGATTGTGTTTCCATAATACTTGAATTGTTTCTTTCTGGCTGCTTGCAATATTTTCTCCTTGACCTGGGAACTCTGGAATTTGACTACAATATTCCTAGGAGTTTTCCTTTGGGGATCTCTTTCAGGAGGTGATTGGTGGATACTTTCAATTTCTATTTTGCCCTCTGGTTCTAAAATATCAGGGCACTTTTCCTTGAGAATTTCTTGAAAGATGATGTCTAGGTACTTTTTTTGATCATGGCTTTCAGATAGTCCAATAATTTTTAAATGATCTCTCCAGGATCTATTTTCCAGGTCAGTTGTTTTTCCAATGAGATATTTCATGTTGTTTTCTAATTTTTCATTCTTTTGGATTTGTTTTACAGTGTCTTGATTTCTCATAAAGTCATTAACTTCCAATTGTTCCTTTCTAATTTTTTTAATTTTAATTTTTAAATTTTTTTTCTTTTTTTTTTTAGTTTTCAATGTTTACTTCCATAAGATTTTGAGTTCCAAATTTTCACACCATCTCACCCCTCCCCCACCCCAAGATGGCATGCATTCTGAATACCCCTTCCCCTAGTCTGCCTTCCCTTCTCTTTCTTTCTCCCATCCCCTTCCTCTTCTATTTTCCTGTAGGGCAGGATGGATTTCTGTACCCCATTTCCTGTATTTCTTATTTCTGAGTTGCATGTGAAAACATTTGTTTTTAAACATGTGTTTGTAAAACTTTGGGTTCCAAATTTTCTCCCTTCTTCCCTCCCTACCCACCCTCATTGAAAAGGCAAGCATCTCAATACAGGCCATACATGTGCAGTCATGCAAAATACTTCCATAGTAGACATGCTGTGAAAAACTAACTCTATTTCCCTTAATCCTATCCCACCCCCCCATTTATTCTACTCTTTCTTTTGACCCTGTTCCTCCTCAGAAGTATTTGCTTCTGATTACCCCCTTTCCTAATCTTCCCTCCTCTCTATCATCTCCCTACTCTCTACATCTCCTATTTTCCTGTAGGGTAAGACAGATTTCCATACCCAATTGAGTGTGTATGTTATTCCCTCCTTAAGTAAAATTCCATGAAAACAAGATTCACTCATTCTCTCTCACCTTCCCCTATTTCCCCTCCACTGTAAGAGCCATTACTTTTCTGTTTTTTTTTTGTGAGATAATTTACTCCGTTCAACATTTCCCTTTCTCCTTCTCCTAGTATAATCCTCTCTCGCCCCTTAATTTTATTCTCCAGATATGACCCCTTCATCTTCAACTCAC
>NW_020949126.1:0-7804 GCF_900497805.2 Vombatus ursinus | reverse complement strand
GCACCCCACCGGACCCTGTTCCCTTCCCGGCACCCCACCGGACCCTGTTTTGTAACCGGACAGTATAAATATCTCAGATGAAACCCTCGGTGGGACGGCCCCTGGGATGCACGCCTGGGGTCCGTCGCCGGCCGGCTCAAATAAACGCGCTCTCAATTAAAGTCAATTGGGTGTGATGCTCTGATTTCTCTCGGGCGTCCAGTTCATTTGGAGGTCCCACCGAGATCGCCCTTTGGGCCAGCTGCTTCGGCGTTGCTGGAAGGCCGGGGTGGGACGTGTTCAGGGGATGGCCACCGGGAAGATGTGCCCCGGCCCCGAACACTGACTTATCCCGTGCGAACCAGCCCGCCCCGTATTCTTCCTCTAAATTTCTTAATTGGGCACCAAGCGCTCTGGTCTCAGTCTGATCGGTGAGTACTCAACGGAAGTAAGTGGCCTGGCTGGACGCAGCTGTAACGCCCTTACTGACCTCCACGGGACGCCGTGTGAGAGTCCTGATTATCTGCAGTCTGGCGCCACATGTTAATGTCTGGAGTGTTGCCTTAACTGTTTATGTCTGTCTTATATGTTTTATCTGTCTGTGATTGTCCTAATTGATTCGCCTCTTCCCGTCCGTGATGGGTCAGGGGCCGTCAAGCCCCGCACCAGGGACCCCTCTCTCAGTTGTCCTACAGAATTTTAAACAGTTTCGGCGCATTGCCAAGGGATATGGGTTTCAGGTTACCAAAGAAAATTTGTCCACTTTTTGCCAACAAGAATGGCCTACATTTGGGGTTGGGTGGCCCCCGGAAGGGACATTTGACGTGACCATTACTGGGAGGGTCAGGAAGATTGCTTATGGGACCCCTGGCCATCCCGATCAGATCCCATATATAACTGCATGGATAGATTTTAAACCCCCATCAAAGCCACTCCGGGTTCAAGCTTTGTCCAAAGTTGGGGTGCACTCGGGGCCAACATCCGGTCAAAAAGTTCCCGGGACTACGCAAATAGGAGCCAAGGTCTTACCCCCTTCCGATCCTGACCCCCTGGACCCGGCTGAGCCCCGACCCCCACCATATCCTGTTCAGGGGTCGAGCCACCCCTCGGCCCCGCCTCTGACAAGTCCTCCTCATACTCGAACAGGGACGCCTTACGGCTCCTCCGGGTCCGGGTTTTCCCCCGACTCCACTGTATCTGCCTTTCCCCTGCGACAGGTCCCCACGACCCCCGGGGAGTCGGGGAGACCCTTCATGGTCTATGTCCCCTTTTCAACCAGTGATTTATACAATTGGAAACAACAGAATCCGTCCTTTTCGGACAAGCCCCAAAGTCTGATTTCCCTTTTGGAGACAGTCTTCTATACACACCAGCCTACTTGGGATGACTGTCAGCAGCTCCTGCGGGTTCTTTTCACCACTGAGGAGCGTGATAAGATCATATTGGAAGCCAGGAAAAGGGTTATGGACCCCGACGGCCGCCCCTCAACTGATCCGGGCCGCCGGAATCATGTTTTTCCCGAAAGTCGCCCTGACTGGGACCCAAATTCTGATCGGGGGCGAGAGGCTTTGGACAGGTATCGCCAGTTACTGTTAGGGGGGTTAAGGGCAGCAGCGCGGAAGCCCACCAATATGTCTAAGGTTAGTGAGATAAAGCAAGGGAAAAGTGAATCTCCAGCTGCTTATTTGGAAAGATTGTATGAGGCCTACAGCACTTACACCCCCATTGACCCTGAGGACCCTAACAACCGGAGAGCAGTGGTGATAGACTTTGTGTCTAATTCGGCTCCTGACATCCGGCGAAAACTGCAAAAATTGGATGGATTCGAGGGTAAGACTCTTACTGAACTCATGGAAGTAGCCAAGCGAGTTTATGACTCCCGGGAGGAACTGCAAGAAAAACAGGCACGCTCCATGACACGGGCAGTCGTGGCAGCTCTGGCACAAATCCCGGGGGACAGGCAAAGCGGGAAAGGGGGAAGGCCTGGTCCCCGGCCTCAAGGGAGAAATACGGGCAGGCCCCCCCTAGGCCGAGACCAATGTGCATATTGCAAAGCTACTGGCCACTGGAAGTCCGAATGCCCAAATCGGCAGCAAAAGACTAAACCAGAGCCGGTCCTAACCTTGGACATGGATGATTAGGGGTGCCCTGGCTCCAAGTCTACTATGACCCTGGACCCCCTGGAGCCAAGGGTGACACTCACTGTTGGGGGTCGGCCAATCTCTTTCCTCGTAGACTCAGGGGCAGCGGCATCAGTTCTGAACTTTCCACTAGGTCCCCTGTCCTCCTCTAAAATACAGGTCCAGGGGGCTACAGGCCGTATCCAAGCAGTGCCTTTCACCACCGCCCGTGAAGTCCGGCTAGGGGAGGGCTCGGTGTCTCACTCTTTTCTGGTCATGCCCGACTGTCCCTACCCCCTCCTGGGTCGAGACCTCTTGCATAAACTCCAAGCTGTAATTTCTTTTAAGGGACCTACTCCCACCCTGGGGGTCAGCGTGCCCCAGCTCGTCTTGACCTGTCCCCTCTCCGAGGAGTCCCGCCTCCTTTCTCCCAGGCGGCCGTCAGTTGATGCCCCGTCCCCACTGCTGAGTCAGTACAGGAGTTTAGTGCCGGGAGTGTGGGCTGAGTTAAACCCTTTTGGGCTAGCTGCCCACCAGGCCCCTGTGGTGGTCCAACTCCTGTCTACTGCTACTCCTGTGCGGGTCCAACAGTATCAGGTATCCCGACCTGCTCTTCTGGGAATCAAACCCCATATCGACCGACTTCTTCAGGCTGGCATACTACGACCATGTCAAAGTCCTTGGAACACTCCCCTGTTGCCGGTCCGTAAGCCCGGATCTGGAGATTTTCGCCCAGTCCAGGACTTGCGGGAGGTGAATGCCAGGGTGGAGACGGTCCATCCCACTGTGCCTAATCCGTATACCTTGTTGTCCTCTTTGACTCCAACCCGCACATGGTACACTGTCTTGGACTTGAAGGACGCTTTCTTTTCCATCCCGCTGGCCCCTATCAGCCAGCCTATATTCGCTTTCACATGGACCGACCCCTCAACCGGAACGTCCTCCCAACTAACCTGGACTCGATTGCCTCAAGGGTACAAGAACTCTCCTACTCTTTTTGGCTCAGCCCTGGCCTCGGACCTAGCCAGGTTTCGCGTATCCCACCCCGAGGTCACACTCCTCCAGTATGTGGATGACCTGCTGCTGGCCGCTTCATCCGAGACGACCTGCCGAGATGCCACACTGCACCTCCTGCAGCTATTGGACAAGTCGGGCTATCGGGTTTCGGGTAAGAAAGCTCAGCTGTGCTTACAATCTGTTATCTATCTAGGATTCACCCTGCAGTCCGGACAAAGGCTGCTTTCGCGGGAACGTGTGTCAGCTATCCTGGGCATGCCGGCCCCAGCAACCCGCCGCGGGCTCCGCGAATTTCTGGGAATGGCCGGGTACTGCCGACTGTGGATCTTAGGATTTGCGGAAATCGCTAAACCACTGTATGAGGCACTGTCAGGTGAGCCTGCCAAGTTCCTGTGGGGACCAAGGCAGGAGGAGGCTTTTAACAAACTGCGCGGAGCGTTAGCTAGCACCCCCGCTCTTGCCCTGCCAGACCTGACTAAGCCGTTCCGCCTCTATGTCTCAGAATCTCAGGCAGTGGCCAAGGGAGTGCTAACCCAGCCTTTGGGGCCCTGGAATCGCCCAGTAGCCTATCTTTCCAAGCAGCTTGACTCGGTCGCTGCTGGGTGGCCTACATGTCTTCGAACTGTCGCGGCTGTCGCGACCCTGGTCAGGGAGGCAACAAAGCTGACCTTCGGCCAGCCCCTTGAGATTTCTGCATCTCACCACCTGGAGCAGTTGCTGCACACCCCTCCCACTCGGTGGATCTCTAATTCTCGTCTGACTCACTACCAGTCCCTCCTGTTGGATCCAACCCGCATAACCTTCTCTGCGCCCGTGACCTTGAACCCCGCTACGCTGCTTCCCAACTCCCCGCCGGCATCACCGCTGCATGATTGCCTGGACGTCCTTGACGCCATCCACACCTCCCGGCCCGGCCTTACCGATGTACCTATGACCAGCCCTGACATGATCCTCTTCACAGATGGCAGCAGCTTCGTGGAGGATGGGATTCGGAGGGCCGGGGCCACAGTGGTGACCCCGACCGAGACCCTCTGGGACGCAGCCCTGCCGCCTGGTTCTTCTGCCCAGCGGGCAGAGCTGGTTGCCTTGACACAGGCACTCCGGCTCGCGAAGGGCAAGAGAGTCAATATCTACACTGACAGCAGGTATGCATTCGCGACTGTCCATGTTCACGGATTCGTGTACCAGCAGCGCGGCCTGCTAACCTCAGCAGGGAAAGAGATCAGGAATAAGAGGCAGATTCAGGATCTCCTGGATGCTGTCTGGCTTCCCAAAGAGGTGGCAGTCATCCATGTCCCAGCTCACACCCGTGGGACGGACCCCCAGTCGCAGGGAAATGCAGCCGCAGATAGAGCCGCCCGTGTGGCCGCAAGAAGGACGCCTCTCCCCACCTTCGCTGTCCAGACGGAAAATTTGTTGCCCGCACGACCTTCTTACCAGTCCGGCGATCCGGATGGCGTGCCTGAAAAGGGGGGGATGGAGAAGACACCCAAACGGTCTGTTAATCCTGCCCAAAGCCCTCCTGCCCCCTCTATTGATGACCCTCCATGACCTCACCCATCTAGGCGGAACCAGGCTCTATGACCTGGTGAGTAGGCATTTCTACAGCCCAGGGATGAAACAGGCAGCTGAGGAGGCGGCCAGGAGATGCAGTACATGTGCAAAGATCAACCCCCGGACAGCGACGAGGGTGCCGGCTGATAGACCACGGGGGACCTTCCCCGGGGATCACTGGGAAGTTGATTTCACCGATATGGGACCTGGACAGGGGGGGTACCGATTCCTCCTTGTATTCATAGACACGTTCTCCGGGTGGCCAGAAGCGTTCCCAGTAAAAGCCGAAACCGCCACGGTAGTTGCAAAAAAACTGTTCTTTGAAATCATTCCCAGATTCGGCTTGCCAGCTTCAATAGGGTCCGACAATGGGCCGTCATTCGTATCTGCAACAATTCAGAACTTATCCAAGATGCTGGGACTGAAGTGGAAGCTACATTGTGCGTACCGGCCTCAGAGTTCAGGGCAAGTAGAAAGGATGAATAGGACTTTGAAGGAGCACATTGCTAAGCTCAAACTGGAAACTGGCGATAACTGGGTTAGCCTCCTCCCTTTCGCTCTCCTTCGGGCTAGGTGTACTCCTAACTCTTCCACTCTCTCTCTCTCCCCATACGAGATTCTTTATGGGGCACCCCCACCTGTCCTACCAAAGGTAACGGGGGCGACCCCAGCCCCGGATTTTACTAACCCCACTCTTCTTAAGTCCTTTCAGGCACTCCGGGAGGTCCAAGACGCGGTACGATCGGTCCTGAAGGCTGCGGGGAAAAGTTCGAATCCTGCCGCTACCTTGGAGGCCTTGACACCTGGAGACTGGGTCCTCACCCGCAAACTGCCTGCCGGATCGGCTCTGGAACCGCGGTGGACTGGGCCCTACCAAGTGATCCTCTGCAACCCATCGGCCGTGAAAGTCGCAGGTCGAAAGGCTTGGATACATCGGTCACACATCAAGAAGACTCCGGCACCTGAGCCCGCGAAATGGAAAGCAGAGGCGGTGTCGGATCTAAGGCTCCGGCTCTCCAAAACTTGATTCTTTCGCTTCTCCTGTTTGCTTATGAGGAATATCCCGCAGTCTGTAACCCCTACCGCCCCACGCCACATAGGTGGATTCTATCCCGCACCAATGATGGCACCATCATACAGACCTTAACTTGCTATGGCCCGCCTACTTTCAGGTTTGACCTCTGTGCCCTCTTAGGATCGGGATGGAATAGAGATAGGCACCTGCAGGACCCTGTGACGGGAGGGGGCGGGCACTGCCCTACTATTCCCATACCAGCCACCCAACATGGAGCAGGACAAGGTGAATATAATATCAGGGGCATCCAGTTCTATGCCTGTCCTGCTACCGGAAGCCCCTCTTGCCGTGGAGACGGCAGTTTTCACTGCGCAGAATGGGGGTGTGAGACAGTGGCAGACTGGATTCCTGGGGGTGGAAAAGACCCGCTCATCACTTTGGAAAGACAGTCACCTCTCCCGTATTCCTGCTGGCCTGGAAAATGCAACCCCATGATCTTAACGGTCAAACAGTACACGGATGATTCATGGAATCTTGGGCATTCATGGGGGTTGAGGTTGTATATGACTGGATGGGACAACGGTGTCCTCTTTACAATACAAAAGGTCGCCCTACCCGTTCAGCCCCTTCCCATAGGCCCCAACCCTGTCCTCAACCCACGGGCCAAGATAGATCTGATTCTGTCTGCTGAGCCCTCTGCTACATCAGGGTCGGCGACTCTGAAAACACCCGGTGCCCCTGGGGCCTCCATACTTGACACCCTTACTGCAGTCCATGCATTCTTGAATTCCTCCGACCCCAATGTCACTACCGCCTGCTGGCTGTGTCTAAACCCGGCTCCCCCATACTTTGTGGGGGTTGCTTTGGAGTTAAACAGTTCATTTCTGGGGAACTTGTCCATGCAGAACCCCTCCTCCACAGCAATCCCCGCCCGCTGTAACCCAAATAGGCCTAAATTGACGTTGGATGACGTCCAGGGCACAGGGACGTGCTTGCTTGGACCTGACTACCCGTTGAGAGCTTCCCCATTTAATTCAACCTGCACTTCTGTTATCTTAGTCACACCCTCGTCCAATAGGCCGGGCTTCCTGATAACCACCCCACCCGAGACTTGGTTCGCCTGCACTCTGGGCCTCACCACCTGTATACAAGATCGCCACTTCCTCAGCCCCACTGAGATCTGTGTGATAGTTAGGGTGTTCCCACAAGTGTATGTGTATTCCGAGGAGGGGGCCACTGAACACTTTGGCCTACCCCGCTCCAGAAGGGCAGCCCCTATCTTAGTGCCCTTGCTGGTGGGGCTCGGGGTGGCCGGGTCTGCAGCCGTGGGAGCAACCGCCCTAGTGCAGGGAAAGGCAGATTATGCGGCCCTCAGTACCCAGGTGGATAAGGACCTACGAGCTCTGGAGGGACTAGTCTCCCACCTGGAGACTTCCCTGGATTCCCTAGCGGAGGTGGTACTTCAGAACCGCCGCGCCCTTGACCTGTTATTCCTGAAACAGGGGGGGTTGTGTATGGCCCTGGGAGAGACCTGTTGTTTCTATACCAATCGTTCAGGTGTCATCCGGGAATCCCTACAGGCATTAAGGCAGCGGTTAGATGATAGGGACCGAGCCCGAGCCCGCAGCTCCTCCTGGTACCAGGACTTGTATAACTGGTCCCCCTGGCTCACCACCCTACTCTCTGCTATAATGGGCCCCTTGGTTCTTCTCCTCCTAGGATTATTGGTCGCCCCTTGCATCATGAATTGTCTCTCCCGCTACATCCAGCAGCGTATACAGTCTCTGAAACTGTTTGTCCTACGCAAATCCTATACACCCCCAGATTTGGAAGAGTTAGCGCCCCTGGACTCTGTTGAGTCCTCTGTATAACTTGCTCTTGAAAAGGGGGGAATGTGATAGACCCCCCGTTAGGGACCCTGGGGCACCACACCCCGGGGCCTCTGGCTCAGCTTCCCCTAACGGCTGTTACAACACCCTGGGTGAAATCCTCAAGGGTGGGGTGCAACATCCTGTTCTGTAAATGACCTGATCTGTCTTCCCGGCACCCCACCGGACCCTGCTCCCTTCCCGGCACCCCACCGGACCCTGTTCCCTTCCCGGCACCCCACCGGACCCTG
>NW_020949125.1:0-2098 GCF_900497805.2 Vombatus ursinus | reverse complement strand
GGGAATCAGAGAACCATTAAATAATATGGCAGCAGGCTCAGAATGTTGTTGGCTATGGTTATTAGATCTTTGGGGTCACATAGAGTTAAAATTATTGAGGTTTTAAAAAATATATATTATGTACTTAATTATTTTTTTTAATTGAAAAAGAAATACAAACTACTTCAGTGTATAGTTTCTACTTCTGGTGGAGAATTAAACTGTCAGTAATCTTCTTGCCTTTAGATGGACTAGGTTGTTATTAAGCTCTAGATAAGCCTCTGGCTGTGTTGCCTGGGTTCCTGGGAAATTTTTTTGACATGATAATGTCTCTGTGTGTTTTCTCTGGTTTGATGACTAGTGTGAAGTCATGGGGGAATCAGAGCACTATGTCTGCACTTGCCCCTCCCCAGTCCATACCCAGTACCCATCCCTTTTCATCTAGTGGATGATGACCAAGCTCCATTTTTTTTGCCAGGGGTTAATGCCAGGGGTTACCCTCAGATTGACCCTTGAGGGGATGGGGCAAAGTCTCAAACAGTCACAATGTATCTGAAGTGCATCCTGATCTGTATCTGAAAGGCCTTATCCTCACAGACTCAGATCTCCCACACAATTTATGACTAAGAGGCAGCATGATATTACTGGCCAGATAGCTGGACCTGGAGTCAGGAAGACTTGGGTTCAAATCCCACCTTGGATGCTTGCAAACCACATGACCATGGACCAATAGCTTAACCTCTAAGAGCCTCAGTTTTCTCAGAGGGAATAATACTGGTACTGCCTCCCCCACTGGAGTGTTGTGGGGATAGGGTTTTGCAAACTTTTAGAGTACTGTATAAATATAGGTAGCCATTAACCATGCTACAGAGATAGACATGCTCCTGACCTTGCTATCACCCACAAGTGTTTTATTTCCATGTTCATGAATTCTGACATTCCTTTATCTGATCATAATCTTTGACAATTCCATCTTTTCCTTATGTTTTATTACCCCTATCTGTGTTATTCACCTTCACTATGACCTGCATTCCTTTCACCCCCTAGTTCTTTCCCAGGCCATCCCCCCTCCATTGGTTACACTGTCTTCCCTTTTTTATCTCAACACTTTAGTAAGCCAGTTCAACTCTACACTTGAATCCCTTTCTCTCTTGCCCTATTACTTATCATGCCATGCCAAAACCCAGCCTTAGGTTACCAGTTAGCTCTTTGGCTCCTATTAATGTGTTGATAAATTTATCTGAAGAAAAATCATGAAACAGTGCCAATTGGGTCCACTACCAACTTATCTTACGTAATCTCAACTGGGCTACCTTTGTAGCAAGGCAACCTTTTTATACCTCTCTAATTAATTAGCTGTCCTACTCAACACAGCGGCTATTTTGAACCATTTCATCCCTCCTCAAACCCCTCTATGGCACTCTTTCCCCCAGTCTTCTAAGTTGAGGACCTCTCTTCATACTTCACCAAAAAAAAAAAAAATTGAAACCATTCACTGAGAGCTCACTCATTTTCCCTCCTCCTCTTCATACATCATACATCACTCAGATATCTTTCCTCACTATCCCTCCTTTATTTGTCTTGCATGAAAAAGTTGCCCTTTTCTTTTCCAAGGTAAATCCCTCTTCATGCTCCCTTGATCCCATCCTCTCTTTCCTTTTTCAAGAAAAAGGGGGACCATCTGGCATCTGGGGACCAAATGAGATAATATATGTGAAAGGACTTTGGACAACTGTGAAACTGCTATATAAAGGTAGGGTATTAATTATTCTTCCCTTCAAGCAATACTGTCCTACCTAACTGGGATCATCATCTATCAGAAGTATGTGGGCAGGCTAGCAGATATTTCCAGAGGTATTGCTAACTTTCTTAGGTAGTTTTTATATAGATATGAATTACATATGGACTGGTGACCTGGGTGCTGGGAGAGGGGGATGTTAGTAGTAGATCTAAGACAATGAAACACTCCAACAGACAGACACACTGCCGGGGACCTCTGCCTGTTAGAGAGGGTAAATGTGGGGTTGGAGATGAAGGGGAGGATTAGGGAGAAGAGGAAAGTTCATTTACAGACTGGGAATCAGAGAACCATTAAATAATATGGCAGCAGGCTCAGAAT
>NW_020949124.1:0-1223 GCF_900497805.2 Vombatus ursinus | reverse complement strand
ACAGATTGTTAGAACAGGAAGAGTTCGTAGAACACAGAATGTTAGTGTTGGATGTGTTCTTAGAATACAGAATGTTAGACATGGAAGAGTTCTTAGAACACAGAATGTTAAACATGGAAAAGTTCTTAGAACACAGAATCTTTGGCCTGGAAGAGTTCTTAGAACCCAGAATGGTAGATCTTTAAGAGTTCTTAGAACACAGAATGTTAGAACAGGAAGTGTTTTTAGAGCACTCAATGTTACATCTTGAAGTATTCTTAGAACCTAGAATATTTGACCTCGAAGAATTCTTAGAACACAGAATGTTAGAACAGGAAAAGTTCTTAGAAAAGAGAATGTAGGCGTTGAAGAGTTCTTAGACCACAAAATGTTAGACCTGGAAGAATTCTTAGAACACAGAATGTTAGAACAGAAAGAGATATTAGAACAAAGAATGTTAGAAAAGGAAGTTTACTTAAAACACAGAATGTTAGAACAGGAAGAGTTCTTAGAACACAGAATGTTAGAACAGGAAGAGTTCTTAGAACACCGAATGTTAGAACAGGAAGAGTTCTTAGAACACAGAATGTTTTAACTGGAAGAGTTCTTAGAACACAAAACGGTAGATATTTAAGAATTCTTAGAACACAGAATGTTAGAACAGGAAGTGTTTTTAGAACACAGAATGGTAGATCTTGAGGAGTTCTTAGAACCTAGAATATTTGACCTCGAAGAGTTCTTAGAACACAGAATGTTAGAACAGGAAAAGTTCTTAGAAAAGAGAATGTAGACGTTGAAGAGTTCTTAGACCACAAAATGTTAGACCTGGAAGAATTCTTAGAACACAAAATGTTAGAACAGAAAGAATTCTTAGAACACAGAATGTTAGAAAAGGAAGTTTACTTAGAACACAGAATGTTAGAAGAGGAAGAGTTCTTAGAACACAGAATGTTAGAACAGGAAGTTTTCCTAGAACACAGAATGTTAGAATAGGAGGAGTCCTTAAAACACAGAATGTTAGAACTGGAAGAGTTTTTAGAACACAGAATGTTAGAACAAGAAGTTTTCTTAGAACACAGAATGTTAGAATAGGAAAAGTTCTTAGTACACAGAATGTTAGAACAGGAAGAATTATTAGAACATAGAATGTTAGAACAGAAATAGTTCTTTGAACACAGACTGTTAGAACAGGAAGAGTTCTTAGAACACAGAATGTTATTACAGGAAGGGTTCTTAGCACACAG
>NW_020949123.1:0-2951 GCF_900497805.2 Vombatus ursinus | reverse complement strand
TTTTTTTTATTGATAACTGGTTGATTGATTCCTATCCATTTCCTACATACTACTTCTGTAATGCTTTGCTTGCATGAATTTGAACTGTTGTAAGTTCTGAATTAGTGGAAAACGGAGTAATATATTTTTGTTAAACTGACTTCTCTTTGATCTATGCCCCTATCTACATAAATTTTAAATTTTTTCCTGGATCACCTCTAGTTATTGTGCTTTGAGTAGAGAAGTCATAAATTAGATGATAAGATTTTGTTGCACTTTGCTGGTTAATTGCATATTTTTGTACTTCACTCAAAATGTTATTTGAATTAATTGATTATAATGATGGCAATAAAAATAACAGCTAGCGTTTAGATAGTTCCCTAAGGTTTTTAAAAGCACTTTACATTAATTATTTTATTAACTGTCATAACAACACAGTGAAGTAGGTGATACCCATTTTACAGATGAGGAAATGTAGGCTTACAGGTGTTAAGCAACTTGGCTAGGGTCACAGACCTAGTTGTAACTGAGGTATGGATTAAAACTCTGGTCTTCCTGACTCTAAGGTCAGCACTCTAGTCATTATGCCAAATTTTATAGTGAATATAATACTGAACCTTTGTCCCAATAAGGGTGGAAGATTCTTGTGGGAATTATAAATTCATAGGATATATTATTTTGCTCCCGATAGACAAATGTGCCGCCTTACATTGCAGGGTACCTAGTAGGTATTAAATAAATGTTCTTTGATGATGTTTTCCCTTCCCCCTGGATTTATATGAGTATCTCTTCTGCTCCTTGAATATATATTCAAGGAGATACACAACACACACATACACACACACATCTGAACATGCTTTCCATGAACATTCCCACTTTCTATATATGTGCATGCTTTACTGTCACATAATCACTTTCCAAGAAAACACTTACCATCCCAGTCAGCCTGGTAGAGCCAGGTGACATAGTCTCATAGATTATTAGGGTTCAAACAACCTTGCAGGTCATTTAATTCTATTCCATTTAATAGAAATGGCCTTGAGAAATTGAGTGACTCATATATGGTCACCCAGTTAGTGGCAGACTCTGGACAAGAACACAAGCCTATTATGCTTTTTCCCTTACACCAAGCTATAGTCGAACATTCTACATACAAATTTTGGGACTCATCAGCTCATCTCTAGAATACAACCAGGTCTCGGGTTAATGCACCTAAGGAATCCCATGAAATGGTTGCATATGCTTGAATTCCTACTATTTAAAGTTCAGTTGTGTTGTACGTGGTAACTGGTTCCAGTCTAAAGGAAGTATACAGTATGAATTCAACAATGCAACCATTTCATGGGATTCCTTAGGTGCATTAACCCGAGACCTGGTTGTATTCTAGAGATGAGCTGATGAGTCCCAAAATTTGTATGTAGAATGTTCGACTATAGCTTGGTGTAAGGGAAAAAGCATAATAGGCTTGTGTTCTTGTCCAGAGTCTGCCACTAACTGGGTGACCATATATGAGTCACTCAATTTCTCAAGGCCATTTCTATTAAATGGAATAGAATTAAATGACCTGCAAGGTTGTTTGAACCCTAATAATCTATGAGACTATGTCACCTGGCTCTACCAGGCTGACTGGGATGGTAAGTGTTTTCTTGGAAAGTGATTATGTGACAGTAAAGCATGCACATATATAGAAAGTGGGAATGTTCATGGAAAGCATGTTCAGATGTGTGTGTGTATGTGTGTGTTGTGTATCTCCTTGAATATATATTCAAGGAGCAGAAGAGATACTCATATAAATCCAGGGGGAAGGGAAAACATCATCAAAGAACATTTATTTAATACCTACTAGGTACCCTGCAATGTAAGGCGGCACATTTGTCTATCGGGAGCAAAATAATATATCCTATGAATTTATAATTCCCACAAGAATCTTCCACCCTTATTGGGACAAAGGTTCAGTATTATATTCACTATAAAATTTGGCATAATGACTAGAGTGCTGACCTTAGAGTCAGGAAGACCAGAGTTTTAATCCATACCTCAGTTACAACTAGGTCTGTGACCCTAGCCAAGTTGCTTAACACCTGTAAGCCTACATTTCCTCATCTGTAAAATGGGTATCACCTACTTCACTGTGTTGTTATGACAGTTAATAAAATAATTAATGTAAAGTGCTTTTAAAAACCTTAGGGAACTATCTAAACGCTAGCTGTTATTTTTATTGCCATCATTATAATCAATTAATTCAAATAACATTTTGAGTGAAGTACAAAAATATGCAATTAACCAGCAAAGTGCAACAAAATCTTATCATCTAATTTATGACTTCTCTACTCAAAGCACAATAACTAGAGGTGATCCAGGAAAAAATTTAAAATTTATGTAGATAGGGGCATAGATCAAAGAGAAGTCAGTTTAACAAAAATATATTACTCCGTTTTCCACTAATTCAGAACTTACAACAGTTCAAATTCATGCAAGCAAAGCATTACAGAAGTAGTATGTAGGAAATGGATAGGAATCAATCAACCAGTTATCAATAAAAAAAAAACCATTAAGCACCTACTGTATGTCGGGCACAGACTATAAGGAGAATGCTAGAATCTGGCAGGATCAGGAAGAGGTAAAGATGAGGTGGAAGACATTACAGAGGTTGAAGTTCTCGTCAGGTATAATTGGAGAAGATGGGTGGGAAGTGGAAGGCAGATAACAAATAGCAGGTGGAGATAGCAGAATTGGGGTGCTAAAAATGAGGGGGAGGAAAGAATGCTAAAGACTTGTCTTATTTAAACAAAGCCACACAAATAGTTTTGAGGTCTTGTCTAATTGATTTAAAATTTAACCTCATCTTTACCTCTTCCTGATCCTGCCAGATTCTAGCATTCTCCTTATAGTCTGTGCCCGACATACAGTAGGTGCTTAATGGTTTTTTTTTTATTGATAACTGGTTGATTGATTCCTATCCATTTCCTACA
>NW_020949122.1:0-4473 GCF_900497805.2 Vombatus ursinus | reverse complement strand
ACACACACACACACATATATAAATATATATACATATACATATATATACACACAGGTATATTTTTAACCCAATTTCTTGCACAGAGGTCATTCCTGAAATTTGCTTCAGCCTACACCATGCCCACCACACATCTTTTCATTTCCCTTTGTGTCACTAGCAATGTTGATTCTTCTACAATTCTTCTTCCAAGATTCACAGCTATTGGGCATCACTGGGAGTACATTTCTGTTGAAATAACGGTTCATTGTATCAGTAAGTAGTTTAAGATAATCAAAAATACAGTATAACTTCCCAAGTACCATCTAGCCTAGTCTTCTGGATCCTGTTCAATTTTGGGACCAACTCATTATGCACCTTCAGTGCCTCTGGAAGATAGAGGCACGGACGGACTAATTAGGCATCCAAGTGTATGTCTTAGCCTGGAGAACAGGCGTTTTCATCCATTTAGTTTCCATTAATAGCTTGTCAGGCCAATCTCTTTTGTGTAGGCATGCCTCTTACTGAGGAATCCCTGTAATGTTCTGGGGCTTGACAGTCAGTATAATATTATCGACAAACAGAAGTACCGGGAGGGCCTCACCACATGTGGGGAATACCTCTTCCATTGAGTTATCCAGCTAATAAGTGTTTAACCTGGAATTCAAACCCAAGGTCCTTCCTGATGCTAAGACAAATACTCTTTGCTATACCATGCAGAACTGAATAGAGAATATAGAGATTAGGAGTTCTTAACCTGGCATCCATGGACCCCTTAGATTTCAAGGAGGCTATAAACTTGGATGGAAAAAAATACATCTTTATTTTCACTGATTTTTTGTTTCCTTTGTTATAATCCTATATATTTTATGCATCTAAAAACATTCTGCTGAGAAAAGGTCTATGATATAAAAAAAAAAAGGTTCCTAACACTTGCTGCAGCTGGAACAGGGTAGGGACAGACAACAGAGGGCAGGTACAAGGGGAACCAGATGTCCTCGGCTCCAGTTCCAACTGGAAAGCTGCCGGTTAGTCCCTGAGCTCTGAGTTACTGACAGTATAGGACCAATTTGGGGGTGGTAATTAATTCATTGCCTGGCCTTCATTTTAAAATAAATCCCAAGTGGCCTAGATTGAGAATCATGTGAAAGTTTTAAGTAGCTGGCTTGTTTCTCCATGCCTGGACTCATTTTAGTTAATCAACCAATCAATCTGTGCTTGTATATGCTAGATGCAGGGAATTCCCAGCAGGTGAGCACTCAGAATACCCGGGAATACTGAGATCCACACCTGGCTGGCACAGAGGCTGGCACAAAAGAGGTGCATAATAGATGCTTGTCAACATGGATTCAGAGACAAAAAACAAAACAAAACAAAACAAAACATTTAGTACCCTGAAGGAGCTCACCTTCTGGTGGGAGAGGCAACATGTGCAGAAATAAACATATGCCAAAAATATGCAGAGGAAATATGAGGTGATTGGGGGGATGGGGGATGGGGGTAGGGAAGGTTGCTCTGATGATGGGGTCAATAAAATGGGAAATCTCTGGCCTATGCCTGGGAAGCTTTCTAGATCAAAATTAAAGTACATTGGCAAGCCACTGTCTGTCCCAAGTATGCTTCATTCTACCCAGATTCAATCAGCCCAAGAGAGACTCCTAATGCCTCTCTCTCTCTCTTCCCCCCTACCCAGGGGTGGGGGTGGGGGCGGGGGGTAGGTTTGTTTATGTACCCAACTAGGAAGAGAACCAGGGAAGTTTTTATTCTTCCCTAGGCCTGGAAGAGTTCCAAACCTGAGTCATGCTTGCTGACTTTAGAAACTCTATCTAGCCTGGATTTTGTGGCAATAAATTGCTACAGAGTTTTTAGAAAGCCAGCCAGCCTTGCTAGTCACAGAGAACAGGGCAGGACTTAAGAGCAAAGAATAGAACAGATCTGCGGCTCTGGCTAAAGACTTTAATGGAATTAATCTGGGGAGGGAAGAAGTGCTGGGTGTGTGTGTGTGTTTGTGTGTGTGTGTGTGTGTGGTATATGTATATTGTGTGGTGTGTATATGTATTTGTGTGACATATGTATGTGTGTATGGTATGTGTGTGGTGTATGTATATGTGTGTATTGTGTGGTGTATAGATGTATGGTATGTATATATATATGTATGTGTGGTATGTGTATATGTGTGTAGTGTATATGTATATGTGTGTGGTATGTATAGGTGTGTGGTATATATATGTGTGCATTGTGTGATGTATAGATACCATACACACGCATATCTATACATCACACAATGCACACATATATATACCACACACCTATACATACCACACACATATACATATACACTACACACATATACACATACCACACATACATATATATATACATACCATACATCTATACACCACACAATACACACATATACATACACCACACACATACCATACACACATACATATGTCACACAAATACATATACACACCACACAATATACATATACCACACACACACACACACACAAACACACACACACACCCAGCACTTCTTCCCTCCCCAGATTAATTCCATTAAAGTCTTTAGCCAGAGCCGCAGATCTGTTCTATTCTTTGCTCTTAAGTCCTGCCCTGTTCTCTGTGACTAGCAAGGCTGGCTGGCTTTCTAAAAACTCTGTAGCAATTTATTGCCACAAAATCCAGGCTAGATAGAGTTTCTAAAGTCAGCAAGCATGACTCAGGTTTGGAACTCTTCCAGGCCTAGGGAAGAATAAAAACTTCCCTGGTTCTCTTCCTAGTTGGGTACATAAACAAACCTACCCCCCGCCCCCACCCCCACCCCTGGGTAGGGGGGAAGAGAGAGAGAGAGGCATTAGGAGTCTCTCTTGGGCTGATTGAATCTGGGTAGAATGAAGCATACTTGGGACAGACAGTGGCTTGCCAATGTACTTTAATTTTGATCTAGAAAGCTTCCCAGGCATAGGCCAGAGATTTCCCATTTTATTGACCCCATCATCAGAGCAACCTTCCCTACCCCCATCCCCCATCCCCCCAATCACCTCATATTTCCTCTGCATATTTTTGGCATATGTTTATTTCTGCACATGTTGCCTCTCCCACCAGAAGGTGAGCTCCTTCAGGGTACTAAATGTTTTGTTTTGTTTTGTTTTGTTTTTTGTCTCTGAATCCATGTTGACAAGCATCTATTATGCACCTCTTTTGTGCCAGCCTCTGTGCCAGCCAGGTGTGGATCTCAGTATTCCCGGGTATTCTGAGTGCTCACCTGCTGGGAATTCCCTGCATCTAGCATATACAAGCACAGATTGATTGGTTGATTAACTAAAATGAGTCCAGGCATGGAGAAACAAGCCAGCTACTTAAAACTTTCACATGATTCTCAATCTAGGCCACTTGGGATTTATTTTAAAATGAAGGCCAGGCAATGAATTAATTACCACCCCCAAATTGGTCCTATACTGTCAGTAACTCAGAGCTCAGGGACTAACCGGCAGCTTTCCAGTTGGAACTGGAGCCGAGGACATCTGGTTCCCCTTGTACCTGCCCTCTGTTGTCTGTCCCTACCCTGTTCCAGCTGCAGCAAGTGTTAGGAACCTTTTTTTTTTTATATCATAGACCTTTTCTCAGCAGAATGTTTTTAGATGCATAAAATATATAGGATTATAACAAAGGAAACAAAAAATCAGTGAAAATAAAGATGTATTTTTTTCCATCCAAGTTTATAGCCTCCTTGAAATCTAAGGGGTCCATGGATGCCAGGTTAAGAACTCCTAATCTCTATATTCTCTATTCAGTTCTGCATGGTATAGCAAAGAGTATTTGTCTTAGCATCAGGAAGGACCTTGGGTTTGAATTCCAGGTTAAACACTTATTAGCTGGATAACTCAATGGAAGAGGTATTCCCCACATGTGGTGAGGCCCTCCCGGTACTTCTGTTTGTCGATAATATTATACTGACTGTCAAGCCCCAGAACATTACAGGGATTCCTCAGTAAGAGGCATGCCTACACAAAAGAGATTGGCCTGACAAGCTATTAATGGAAACTAAATGGATGAAAACGCCTGTTCTCCAGGCTAAGACATACACTTGGATGCCTAATTAGTCCGTCCGTGCCTCTATCTTCCAGAGGCACTGAAGGTGCATAATGAGTTGGTCCCAAAATTGAACAGGATCCAGAAGACTAGGCTAGATGGTACTTGGGAAGTTATACTGTATTTTTGATTATCTTAAACTACTTACTGATACAATGAACCGTTATTTCAACAGAAATGTACTCCCAGTGATGCCCAATAGCTGTGAATCTTGGAAGAAGAATTGTAGAAGAATCAACATTGCTAGTGACACAAAGGGAAATGAAAAGATGTGTGGTGGGCATGGTGTAGGCTGAAGCAAATTTCAGGAATGACCTCTGTGCAAGAAATTGGGTTAAAAATATACCTGTGTGTATATATATGTATATGTATATATATTTATATATGTGTGTGTGTGTGT
>NW_020949121.1:0-1629 GCF_900497805.2 Vombatus ursinus | reverse complement strand
TAGATACTGGCTTATATTACGCAAAAAAAAAAGGTTTTTTTAATTAAACTTACTAGCTGTGTAATTTATGAATTTATGTAATTTATGTGTAATTTATGATTCTAATAGAAGTTAATTGACTTGTATAAGGTCACATAGAAGTCAAAAAAAAAATCCTAGGATTTGAACCAAGTTCCTCTAGCTAAGCAGGTAGCATAGTGGACAGTGCTAGCTGAAGTCAGGAAGACCTGAGTTCAAATCTGGCCTCAGAAACTTACTAGCTGTGTGACTATGGGCAAATTACTTAACCTTTGTCTGCCTCAGTTTCCTCACCTATAAAATCAAAATAATAATAACATCTACTTCCTGGGATTGTTGTGAGATTTAAATGAAATAACATTTATAAAGTGCTGAGCCTCATACAATGGAATTTAATCAGGATCAATGTAAAGTCATGTACTCGGTTTCAAAAACTTCACTTCCCAAGGACAGGATGGGGAGAATGATGCTCTTTCATCTGAAAAAGTGAATGTCCCAAGTTTACTAAGAGTCAATTGCAAATGCTCCCACCCGCATGCACCAAAAGGTGTCGACCATGGGAATTACTTTGGCCGATGGTGAAGGGTCCTGAACACCATGATTTGGAGGACAAAACTCTGGCTTTTGCTCTATTCTGCTCCTGTGAGTTATTCCAATGGTGCAAGTGTGATGGAAAAGGTCAATTCTCCTTCAACGTAAGCATGACAGGGCCAGAATTCCTTAGGGTAACATTGAGAGGTTGTCACTCTGGCAACTCCAAGTTCCCTTTCTTTCCAGGGAAAGGTACATACTCTTAGGGAAGTACTGTAATACTGGGTGTCTGAAGATGTAGAGGATGAAGGCAGAACTCACTGGAATGTTGAAGGGGGCTGCCTATGTAGGCAGCCCAACTTCATTTCTTCTGCAAGAGGAATCCAAAGTCTATAGAACTGAAGACAGGGTGGGTTGCTTGGGTGGGAGAATTTGATGAACTGGGGGCTTCTAAAGTCCTTTGTTGTTCCCTACTTTCTGTGGAAGGGCACAAAAGGTCCCTCCTGTGTCCAATTATTGAAATAAATAGAAAATAATTACCATTACTGACCATGATCAATAGTTAACAGAGCTTGATCAAAGAAGAATGAACCCTCTCCCTCTACAAGCCAGATTCTCCATCGTTCTTAAACGATATATACTTGTTGAGAGGAAGTAGACGCCCTGAAACTGGCGCTGACCCGAATCTTCAGGTATGTCATCACTTCATTTAAAAAAATCAGTCCATCTGCTTCCTTCACCCTCTTCTTTTTCTTCCTCCTCTTTATATTAAGCATCATCATGTAAGACAGCTCAGCACAGTGGATTAAGCACTGGACATGAAGTCAGAAAGATCTGAGTTTTAATTCTGACATTTAGTAGCTGTGTGACCTTAGGTATTATCTCAGCCTCTCTGAACCTCAGTTGTCTCTGAGGATAATAATGCCTGTCGCACTCTCCTCATGGGTTGTTGTGACATTCAAATGAGATGTTGTACCCAAGGTGTTCTGCAGATGTTGGAGTGGGATCTTACCTGGATCTGTCATCCAGTGACGACTCCCATGCTCTTCCTCACACGAGACCCTCCATCTCCAGACTCCA
>NW_020949120.1:0-1223 GCF_900497805.2 Vombatus ursinus | reverse complement strand
ACAGATTGTTAGAACAGGAAGAGTTCGTAGAACACAGAATGTTAGTGTTGGATGTGTTCTTAGAATACAGAATGTTAGACATGGAAGAGTTCTTAGAACACAGAATGTTAAACATGGAAAAGTTCTTAGAACACAGAATCTTTGGCCTGGAAGAGTTCTTAGAACCCAGAATGGTAGATCTTTAAGAGTTCTTAGAACACAGAATGTTAGAACAGGAAGTGTTTTTAGAGCACTCAATGTTACATCTTGAAGTATTCTTAGAACCTAGAATATTTGACCTCGAAGAATTCTTAGAACACAGAATGTTAGAACAGGAAAAGTTCTTAGAAAAGAGAATGTAGGCGTTGAAGAGTTCTTAGACCACAAAATGTTAGACCTGGAAGAATTCTTAGAACACAGAATGTTAGAACAGAAAGAGATATTAGAACAAAGAATGTTAGAAAAGGAAGTTTACTTAAAACACAGAATGTTAGAACAGGAAGAGTTCTTAGAACACAGAATGTTAGAACAGGAAGAGTTCTTAGAACACCGAATGTTAGAACAGGAAGAGTTCTTAGAACACAGAATGTTTTAACTGGAAGAGTTCTTAGAACACAAAACGGTAGATATTTAAGAATTCTTAGAACACAGAATGTTAGAACAGGAAGTGTTTTTAGAACACAGAATGGTAGATCTTGAGGAGTTCTTAGAACCTAGAATATTTGACCTCGAAGAGTTCTTAGAACACAGAATGTTAGAACAGGAAAAGTTCTTAGAAAAGAGAATGTAGACGTTGAAGAGTTCTTAGACCACAAAATGTTAGACCTGGAAGAATTCTTAGAACACAAAATGTTAGAACAGAAAGAATTCTTAGAACACAGAATGTTAGAAAAGGAAGTTTACTTAGAACACAGAATGTTAGAAGAGGAAGAGTTCTTAGAACACAGAATGTTAGAACAGGAAGTTTTCCTAGAACACAGAATGTTAGAATAGGAGGAGTCCTTAAAACACAGAATGTTAGAACTGGAAGAGTTTTTAGAACACAGAATGTTAGAACAAGAAGTTTTCTTAGAACACAGAATGTTAGAATAGGAAAAGTTCTTAGTACACAGAATGTTAGAACAGGAAGAATTATTAGAACATAGAATGTTAGAACAGAAATAGTTCTTTGAACACAGACTGTTAGAACAGGAAGAGTTCTTAGAACACAGAATGTTATTACAGGAAGGGTTCTTAGCACACAG
>NW_020949119.1:0-1509 GCF_900497805.2 Vombatus ursinus | reverse complement strand
CTTCCTCATTCTTTCTATATCTCTGTGTATACCAATGCGGCACTCGAAGTGTCCATTGTTTTGTGGTTGTTGCGTTTTTGTTTTTTTTAATGTAACTGACCCACCTCCTTTTGAGGTTATGCAGATCCTTATTGGTATCTTTCATGCCACTCATGTGTAAGTCATCGTAGATAATGTACTGTAGCCTACCTATGTCTACCATTTCTCTTTTCATTCCTCTTTAAGCTAGTTTTAATTCTGCCACATAGCATTAACAGGAGAATGTTGGTATTAAAGAGATAGGATTTTGCTGCAGTTTGCCACTAGCACTGTGACTTGTTACAATATCTGAAACTTCTGTTATTAAAGATTTATTCCTTTGGTTCTTAAAGGGAAAAGCCTTTTAGGATTACCTAAATGCAGGTATCTTAAGGTGGGATAAAACTTAACTGCCTAGGCTTGTTGTTGAGAGCATAGCCCTATGGGAATATAACTCAGAATAATGTAGGAACCAGTGAGGTCTGACCTATCTGATTTGAGAGATGCAAGAAAAAAAGATTGGGAAAGGTACAGAAGACAGAGATCAATCACTTAACTACACATTTTCTGCATTTTAAGAAAAATAACCTCTTTATGATTATATATTACCTTAAGGTGATACTTAGGAAACTGAATTAGTCATTGGGACTAGCAGTATGGAACTCATTATTTTCTTTAGTTTGATCTATTTCTCTCCCAGATTTTTACCCACATTCCTATACTTTTTACTGATTTTTGTTTTTTTATGTAAAATAATAATCTTTATATAATATTAATTGATGAGGTGAGAGATATGTAATTAGAAGTCATATCATTTAAATATGGCTCTTTATCTTTTTTGTCCTCTAGAATGTGCAAATACAAAACTGAGATTGTAGTTTAATTGTGATTAAATCACACTGATTAGATGGATTCTGGATCAAGAGGAAATTTCATGAAATTTCTGAGTATTTCATTTCTAGATCATTAGAATATTACTTGGAACTGAGAGATTTTTTTTTTTCCATGCAAGTTTCAGGGGCAGAGACATTAATGTTATTTAGAGAACGAAAAATCTTACATTGATTTGGAATACCTACTTAATGACTATCTTAGCATTTAATTCTAATCAAGGTTAAGAGGAAATTTGCATCAAATTTTGACCCCATATGTTTTAGACTTTTAAACTTTGTCATTTTGTTATGTGCATAGATAGAAACATTTTTGTTTATCATATATGTATGCGTATGTTTATATCTATATTTTAGGTGGCTAGATGGCTCAGTGGTTAGAGCACTAGGCCTGGAATCAGGAAGACCTGAGTTCAAATTTGACCTCAGACACTTACTAGTTATGTGACCCAGGGCAAGTCACTTAACTTCTGAGATTGGAGAGCTCAGCGTATACTAAGGGAGGTCATTTCTTTTTTTTTTTTTTTTTAGCATTATTTAATTTACTTATATAAATTTTTATTGATATCTTTTGTTTTAACATTGCCTAACTTTTTCTCTA
>NW_020949118.1:0-1557 GCF_900497805.2 Vombatus ursinus | reverse complement strand
TAGAGAAAAAGTTAGGCAATGTTAAAACAAAAGATATCAATAAAAATTTATATAAGTAAATTAAATAATGCTAAAAAAAAAAAAAAAAGAAATGACCTCCCTTAGTATACGCTGAGCTCTCCAATCTCAGAAGTTAAGTGACTTGCCCTGGGTCACATAACTAGTAAGTGTCTGAGGTCAAATTTGAACTCAGGTCTTCCTGATTCCAGGCCTAGTGCTCTAACCACTGAGCCATCTAGCCACCTAAAATATAGATATAAACATACGCATACATATATGATAAACAAAAATGTTTCTATCTATGCACATAACAAAATGACAAAGTTTAAAAGTCTAAAACATATGGGGTCAAAATTTGATGCAAATTTCCTCTTAACCTTGATTAGAATTAAATGCTAAGATAGTCATTAAGTAGGTATTCCAAATCAATGTAAGATTTTTCGTTCTCTAAATAACATTAATGTCTCTGCCCCTGAAACTTGCATGGAAAAAAAAAAATCTCTCAGTTCCAAGTAATATTCTAATGATCTAGAAATGAAATACTCAGAAATTTCATGAAATTTCCTCTTGATCCAGAATCCATCTAATCAGTGTGATTTAATCACAATTAAACTACAATCTCAGTTTTGTATTTGCACATTCTAGAGGACAAAAAAGATAAAGAGCCATATTTAAATGATATGACTTCTAATTACATATCTCTCACCTCATCAATTAATATTATATAAAGATTATTATTTTACATAAAAAAACAAAAATCAGTAAAAAGTATAGGAATGTGGGTAAAAATCTGGGAGAGAAATAGATCAAACTAAAGAAAATAATGAGTTCCATACTGCTAGTCCCAATGACTAATTCAGTTTCCTAAGTATCACCTTAAGGTAATATATAATCATAAAGAGGTTATTTTTCTTAAAATGCAGAAAATGTGTAGTTAAGTGATTGATCTCTGTCTTCTGTACCTTTCCCAATCTTTTTTTCTTGCATCTCTCAAATCAGATAGGTCAGACCTCACTGGTTCCTACATTATTCTGAGTTATATTCCCATAGGGCTATGCTCTCAACAACAAGCCTAGGCAGTTAAGTTTTATCCCACCTTAAGATACCTGCATTTAGGTAATCCTAAAAGGCTTTTCCCTTTAAGAACCAAAGGAATAAATCTTTAATAACAGAAGTTTCAGATATTGTAACAAGTCACAGTGCTAGTGGCAAACTGCAGCAAAATCCTATCTCTTTAATACCAACATTCTCCTGTTAATGCTATGTGGCAGAATTAAAACTAGCTTAAAGAGGAATGAAAAGAGAAATGGTAGACATAGGTAGGCTACAGTACATTATCTACGATGACTTACACATGAGTGGCATGAAAGATACCAATAAGGATCTGCATAACCTCAAAAGGAGGTGGGTCAGTTACATTAAAAAAAACAAAAACGCAACAACCACAAAACAATGGACACTTCGAGTGCCGCATTGGTATACACAGAGATATAGAAAGAATGAGGAAGTTATATTTTTGTCAGATTTTTTTCAATAAATTATAAATTTTTACTGATT
>NW_020949117.1:0-9439 GCF_900497805.2 Vombatus ursinus | reverse complement strand
TGAGTGGAACATGAAGAGGTAAACAGGAAAGAGAAAATCATAAGAGATTTATTAAGGTTGAACTGTTTACATTCCTGCATGGAAAGATGATATTTGTAACTCATGAGACCTTTGTCAGTATTAGGGTAGTTGGTGGGGAAAAAATTATATGTACATATGTATAGATATAGATAGATAGGTAGATAGATAGATAGATAGATAGATAGAGGGCACAGGGTGAGTTGAAAATGAGAGGGTCATATCTGGAGAATAAAATTAAGGGGTGAGAGAGGAATATACAAGGAGAAGGAGAAAGGAAGAGGTAGAATGGGGTAAATTATCCCACAAAAAAAAGAAAAGGCTCTTACAGTGGAGTGGAAACAGGGGAAGGTGAGAGGGAATGAGTGAATCTTATTCTCATAGGATTTGACTTAAGGAGGGAATAACATACACACTCAATTGGATGTGGAAATCTGTCTTACCCTACAGGAAAACAGGGGGGGAAGGGGACAAGAGAGTAGGGGAATGATAGAGAGGAGGGCAGATTGGGAAAGGGAGTAATCAGAAGCAAATATTTCTGGGGAGGGACAGGATCAAAAGAAAGAATAGAATAAATGGATGAGCAGGATAGGATTAAGGGAAATAGAGTTAGTTTTTCACAACATGTGTCCTATGGAAATGTTTTGCATAACTGCACATATATAACCTATATTTAGTTGCTTGCCTTATCAATGAGGGTGGGTGGGGAGGGAAGAAGGGAGAAAACTTGGAACCCAAAGTTTTAAAAACACATGTTTAAAAAAAAATGTTTTCACATGCAACTGGGAAATAAGAAATACAGGAAATGGGGTACAGAAATCCATCCTGCCCTACAGGAAAATTGAAGGGGAAGGAGATAAGAGAAGGGTGGAGAGATAGAAGGGAAGGCAGACTAGGGGAAGGGGTATTTAGAATGCATTCCATCTTGGGGTGGAGGAGGGGCAAGGTGGGGTGAAAGTTTGGAACTCAAAATCTTGTGGAAGTAAATGTTGAAAACAAAATCAAAATTAAAAAAAGGAAAACAAACAAACAAACAAACAAAAATAAATGAAGGTTCTGGGAAGAATTTGCCACTAAAAAAAGGGAGCCAAAAAGGCAGAGGGATATTCCAGGGTGAAAAGCTGGCTGAGCCAACATCCAGAATTACAAGTGGAACTAGATGAGAAATGCTGATTCACATATAAAGAGACTTGAAAACACTTAAAAGAAGCATAGAACAGAAACTTCCTTTTCAGTCAAAGTTGTCTACTTACTTACCATCATTGTTTTTTATTTCAAATGTTTAATGATGACCTGTTTTTATACTACTGCATTTTACAAATACCACGTTGCACTCTACTGACCCCTCCCTTGTAAAAAAAAAAAAAAGTAAAGCAAAAATGTCTAAAGCAAA
The DNA here is from genome assembly GCF_900497805.2 of Vombatus ursinus. Classification (NCBI taxonomy): domain Eukaryota; kingdom Metazoa; phylum Chordata; class Mammalia; order Diprotodontia; family Vombatidae; genus Vombatus; species Vombatus ursinus. Next base: position 8,028 of record NW_020949117.1, on the reverse strand, counting down.
AAAAATTAGTATTGGGCAAGTGGAAGCTTAATGACTCTAAGAGACATTCAAGAGAATGAAAAAAATAGAAGAAAATGTGAAATATCTCATTGGAAAAACAAGTGACATGGAAAATAGATAAAGGACAAATAATTTAATAATTATTAGACTACCTGAAAGCCATGAGCCTAGAAATCATAGTACAAAAGAATCAATTATTTCATTAAAGAAAATTATAACATTGAGACAACATTCCAAAATTTGTGCAATGGGTCCAAAGCAGCACTTTGGATCAAATGTATATCTCTAAATGCATACATCAGTAATAGAGAGAAAGAGCAGACCACAAAATTGGGCATGCAACTGAAAAAAAAAGCTAGAAATAGAAACAAATTAAGAATTCCCAATTAGACAAATGGAAATCCTGAAAATAAAAATAAAGATTAATAAAATGATGGTATACTTGGATGATCTTAGAGTGTCAGCTGAAAAAAATAGTAAAACAATGAGAAAACACATATAACTCATTAGCATTTCTATATACTATCAATAAAACCTAGCAGGAAAAAATAGACAGAGAAATTAAAGTTAAAATAATTACACATGATATAAAATACTTGTGAGTCCACCTGCCAAAATAAAGCAAGGTTCTGTATGAACACAATTAGAAAACACTTCACACATATAAAGACAAATCCAAACAATTGGAGAAATATTAATTGTTCTTGGATAGGCCAATTCAATAAAATAAAAATGAAAATTCTACTGAATTTAATTTACTTTATTCATTGCTGTACCAATCAAACTATCTAAGACTTTTTTTATAGAGGTAGAAAAAATAGTAACAAAATTCATTTGGAAGAATAAAAGGTCAAAAATATCATGGAGATCAATGAAAAAAAAAGGTGAAGGAAAGTGGCCTATAAATACCAGATTTTAAACTATCTTATAAAGTGGTAATCATCAAAACAATCTGGTACTGTCAAAGAAATAAAGTAGTGGATCAGTCGAATAGATTAGCTACATAATACACAGTAGTAAATGACCATAATAATACACTCCTTGAAAAACCCAAAGATCCAAGCTTTTGGGATAAAAACTGACTACTTGACAAAATTGCTGGGAAAACTGGAAAGTAGTTTGGCAGAAACTAGGCATAAACCAACATCTCACATGGTATACTAAAAGAAGGTCAAATTGGATAAATGATTTAGATATAAAGAGTACTATTATAAGCAAATTAGGAGATCATGAAAAAATGTCCCTGTCAAATAATATGGATAAAGGAAGAGTTTATGATCAAACAAAATATAGAGAAGAGAACAGAAGTAAAATATTTTTGATTGCATGAAATTAAAAAAAAAAAGTTTTGCCCAAACAAAACTAAGGCAGCTAAAATTAGAAGGAAAATGGGAAATTGGGAGGAAATGCAACATTTCCCTGATAAAGGCCTCATTTCTCAAGCATGTAAGGAATTGAGTCAAATTTATAAAAAAAACCAATTGACAAATGGTCAAAGGATATGAACAGGCACATTTCAGAAGAAGAAATCAAAGCTACCTATAGTCACATGATCAAATGTTATAAATCACTACTGATTAGAGAAATGTAAGTTAAAACAACTCTGAGATGCTATTTCACATGTCAGACAGGCTAACATGACATAAAAGGAAAATGACAAATGCTGGAAAAAATGAGACAATAATGTGCTGTTGGTGGTATTGTGAATTAGTCTAACAATTCTGAAGAACAATGTGGAACAATGCCAAATGAGCTGTAACACTGCACATGCTCTTTGACTCAGCAATTCCACTACTAATTCTGTATCATTAAGAGATCAAAGACAAGGGAAAAGGACCCTTTTGTACAAAAATATTTATATCAACTCTTTTTGGGTAGCAAAGAATTGCAAATTGAGGGGATACCCATCAGTTTGAGAATGACTCATCAAGTTGTAGTATGTGATGTGTGATGGAATATTACTGTGGTATAAGAAATGATGCACAGGACAGTTTTAGAAAAACTTGGGAATACTTGTATGAACTCATGTAAAGTGAAGTGAGCAGAACTAGGAAAACATTGTATACAATAATAGCAATATTTTCAAGATGATCAAGTGTGAAAGACTTAGCTATTTTCATTAAGAAAATGATCCAAGGCAATTCTTTTTTTAAAGTTATTTTAATTAATTTTAAATTTAAATACAAAACTTAAATGCACAATGAGAAAAGAAAAAGAAACATATTAACTTAAATATTAAAACTTAAATACAAAATGAGAAAAGAAAAAAAGCATTGGCATATGCACAGTAGAACATAAGAGAGGATTCAAAATGTACAGCAATAAATTTTCATTTCAAGATAGCCTATATATTAATTGCTATGCATTGTGTTCAGAGCTTTCCATCTTTTCTTTGTTTCCTTGTAAGTTTTCTTTTGTTCTCTGCTGTGCAACTATTACATTGTTCTTTTTCCCCCTTCCTCCCACTCCATCCCTGAGAAGATACAACTGATATATTTATACATATGAACAGATATATTTATACATATCTATCTATCTATATATACATACATATATACTATATATACATATATACACATACATACATATACACAGATATACACAAAGATATATTCATTCATATACACATACATACATAAACTTATATACACATACATATACTTAGATATCTATAATCATACTCATATAAATGCATATACATTCATGTATATCTATGTAAGACCATACTATACTTATTTGTCCTCTGTTTCTTTGAGGGTGGATAACCTCTTCCTTTATAAGTTTGAGTCTTTCCATATTTTTCTGATCCAAGGCAGGTCCAAAGGATGCACAATGAAAAACGCTATCTACCTCCAGAAAGAGAACTGATGAACTCTGCATGCAGATTGAACAATACTTTTTTTTAACTTTCCTTATTTTTATTATTTTAATTTGTTTGTGTTTTCTTTAGCAACATGGCTAATATGGAAATATGTTTTTATGACCTCACATATATAATCAAAATCAGAGTGCTTGCCTTCTCAAGGAGGGTGCTGTTCTGGGAGGGAGGGAGAGAATTTGGAACTCAAAATTAAAAAAAAAGATTGTCAAAAATTATTTTATGTGCATTTGGGAAACATTCAATGAAATAAATAAAGGAAAAACACAAATGAATGGTGAACTAATTGACCATAAAGAGTTATGCTAACCTGCTGAACTTCAAATCAAAACTAATGTTGAACCTAAATGTCCTTTTATTTGTTTATTTTTAAACCAATATCTACGTCTTTTCTAAAACTATTCAGCTGGTCATCCAAAAAATGCTACGGATTCAATCTGCATTAAGCCAAAGAATTAAGAATGTTATTTTTGTTCTTTCCCTTGGCACCCCTCCCCTCCTTCTCCTCACACACACCTTCATTATTTCTATTCTTGAAACTGAAAGGCTCCATGAAACCAGATATTTCATTCCAAGAGAGTAAGATTTAACTGCTCTCTTTTGAGGAAGTTGTCCTCTGAGAGAGAGTTCTACTCTACCATCTATTTAAAGAGGTATATGGCTATTCACTTTAAGAGGAAGAGTTCCCTTTTTAGGCTTCTAAGACCTATCACTCAGACATGTACAGATTGTCATGTTCTGAAGTATTTAAGGAATACTTACGGGCATTCTGAGGCTGGTTGATATTTTTCTGAATCAAGGGAGCTATGTTGGGGGTGCAGCAATCTCAAAATCAGTCTATGCAGATCCATTGTATCAATTCTATTATCTTTGAGATGCACCTCTCAACCAGCTTCTCTAGCTAAAAATGGGCAGCAAAAATAAGTCTTAGCCATTTAGTAACTCCCCCTGCCCAATTCCCACCCTTCAGAGCAGAATTCATGCTCTACCTCCAAGCAAAGCAAAGCAAAACAAAACAAAACAAACAAAAATGATTATGTAGGGTGTGGAGGATTCAACTCAAAGGGGATTTGCAGGGTGCTGAGGCTAGGCAGCTGCAGTAATAAGTGTAAGCTATTAGTTTGCCATTATACATCTCCCAAGAAATCAGTAGCAGTTAGTGTTATCTAGAGATCTTTGAATATGAAAAAATCCTTTTGAGTAGGCCCTATCAAAAGAAAGGTCAGTGAAACTTTAGAGTTGAATTTGGCTGCTTTTATTATCTTCTTGTTTCTCCTGGTTAGTTAGGGCTTGACAGAAACAGAACTTTGCAGCTGGAAATGAAGCAGAATCAAAACATTCTTGTCTCTGAAACCAAATCTGGCTGGGGACTAAAATTTCTGCTAGATGCATAAATGATGCAAATTTATTCAAAGAGATTTTCATCCTGACGCTTCACACTCCTTTCCATATCATTTCTTCATCGAACTCAGTATGGTTATAAAGATGCTTATACTACAGCGGGTAGCCAAAGACATCATGAGCTGTGAAATCCTTATTTTCACAAAATCACAGAATCCTAGAGTGGAAAGAATCCTCAGTGATCAGCTGGTACAACCCATACACAAAGAATTCCCTATGCAAGGTACTTAATGTCATTCATATAATATTTTACTTTATTTTTTAAAGACCCAAGGAATAAGAGACCTGAAACCTCCTGAGATAGCCTGTTTTACTTTTGACAACATTTATTGTTATAAAGGTTTTCTTTACATCAAGTAAATGTGCCTCTTTTTTTGTTTTGTCTTATTTTGTTTTTTTTTCTTTTTCCCCTACCAGCTTCCTTTTTTATTTCCCCATGGGGAAGAAATTTAGAGTCTCCTTAAGTTTTGTATTTCTGCCATTTTTCATATGGTTTACTACTGAGATTTAAACATACTTAATATTCATTTTTCATATTTAATATTCATATTCATGTTCAATAATACATTTTTATTCCTTTAATAGAACTTGGAAACTACATTGTTTAAAGGCACCCAGAAGAAGTACATTAAAAAAAATAAACATCCCAACAATCCTGTTTATAGCATGATGTACCTTAAGTCCAATCACTTCGACTTTTTAGTTTTAACTTACAGAGATGGAAGTGAGTATTAGAAAGAAAATTTGATTACATTCTAGCTTAGGAGACAAAGTGAGCGGAAACAATAAAAGCCTGTCACTTTGGATGTAGTTCAGAGCTAAAAACAAAATGCAAAGTATTTGAACATCTTTGACATCTTTAAAGTTTTCATTTGAAGAATTTAAAAAGATTTAGCTTAATCTTTTGAAAATTTATGATTATCCCAATGCATTTTGCTGATTTATTCAGTTCACTGTGTACTCATACTTCAAAACATGTCTTTTTGGGGTGGCTTTTACCAATTTCATGTCATTTTTCATAATGTCTTACCCATGATGGATTTTAAATTTGTACAAATGCACAAAGAATATAATTTGTGAGTTATAAATGGCATTCTTACATTGTGACAAAATGAGTAGACAAAATATATAAAACTGTACTAAACTCTAGCTTATTATTGAGATAGACAACAACAAACCAAAAAATGATGCCTAGAAATTGCTAACAGATGATCAAAGAAAAGTTTATTCAAGTAACATTTAACTAACTTAACTATGACAAAGGTTGTCTCTAAGTTCTAGGTTTCTGTGTTCTAACAGAATTGCAGTCAATTGAATTTAATGAGCATGTATTAAGGAGTTACTATGCTAGGCCCTGTGCTGGTGAGAGGAATAAGTATACTAATCTCCCCCCCCCAAAAAAAAACTACAACTAATTAAATAGGGGCATTAAATACTTTAAAAATGAAGACTGGTAGGGGGCAGTTAGGTGGCACAGTGAATAGAGCACCAGCCCTGGAGTCAGGAGGACCTGAGTTCAAATCTGACTTCAGGCACATAACACTCAGTAGCTATATGACTCTCGGCAAGTCACTTAACCCCAATTGCATCACCCAAAAAAAATGAAGAGAGGTGATACTTTCCAAGTCACATGACTATTGAGATTGGAGAGCAGACATTTTCTGTGACCCTAAGGATCTTTCAAACATCTGCAAAATAAGAATTATATGTTGAGTTAAAGCAATTATACCTGTTTCTATCTAAGATGCCAAGAAACATAAAGGGGTAATAATTATCCAATGAACTAACAATAGAGAAGGTTATTGCCTTATCCTGAACATTTTCACTCTATCCCTACTCCCTAACTTGACCCCATGCAGTGGCAAAGCTTAACAAATGGACACATTGGCTTGCACTCTAGAATACATTCTGTAATTGCTTCCTTGTAACTGCAGTGTTTGCCAGCTAAGCAACCCCAATCTCCATTGCTTATCCTTACCCTAACGCTAGTATTCTGTGATAATGAGCAGCTAAAATAATTTATATCCCTATCCAAAAAAAAATAAAGAAAAGGAGATTGGTATCCAGTTAAGGTTAGATATTCACTCACACTTAGGGAGTTATAGAGGCCAATTATACATGAATTCCTTTGGGTGGGAGGGGGCAGAGACAACTTTGTATTTCAGTCTTTGGGCAAACAATTATCAAAAGGGGAAGAGTCACAAATTGAGTGATAGGAGAATATAAGAAAAAAAGTGAAAATACAAAAAAAAATTCAAGGGGCAGAGCCAAGATGGCAGAGTGAAAGCAGTGACTTGCTTGAGCTGTCCCCCAAAGCCCTCCAAATACCTATAAAAAATGGCTCTAAACAAATTCTAAAGCAGCAGAACTCACAAAAAGACAGAGTGAAACAAATTTCCAGCCCAAGACAACCAGGATGGTTGATTGGAAAGTTATGTCACACTGAGCAGAGAGAGGAGCACAGTTCAGCATGGGCATGCAGGCAAACCTGGCCTCAGTGGACCTGGAGCAGGCCTCAGAGGACTGAATCACAGGTAGCTGTGGTGGTTTCCAGACTTCTCAACCCATAAACGCCAAAGACAACTTAGAAGGTCGGTAAGAAAAGTCTGTGCCTGTGGTGGTGAGAGAGAAGCACGGTTATGGTTGTGGTCCCAGTCCCAAAGCATGGCCCTGAGGTGGTGGCTGCCTCCTGATCTTCTGGCCCACAGACTGAGGGGGAATCAAGTGGATGATGAGAGGGGAATTGCAGGGATCTCTTTGTTGGTGCAGGATTCTCTTGCTTTACCCATCCTTGGATCTGGGTCACAGTTCTGGGTGGTGGTCCTGGGGCAAGGAGGAGCACTAGCATGGGGGAGTTTGTAGTGGCTGTGGAGAGAGAATCCTCCTCACAGTTCCAAGACAGAAAAGAGTGCTTGTGGTCACTCATAGACCAGAGTACAGGCCAGGAAAGGAGTAAACACCTCACCCTTGATTAAAGCACCTTGGAAAAACTGAAAATTTTCAGGTCCCTATAAAGATCTCTGAAAACAGCTGCACAAAACCCCCGAAGCTTGGTACAGTACATTCTCCACACTGGAAACAGACCCCTACCTTAACAAAGAGTTTATAACTGAAGTAACTGGCTGGGATCATGAGCAAGCAGTGCAAAAAAGAGTCAGACCATAGAATCTTACTTTGGTGACAAAGAAGATCAAAACACACAACTAGAAGAAGACAACAAAGTCAAAGCTCCTGCATCCAAAGCTTCCAAGAAAAGCATGAATTGGTCCCAGGTAATGGAAGAGCTAAAAAAGGATTTTGAGAAGCAAGTAAGAGAAGTAGAGGAAAAACTGATAGTGATACAAGATAATCATGAAAAACAAGTCAACAGCTTGCTAAAGGAGATCCAAAAAAACAGTGAAGAAAGTAACACCTTAAAAAATAGCCTAATCCAAATGGCAAAAGAGGTCCAAAAAGCCAATGAGGAAAAGAATGCCCTAAAAAGCAAAATTGCCCAAATGGAAAAGGAAGTCCAAAAGCTTAATGAAGAAAATACTTCCTTAAAAATTAGAACGGAGCAATTGGAAGCTAGTGACTTTATGAGAAATCAAGACACTGTAAAACGAATCCAAAGAATGAAAAATTAGAAAACAATGTGAAACATCTCATTGGAAAAAACAACTGACCTGGAAAATAGATCCAGGGGAGAGAATTTAAAAATTTTTGGACTATCTGAAAGCCATGATTAAAAAAAAGAGCCTAGACATCAT
>NW_020949116.1:0-1731 GCF_900497805.2 Vombatus ursinus | reverse complement strand
TTGCCTGCCCCCCAATTTCCCCTCCACTGTGAAAGCTCTTTCTTGTGAACCTTTTATATGTGAAATAATTTCCTCATACTTTCTCTCCCTTCTGCCTTCTCCTAGTGCACCTCTCTTTCTTATCTCTTTATTTTTTTGAGATTGTCACAATGTGAACTCACACCCATGCCCTTGGTCTATGTAAACTCCTCACTGCTATAATAATGATAAAGTTCTTAGGTTTCATATGTATCATCTTCCCACATATAAATATAACAGTGTGAAGTCCCTTATGATTTCTCTTTCATGTTTACCTTTTTATTCTTTTCTCAAGTCTCATTTTTTTTTTTTGGCTAGGCAATAGGGTTAAGTGACTTGCCCAGGGTCACACAGCTAGTAAGCATTATGTGTCTGAGGCCGGATTTCAACTCAGGTCCTCCTGAATCCAGGGCTGATGCTCCATCCACTGCGCCACCTAGCTGCCCTGAGTCTCATTTTTGAATATTAAAATTTCTATTTAGCTCTTGTCTTTTCATAAGGAATGCTTGAAAGTCCTCTATTTCATTAAAAGTTCATTCTCCCCTCCCCCAAATGATTGTACTCAGTTTTGCTGAGGAGGTTATTCTTGGTTATAATCCTACCTCCTTTGCCTTCTGGAATATCATATTCCAAGTCCTCAGCTCCTTTAATGTGGAAGTTGCTAAAACTTGTACAATTTGTGGCTCCACAATATTTAAATGGGTTTTTTTTGGTTGTTTACAATATTTTCTCCTTCACCTGGGTATTTGGCTATAATATTCCTGGGGGTATTTATTTTGGGATTTCTTTTAGGAAGTAATCAATGAATTCTTTCAATTTTTATTTTACCCTCTAGATATAAGATATTGAGGCAATTTTCCTTGATAATTTTTTGAAATATGATGTCTAGGCTCTTTTTTTAAATCATAGCTTTCAGGCAGTCTTATAATTCTTAAATTCTCTCTCCATCCATTTTCCAGGTCAGTTGTTTTTTCTGATGACATAATTCACATTTCTTCTATCTTTTCATTCTTTTGACTTTGTTTTATTGTTTATTGATGTATCACGGAGTCATTAGCTTCCACTTGCCCAATTCTAATTCTTAAGAAATTATTTTCTTCAGTGAGCTTCTGTACCTCTTTTTCCCTTTGGCCAATTTTGCTTTGTAAGGTGTTCTTTCCTTCAATGAATTTTTGTGGCTCTTTTACTATTTGGCCAATTCTATTTTTTAAGGTGTTATTTTTTTCAGTATTTTTTTGCATCTCTTTCCCCATGCCATTAAATCTCTTTACATAACTTCTTACATTACTCTCTTTTTCCATTTTTTCCCCTACCACTCTTATCGTTTTCTTTAATTCTTCCAGGAATTCTTGTTGGGATTGTATCCAATTTGCATTTTTAAATTTCAAACTTTGCTTGTAGCTGTTTTCATGTTGTTGTCTTCTGAGATTGTGTCTTGCTCTTTCCTCCTGGCTCTCCTGGTCTGCACTCTGGTCTTTACCCAGAAAGGGGCTCTACTCCCCTGCAGTCAGAAGCAAACAGATTTTTGAGGAAGAACAGGGTAAAAAGAGAGAGAGAAGGATAAACAAAAACTTTGTATGGTCAGATTTTCTTTCTTTCTTTCTTTCTTTCTTTCTTTCTTTCTTTCTTTCTTTCTTTCTTTCTTTCTTTTCTCTCTCTCTCTCTCTCTCTCTCTCTCTCTCTTTCTTTCTTCCTTTTTGTCATTTGCTCATT
>NW_020949115.1:0-1730 GCF_900497805.2 Vombatus ursinus | reverse complement strand
AATGAGCAAATGACAAAAAGGAAGAAAGAAAGAGAGAGAGAGAGAGAGAGAGAGAGAGAGAGAAAAGAAAGAAAGAAAGAAAGAAAGAAAGAAAGAAAGAAAGAAAGAAAGAAAGAAAGAAAGAAAATCTGACCATACAAAGTTTTTGTTTATCCTTCTCTCTCTCTTTTTACCCTGTTCTTCCTCAAAAATCTGTTTGCTTCTGACTGCAGGGGAGTAGAGCCCCTTTCTGGGTAAAGACCAGAGTGCAGACCAGGAGAGCCAGGAGGAAAGAGCAAGACACAATCTCAGAAGACAACAACATGAAAACAGCTACAAGCAAAGTTTGAAATTTAAAAATGCAAATTGGATACAATCCCAACAAGAATTCCTGGAAGAATTAAAGAAAACGATAAGAGTGGTAGGGGAAAAAATGGAAAAAGAGAGTAATGTAAGAAGTTATGTAAAGAGATTTAATGGCATGGGGAAAGAGATGCAAAAAAATACTGAAAAAAATAACACCTTAAAAAATAGAATTGGCCAAATAGTAAAAGAGCCACAAAAATTCATTGAAGGAAAGAACACCTTACAAAGCAAAATTGGCCAAAGGGAAAAAGAGGTACAGAAGCTCACTGAAGAAAATAATTTCTTAAGAATTAGAATTGGGCAAGTGGAAGCTAATGACTCCGTGATACATCAATAAACAATAAAACAAAGTCAAAAGAATGAAAAGATAGAAGAAATGTGAATTATGTCATCAGAAAAAACAACTGACCTGGAAAATGGATGGAGAGAGAATTTAAGAATTATAAGACTGCCTGAAAGCTATGATTTAAAAAAAGAGCCTAGACATCATATTTCAAAAAATTATCAAGGAAAATTGCCTCAATATCTTATATCTAGAGGGTAAAATAAAAATTGAAAGAATTCATTGATTACTTCCTAAAAGAAATCCCAAAATAAATACCCCCAGGAATATTATAGCCAAATACCCAGGTGAAGGAGAAAATATTGTAAACAACCAAAAAAAACCCATTTAAATATTGTGGAGCCACAAATTGTACAAGTTTTAGCAACTTCCACATTAAAGGAGCTGAGGACTTGGAATATGATATTCCAGAAGGCAAAGGAGGTAGGATTATAACCAAGAATAACCTCCTCAGCAAAACTGAGTACAATCATTTGGGGGAGGGGAGAATGAACTTTTAATGAAATAGAGGACTTTCAAGCATTCCTTATGAAAAGACAAGAGCTAAATAGAAATTTTAATATTCAAAAATGAGACTCAGGGCAGCTAGGTGGCGCAGTGGATGGAGCATCAGCCCTGGATTCAGGAGGACCTGAGTTGAAATCCGGCCTCAGACACATAATGCTTACTAGCTGTGTGACCCTGGGCAAGTCACTTAACCCTATTGCCTAGCCAAAAAAAAAAATGAGACTTGAGAAAAGAATAAAAAGGTAAACATGAAAGAGAAATCATAAGGGACTTCACACTGTTATATTTATATGTGGGAAGATGATACATATGAAACCTAAGAACTTTATCATTATTATAGCAGTGAGGAGTTTACATAGACCAAGGGCATGGGTGTGAGTTCACATTGTGACAATCTCAAAAAAATAAAGAGATAAGAAAGAGAGGTGCACTAGGAGAAGGCAGAAGGGAGAGAAAGTATGAGGAAATTATTTCACATATAAAAGGTTCACAAGAAAGAGCTTTCACAGTGGAGGGGAAATTGGGGGGCAGGCAA
>NW_020949114.1:0-1120 GCF_900497805.2 Vombatus ursinus | reverse complement strand
TCAGCAGCTTATCTAGTCCATCCTCAGTATTTTATAGATAAGGAAACTGAAGCTCAGAGAAGGTATGTGCCCCAGATCCCATAGTTAATGAGTGACTGAGGTAGGAGTGGCACTGAGGTCCTCTCACTCCAAACATTAGGCTCTTCCACTGTTTCTTTCTATTTTGAAGCCTCATTCTGGCTTGGATGTGATGTAGGATTCTTGAAGGCTACACCATTGGAACGTAAGCTGGAGTAGGTCTTACCCATCGAGAAGGTCTTTAGAATGGGGCCTGAAGACAAATTTTAAGTTCTAAACTGGCAATCTCAGGGAGTCTCTTCACCAGAATGTTGCCTGGTATGTGAACAATTATTATTATTTTAAATAATGTTTTATTTTCCCCTAATTACATGTAAAAACATTTTTAAACATTCATTGTTTTTCTTAAAGTTTTGAATTCCAAAATCTCTCCCTCCCTCCCTCTCCAATTGTGCAATGAGGAAATTGAAATAAAATGACTTGCTCAAGCAGAGATTAAAACTCTGGTCTTGTGATTCCAAATACAGCATTCTTTCCATTGTAGTGGACTGCCTCTGAATCATAATATGGTACAAAGAATATACATCTTGTAGTTTGAAAAATTGGGTCTGAGTCCTGAAGGCTGCCAATTCCCTGTTTCTTCTTGGCTAAATCATTTCCCCTCAATAGATCTTCATTTATAAGAGCATTAGACCAGATCTCTATGGTCCTTACTAGTTTAAAGGGCTGACTCACTCAAATCCAATTCATCCTCAAGTTCAGACATCACCCTCATGATGTCCAAGAACAAAGGATGAACAGAAAGCAATAACAATTATATGTTTAATGATCTAGAGCAACAAATCTGTCTCCACCCCAATTAAAATTTAAAAAATTATAAGCATAATGCCCCTAACCAAGATTTAAGGCTCATATTTTAAAATCCCTTTTTGCAAAGTAGACTATTATTAGTATAAATCTCCATATCTATCAACCTGTCTATCTAGATATCTACCTATCATATTCTTCTGAACTTTTAGGATCGTAGGATTATAAATTTAGAGCCGGAAAGTTTCTCAGCAGCTTATCTAGTCCATCCTCAGTATTTTATAGATAAGGAAAC